>NC_064670.1:106515699-106846949 GCF_943734685.1 Anopheles coluzzii | reverse complement strand
CTTTTCAATAAACCACGGAGCCGTCCCGGTGCACTTACCGTTGGACGGTGTACTGGTTCAAAGTATTTATTAATTTCAAAAAATTCTTCATAATTCTGAACGACTTGTTTAAGATCATTTGTGGTTGAATTATTGTTTCATTGCTTTGACAGAATCTTCACTCTTTTGCCAATTTTGCTATATGAAATAATGAAAAGTTGATAGAAATCCATTTTCTTGAAGTCCACCAAGGACCAACCTTTACAAAAGATTTTTGAATTTAGCTAAACTGATTTTCAATTTGTAATTTGCATCGTTTTCATAATTTTTTACGGTAGTTTGAATCGATTTTAAACGCTACATTTTATTTTTGTCATTTAGCACGTTGACGTAAAGAACACGCTGGTCCCTGGCAGCGATGGGCTTGTCTTAGGCCATTACTTTAAATACCAATTGTTACTAAATAGTACGCCATCAGCATCGAAAATCATGAAGCAATTTCACTCTCATTCGATAGAGTGTTTACTATTTACTGGGCTTTTTGTTTTTGCTGCTTTCCTCACAATGATAAATTGTGAAAACTAACCAAATTCCGTGGAAATCATTCACGCGTTACCTGCGCGCACCGGTCCGCCACTGCTTTGTTACGAATGCGCACACGCATTGGCACACATTGGGCGGTCAAGATATTTTAGCTAGCGCAGAGGCCAAGCGAGATGAGAAGTTATGTCAAATTTATGCCCCCTCCGTGCCGCTGATGTGGGTCAGTCCGTCGTCCCGTGTGATGATGGTGTACACTTATCCCCCCCCCCCCCCCCCCCGTGACGCGTGTGCATTTGGCATTTAATTTCGGCTCCCTTTTGGGTTGTTGTTGCACGCGCGAGCTAATAATAAAATGATCTATCTGACGCCGTCGTCTGGGTCTGGGACCTTTCCCTGCACACGCGGTGGACTTTCTCGCACCAATTTCGCACGATGCAACCACGCGTTTGGTAAGGTGTGGATTATGTAAGTGTATAAACTCGGTAACATTTGTTGCAAAAGTTACTTGATGATCCGGCTGCCGTCCATATGAAGATCCCGCCGTCACACAACCAAGCAAATTCCTTTCACTTGTAGCAATTTACATGCTACACTCTTACTCTTCTAAGCATTGCAATACAATAATTAACCGTTGTCAGAGATAGTTGACTTGTGCGGGTCTTGCAATGCGCTTAAATTACCACCTTCTCAAGGTAAGATAAGATTGTTGGCCTCAGTGACACCGCTGCTACGGCTCACACACACACACACACCTGCTCTCGAAACTGACCTTTTGCGGTCGGCCGGTGTCTTAAGAGGCCGGCCCAGAGTTGATTACGAAAGCAAACAACTTGCTTAGCCGGTACTTTGGAAACCGAGTCGTGGTCGGGGTGTGTCCACCATGTGGTTTCTAACACATCTGGACGCGGTCTTCGGGCACTCGACAAGATTCCTGGTTGGTGAAGATGTTCTCTGGATCTCTCTGGTACCATCAGAAAGAGAGGAGAGCAAGGCAGAGAGCATAAAACAGCTTTATGAACATACCAGCTGTAAAACATCCAAACAGTGTCGAGAGAAGCGCTATCTAGTGATCTCATAGCCTCGAAAGGTTTCCGTTTCGGGCCCGTGACAAGTGCGATTGATATGGCTGGGTTTTCCCCTCCGCACACTCAGTTCCATTTGGAATTCCCTTACAAAGCGTGGCAAGCGCGCATAGAATGAAGGTTTTTGTTTGCCTCTGTTTTAAATATGGATATCATGGTAGGGCTTTATCGTCGTCACGAGATCTTACTCAAAAAAGATGTACGAGCAGCAGGCCCAGTGCGGATGTAGAACTGGTCCACGTTTGTATTCGATCAATCATCGCGAGCCTAACGCTCATCGCTCTGTTTTCCCGGATCCTTACACTTCCAGGGTGATGGATTCCAGCCGCAATTAACGCCTCCGATTCGATGCATTTTTCGCTTCGCTCTGATGCGGTCCTCCGCATCTCCAGTGTGTGCGTTTTATTTTTATACCTTTTGTTCGTCCGCCGACCCTTCTTCCAAAACTTTGCTGCTCCCGTCAGTGAAAACGGAAGCTAGACATCTCGACGATCAATCATGAGGGAAACGGAGTCATAACGAGCTGAAAGCATATCGCTTCGCTGGTGGGCGTCCCAAATAAAGAAGAACACACGATTTTTATTATTTTTTTATGGTTTCCCTAGTTCCAAGTTCCCCATTAATGAACTCTTCACATCATATCACTCGGACCCCTTCGTCGAAATAATGTCAATAAATCGACAGCTCCAGCTTCCCGCTTCAGGTGCCATATGGAGGTAAAAGGGTAAATGTTTTGCTTTCAACCGCGTGGCGGCTTGTGGTCGCCCCTGTCGGTCGGCTGGACGAGGCGCGTAGAAGTTCATCCATATATTCCCTCATTTTGTTAAGATTGGGTCGAGTGCATCTTTCATTGTGAGGGAACGCAGCTTGGCTGGAACCTTCAGCACAACAACAAGTTCAACCTGTGTTTACTTGAGGAGGCTTGGGGTAAAAACAGAACCGTAAACCCGTCACGCTTCACCCAAATAAAGTCAAATTAACCGTATCGAAGTGTTGTCTGCCTCATGTTACAACGATTGAGGGTGTTTTTTTTGCTGCTTGCTTCTCTTTTCGTCCCGATCGCGGATGCACTTTGCAGCATAAACCACGGAACGGTTTTTAAAAAAATAGAAGCGAAACATAAAGAAAAGGGGAACGCACGTTCTCACTGTAGTTTTAAAAACGAGCTCTGCTCTTCTGGTTTTGTAAAAAGAAACGCATTTTATATCTGCCGACTGTTGTGGCATACTCCGACATACGTGGTCATGTGCGCTCGCGATCACGCGATCGGTACTGTACTTCGAAAGCATTTCTTTTACATCTTTGCCATTCTTTTCAATCTATACTTCTGCTGAAAAAGACTGAGAAGAAGAATCGCCATTAGAGAGGAAGAGTAAACTCAAGGTCTCCGTATGTATCGTACGATCGAGCAGGATTGGCGTTGCCTGCACAGACGCTTTGTTTATCTTGCATCCGAATTGGAATTAATTAAACCAATGACTCAAACTTGGTAGCAGGCTGGCATTGAACCAAAACGCGAATGCGCTTCTAACTAACGCCCCGTAAATAGGATCAGTTCACACTGCGAAAACTTACAAACATCTGCAATCGACCCGACGGACTGGTGAAAACTGTGTTTTCAAAATCAGTCGCACGATCCACGTACATGATCTTGACAAACCGTTCTGACCGTGAGAACGTGGGTCAACCTTTGATCAATTGATATCCTCCTGGGGCGTAATATATTGGCAAACTTGATCATCAATGTGATCGCCACGGGGTTGATTGACTTCTGTTCTAACCTTCACCGCCACCGGGCTACCAATCCAATTTGTCAATTACCGCACAGATGGACGCTCCGCGCGAGACATTCCGGCCATGTGTGGGCCCTTTTGGACGCAACAAGTTGACCGGCCGGCGGGCCGGGTGACTCTTCCCACGATGAGGTGAATTGTTGGATCAATTAAATTTAAGAACAATTGAGGTTATGTATGCCGTCCATTGAGAAGGAGAGCGTGGGACGGGCACGCACGACGATGTCACCTCGTCCTGGACTTGCTGATATTGCTGATTTGCGCCTTGACAGTTGGCTCCTTCCATTAGCACGTCGGTGTGACCGTTTACGACCATTTACGTGCATTATTTACCGCGTGATCAGTTGCGATCACATTCGTCGACATGATTCGATCAAGTGATTGATTTTCTTGTTGGCTGAGAATTGATTGTTTGTTCTCAGTATGCATTCAATTTACATTTTTTAATCATTGAATTATGATTGTTCACCAAAATAGCTTTAACAAACTGATCCCTCAAGAATTCTGAGTAATCACTTTGAAGTACTAAAAGCCTAAAATAATAATAAATACTAAAAGCCTAAGTAATCCCTTTGGCATATTTCAAAAACGTTCCCTAATCCGTTCCCGCTCGTAAAAAGAATCAAAAGGCGAAATTCTACCAACCATCCATCGAGTAAGAGCATTCTTTATGACGTTCGGTGCTGTGTTTGTGTGCTCTTCGCCACCCAAGCCGGCGGATGATGCAACCGCGTGTCATTGCCGGCCATCGCCTTGGTGTGCTGTTGACCACCACTCTTTTGGCCGCGCTTGGCTGCGGATAGAACGGAAATAAAAATACACCCTATTTTTAACAGGCGGCACTGTCTTTCGCTCTCCTTGTCACGTCGCATCACGACGATCTGCTTTTCCTTCAACAAAGTGTCACTAATCAGTGCTCCCCCCGGTCAATGCGTTTCTTTGGTTTGGTTGTTGTATTTGCTTTTTGGCGTGGTCCTTCAAAGGTTCAAAGTCGTCAATACGAGGGGGCGCCTTCCTTTACAACCGTATCACGTGAACCTGACGGACCGATCATCCGATCTGGCGCTATTCTTCGATCACCCGGGTGCACAGTGTCTCTCATTACGACAGCGGAAGGGGCATGCATGCATTCCCCAATCTTGAGCAACGATTTATCTGTTAAAACAGTCTGTCATCCCAGTGCAAAAGGGCATTTTTAACCGTATTGCTGCTTCGTAAATAATTGGGCGGGTGAAATTTGACCCCCGGAGCGGCAATTCATACACGGAACTCGATTGAACTTGCAGCGGCTGCAGCGTAAACAAAGGTTAAACGATGCATTTTAATTGCATTTTGGACGGGGTGGAAAAGCAAATAGAACACTTCAAACGGAATTAATTAACATTCCACCACGAAAGGCATTTTTTTCTCGATAAAAGGATGCGACATGGGTCAGCTCGTAGCATATTTAATACCTAATTAACCCTTAAGGTTAATCGATAGCAGAGCAAATGAGTTGCATTTTTAATGATGATGAGTTTATTTATTTATTTTTAGTAGTCGAATCGATTTATGCAAAATCTCTTTCCCCGAAAAGGTATCTCTCTCTCTCTCTTCAACTGCAGTATTAAAATGGATAAATTGATCCTTGCACTGCTCAACGATCATCATCCCGCAAGCAATTGAACAAGCTTTATCTGCCAAGCAGTGAAATAATTGAGAGCATTTCAAAGGTGTTGGGCACTACATCAAAACAGAAAATACGTTCTTATCCATCCAAGATTTGCGTCAACGGAAGCGCAAAGAGGCAACACACCTTGGTGACGATTCGTTCCAACTTACCTTTACGCCTTTTTTTTGCCACTCGCGCAACCGATCATGCGATCTCTATTTTTGTGACGTCTTCGCGCACGTCTCATGACGACCAGCTCGATTGTTACCACAGCTCCATTAACGTCTCCGTGTGGTTCAATTAGATATGGAGCTTCTTCTTTTCCTTTTCTCGCAAAAACCCTCTAATAATGATGCTAACCCCCCCGCGTGCCATTAACTCGCCATTTGCTAACGTGTTCCTGTTTTTTCCGCTCCCTTTCCAGGTGTACTGACAGAGATACAGGACCACTTTAAGATCGGCGATGACGAGGGTGGCCTCCTGCAGACCGCGTTCGTGCTGTCCTACATGGTGTTCGCACCGCTGTTCGGCTATCTGGGCGATCGGTACTCGCGCAAATGGATCATGGTGCTGGGCGTGTCGCTCTGGAGCACGACCACCCTGCTCGGCTCGTACATGGACCATTTCGGGTGGTTCATCACGTTCCGGGCGCTGGTCGGCATTGGCGAGGCGTCCTACAGCACGATAGCGCCCACGATCATCTCCGACCTGTTCGTCGGCGAGATGCGATCGAGGATGCTGGCCCTGTTCTACTTCGCCATCCCGGTCGGATCGGGCTTAGGGTAGGTTGAGCTGGAAACACTCCACGAGAGCGGACTAAAGAGGATATTAATATGACATTCTTCCATTGTAGGTACATCGTCGGTGCCAAGATGGCCAGCATTATGAACTCGTGGGTATGGTCGCTGCGCGTGACGCCGGTGCTGGGTGCGATCGCGGTGGTGCTGATCGTGATGCTGCGGGACCCGCAGCGCGGCCAGAGCGAGGGCACACACCACATGCAGACCACCTCGTACAAGGAGGACGTGAAGGCGATCATGCGCAACCGTTCGTTCATGCTGTCGACCGCCGGCTTTACCTGCGTGGCGTTCGTGACCGGTGCGCTGGCCTGGTGGGGTCCGAAGTTCATCCATCTGGGGCTGATCTCGCAACCGGGCAACGAGCATGTTACACTTAACGAGTAAGTAGCCCGGAAGTTTCTTTACCGGGATGCTCCGGAGCGTTCCCCGGGACGATTTTCTTTGTTTCTTTTTAGGAAGGCGGATGAGTAATCCCGTGCCAGCGCCGTTTATTTTTTGTTCTAATGAAAGCGTTACAACGTGTCCATACTTTCCTACTCCCATTAAGCGTTTCGTACAAGTTCGGAACCGTCGCGATGGTGGCTGGGCTGATCGGGGTACCGCTTGGCACACTGCTATCGAGCCGATTGCGGCCACACTATAGGAATGCAGATCCACTGATTTGTGCGGCCGGCTTGATCACCAGCTCGCCGTTGATTTATCTGGGCCTGGTGGTGGTTAAGTACAGCGGCGGCTGGTGCTTCACGCTGGTGTTCTTTGCCGAGGTGGCACTCAATCTGTCCTGGCCGATAGTGGCCGACATGCTGCTGGTAAGCGATGGTAGCAAACAGCGATGGAAGCGTGGAAAGAGCAAGCTTCAAGAGGCGTACACGATAACGAAGGATGCGCAGACAGACCTAGCGGCAGTTTGTGGCATATTGGAACAATTTTAGTCGAGCCTTATTTTAGCATTCCTGTTTTTATAATAATTATTTTTCTACAGCTTCCTGCCTCGCTCAAAATTAATCAAATTTTCCCTTTTTTTTCTTTTCGTTTTCTTTTCGGAACCCTTTCTCTTCTATTCCTTTATGTGATGGTTTTATCCTGCGCGCCCGTGTTCTGAATTTGTCGTACAATGTCGTTCCGATCTTGCCTGCCCGTGACAATCTATGCTCCCTCCTCTGCACATATTATCACAATACTACGTTAAATCATTCGCACACACACGCAAACCAAAAGGGTGTCGTTCATATTCGGCGCAATTACAATGACGACCGGCATCATCGGTGTGCCGCTCGGGTCGTACCTGTCCCAGCGGCTGAACGCGAAAAACGTAAAGGCCGACCCGTACATCTGTGCGACCGGTTTGCTTCTGAGCGCGCCCCTGCTGGTCGGCGCCATGTTCTCGGTGCGGGCGAACATTTACGCGACGTATGCGCTAATCTTTTTCGGCGAACTTGCCCTCAATCTCAATTGGGCGATCGTAGCGGACATTCTGCTGGTAAGAGACAATCACCAATTTCCCAGTACACTGTTGTGTGTGTGTTTTTTTTTTTATTCTCGCTCTCTCACTCTTTGGACCCAAAAGCTATGTGCTGTGCTCTACCACATCTCTGTAACTACTAGTCCTCTTCTGCTTCACTAGTCGGCTAATACTTTAACACATGTTCTTGTGCCTCACTGTACTACTGCAAAAGTCTCTCTATTTGTCCATATCTTAAGAACACTGTAATCGTTCGTCGCTTTAACTACTACTGCTGCTGCTTTTGTGTCCTTTTGGGTACTTGGTTAGATTATAAATACACACGCAAACACGAGAGCAAACGAGCACACACGCACGCACGCACGCACACTTTCGCTTCCCTGTTTTCCTAGTAAATAATCCTAATTCTGCTGGTTTTTAAGGTAAACTAATCCTAAATATGGTGAAGGTTTATGGTGAACTGTTGGTAACATTCAAGCAGGAATGGAATGTGATATATTTCATGTTTTGTAAATAGATTAAGACCTTGTCCTGCTATATTTGACCTTGCCTTTTGCAATGCACAAACAAGCATTTTGTAGCATTTTTACAATGAAAGTTGATCATTTATTAACTGCTATCGGGATCTTTTCAACTTCCTTCGAACTGATTCCATTCAATCCAGAGTGTTTTCATAAAAACCTTCAAATCCCTGGATTACTTCTAGTGCTTTTGAGAATTGAGGAGATAAAATCTGTTTCTCTCATATCAAAATACCTTTCTGAATATAGTCCTTTTATTCCTTAAAATAACTTATACATCCCCTGGTGAAGGTAGTTTTTCGTAAGTGTATGTGTGTATGTGTGTGCTTGTGTGTGTGCGTTCCAATTAAAATGTAGATTTTTTCTCTGTGTGCTTTTACGTAAACTAATCGTCATTGTAAGCTTTTAAAATCAGCATCAATTCATGCTTAATTACTTTATAAAATTTCAAGAGAAAGAGAGCTTCCCAATCATCGACGACAAAACGCGGCAGAGATTTTGCAAAGAAAATTACTTGTTTGATAAACTTTTGGACAGTTTTTTTTGTTGTTTTTTTTTTAATTTCTGTCCTCCCTGTTGCTGAGCACAGGAAGAAGGTGGTAAATATCGTCTGTCCTTGCTACGATCGCCCAACGTATCGGCTCAACGTACATGTTTGTAGTACCACCACACACATTCCTCAGTAGCATCGGTGCATAGATTGTCACGAAGCAAGGAAGATGGATTGGTTACGGTTACGAAAAAAGACGTTTTTGCTACAATTTCACTACACAACCTCTTCCGCGTGAGGATAGAACAATATCAATCACACAGTAAGGAACAGTGTGTGAAAACAATGTTTTTTTGTTTTGCTTTTTGTTGTTGTTGCTCGGTCAATGACAGTCAGCTGTTTGCACGCAAATGTACACGCGTTTAAAAATACCAATCGAAAGCGAAACCTGTTCCGCGCACTGTCTGCGCCGTGCCCGCGCGTGCACGCATTCCATCTCTCAACTGCGCACAGCGCCATCTTGCGAGCAGTAGCGCAAACATCTAAATTTGTTGCGAGTGCTCCCATAAACCGTCTGTCGCGTTATCGTGAAGCTCTCTCTTGGTCGCTCTTTCTCTTAATCCACTGCTTAATTCGCTTTTAATCATCCCTACACGAAAATTTCATACTAATCATCTTTTATCTTTTCTTCGCAGTACGTCGTTGTGCCTACGAGACGATCGACCGCAGAGGCCTTCCAGATTCTTATCTCGCACGCATTCGGTGATGCTGGCAGCCCGTACTTCGTGGGTGTGGTAAGTACTTGCCCGCAACCGCTCTAGTTCGGAGGGTTTTAATCATTGCCTTTTTGTCCACTTTTTCGCAGATTTCGGAATCGATCAAGCGAGTGCTTCGCATCGTGCACGATGCCGTCGCAACCGATGCGTACCACCCGAGCGTCGAATCGTCGCCCTCCCACTCGATTGCCGTCCTGTCGCAGCTGGCCGAAAACTCGACCGTGGCCATGCTGCAGGCCGCCAGCCCGCCGGCAGAGGATTCGCCGCTGGTGCAGTTCCGCGCGCTGCAGTACGCGCTGTTTTCCACCTGCTTCGTGGAGATCCTCGGCGGCGTGTTCTTCCTCGTGACCGCGTTCTACATCGATCGGGATCGGGCACGCGTCGAAGCGGTGGTGCTAGGTAGGGCAAAACGTTGCTTCACTTGATTGTTGCTCCCACTTCCATCTCCACCGTACTCGTTTCCGCTTACGCGATAGTACGCGCTTTGTGGCTGTTTCTTCGCTTGACTTTTATGACTCGCCAATTTACTACACCGTTTGATGCTCTTTTTTCGATCTTTTCTCCACCACAAAACCAAACGTTCGCGCTCCATTCAACCATCAATCTCATCGGGAATGTGTGTGTGCGTGTTTCATTTTGCCATTTACACGGGGGTGTTGCGGGACCTTCCGCTTCTTCACACACATATTGCGCAGGCTGTCAGCTAGAGCTAAGCGAGAGTTCCGGCTCGGACGGTAACGGTACGGACGATGGGCAGCGGTCACCGGTCGGTGGTCCCGCCGGCAGTACCGGCGGCAGTAGTAGCGCTGCCTTCTCGGCCGCCTCGACCATCGCCGCCTCCTAACGGCGCCGACAGACGTGTGAGGTTATCTAATTGGTGGTGTCCTTCGGTTCGTAACGCTCCCTCTCTCTCTGTGCGTGGCGTACTTTACCACGTATGTGTGTGTGTTACCACTATCGTTACGAATTGAAGGACGCGCGGCGGTGCTTGCTGGAAGGTGGAATCAAAGTTGTTACAATTGTTGTTTGTAATTCTAAGACACCTCAGTCCAGCAGTTGCCGCAGCAGCGTCAATTAGATAAGTTTGCTTTCGCACGGCGCTACTTTTGGTTTTTTAGGTCAGTTTTGTCTGAGTGTTCGTGTGCCGTTTGGTGTGATTTTTTTTCATGTTTTCTTTCCTATCGTCGTGTTTCTTGATTGGAGTTTTTTGTTCATTGACTAGCTACAAACATGCACGTGTAGTGTTTTATCTCTTGATCGTGTTTGTTATTGTCTTTATTTTTATGTTGTATTACAATCAGTGCTGCAAAATGTCACTGTCGATGTCATAAAAAAATCTGACTGAAACAAAATCCATATCAGCGTCACGTACTCAATTGTGATAATCAGAGGTGATACTCAGAACGATTGGTGTGACTAATATATGCTCATGACATGTTTGCGACCATCGCTTGGTCAGTCACTATATCACGACTTTTTTTTGCTGAGATCAATTTTGCAAAATGTCACTGACATAGTCATGACAAATTCTGGCTGAAACAAAATCATCTCAGCGCCACGAGCTCTACTGCAAAGATCAGAGGCGAGCCTCAAACAGTTGGTGCGACCATTATATGCTTGGTGACATTGTGTACGATCAACTCTTGTTCAGTCACTTGGTCGCGACATTTTCAGTCGGTGATCATCGCGATGGTCATGGGAGATATGCATTGCGTGCGAGTGGTTCCAAGAAACAAAATGAGCATGTTTTCTCGCTCTGTTTGACCCGACAGATAATCAAAACAGATAGAGGGAGAAAGCATGTTCATTTTATTGCTAGAGCCCACGCGCCAAATATATTCCAGTAATGTCGTGATTATCGCCGACAAAAATGTCGTGACCAAGTGAGTGACCAAAAGTTGGGTGCTAAACAAAATGTCACAAGCATGTGATTGGTCCACCAACTGTTTGAGTATAGTCACTGATCATCTCAGTTGTGTACGTGATCTGATTTGAGCTTCGTTTCAGTCATGACTAGTGATGGGTAAAGTTGGCAAAAATCCGGAGTCGACTCCGATCCGACTCCGATAAATTCGGAATCGACTCCGGAAGGTAGGTCCGCGCTGCAATATCCGGAGTCGTTCGGAATCGTCCGAAAAGGCCCGGAGTCGTCCGGAATCGCCCGGAGTCGCCCGGAGTCGGTGTCGTCCGGAGTCGTTCGGAGTCGTTCGGAGTCGTTCGGAGTCGTCGGAGTCGCCTGGAGTCGGAGTCGTCCGGAGTCGTTCGGAGTCGTTCGGAGTCGTTCAGAGTCGTGGGGTCGTTCGGAGTCGTCAGGAGTCGCCCGGAGTCGGAGTCGTCCGGAGTCGTCCGGAGTCGTTCGACTCCAGACGACTCTGGACGACTCCGGACGACTCCGAACGACTCCGACTCCGGGCGGATCTAGTAGTTCCATTTTGCCGGAGTCGGAACCGAACTAACAATAGTCGGAGTCGGATCGGAGTCGTGGGTGCGCTCCATACAGCACATCACTAGTCATGACTGTTGATGATTGAAACAGTGGCATTTGGCAGCACTGTTCACAGCCGGTACAAAATCATGATAATGCGTGCGCCGGCATTAAGCTAAGCTTGTCAGTCAGAGTATCGCGTTGGACTCAAGAATTCACATGTCGTGTTCAGCATGTCATGACGCACTTTTATTGACTATCAGCAGTGAGCATCCGTGGTAGGATATCACCGACAAACCGACGTGACACTTCGAACAAAATGAGCTTCACAAGTTGTCTCCTTATTTCAAATGAAAATACGTTAAACACTAGCGCCATCTCTATAATGATTCGCTTACTACACTGGCACAGATAAGAAACTGCTAAACTCTCTTTTTGTTTTTCTTCGCAAATTCCAATGCGTATTGTTTTATGTACTTCTCACATCTTTTGCATTGATTTGAAAACTTATAAAATGATTTTCCTGTGTGTTTTGTCGAATTATTCTCACAAAATCTTGCCTCACACTACCTTCGCCATTTGTATTTAGAAAAGTTGTTTACATCGAAGCAGCAGTGAACAGAGCTTACTTTGACAGAAGTGTTCGCCTCACTGGTAAATGACAGTACTTTCGTGTGGGACACTTTTGTAACGCCAGTGTCACGTCGGTTTGTCGGTGACATATCCTATGTTCATTGTTTTCGTTGGTGAAAATCTTGTGATACTCATGACATTTTACAGCACTGATTACAATAACTTGGTCCGTTTTTCGTTCATTTCTAGAAAATCAATTTGTCGTAGATTTTATTTTCGTTCGTTTTTGCTTTTGTGCTTTTATCAGCCGTGTTTGAATGCTTTAGCCTCTGTTTTATTTCATTTTCCGTGTCTTTTTATGTATGAAAGTCGAATTGTGTTTTCACTAATCTTTTTCCTTTTTCATAAAATTTCCATAGGTAATCAATCAAATAATGCTTCGGCGCACCAGCTAGGTGGATCCGTATCGGACATGGAAGACGCGTTACCACCGCCAAGCACAAGGCAATAAAGCCACGCGTGCATACATACAGAGACACAGTAATATCAGGAAGAACGCAAAGGCTTTCATCCCGCGTTGCGAAGGTTGGTCGACAAGGATTGCATTTCGCTGCGCTCTTGCTTCAAGAGCCGCAGCAGCAGCAGCAGCAGCAGGAGAAGGATCATTGATCAAAGATGCCTCGGTTCCTAGCGGGGACTCCCTATTGGAGCGTTCGTTGCACGACGCCGACAAAGTGTGCGGTGGGGTAGTGTTTAACTATACCAAGGACTTGCGAAGCAAAGTAAGCAAAGGCAAACACACACACAAACAGAACTGAACTCCAAACGTGCACAACCGCAGCACGTGGTTAATTGTCAATACCATATATATTTATAAGCAGTGAAAGAGAGTACACGATAAGGAGATAGCTTGAGTGGGTATGCGTGTGTGAGAGCTAACAGTGCCGCAGCAGTTCGCTCATTCTCACGGAGCCGCACACGGAGGCGTTTGCATCATCACATTTGTTGCGAGAGATCAGGTTAGATTTAAGGACACTTCCCTCACCCTAGTTAGCACCCATCCCTCCTGCAGTTAGCTATACTACTGGATCGATCCCCGATATCGTTACTTCGTGCTGTGCTTTAACGACGATTACTAAACCGGCTCCGCGGCAGGAGGAGGAATGATGCAAGACGCCGTTCTAAATTGTAATACGTGTAAATAGCTCCACTCCACCCCAACAACACCTACCCATCGTCTATCATTCACTCCTCCGGCTGGTGTTCTCCACACTGTGTTAGGGTTAGCCGGTAAGTAGACGCGTTTAGAATAATGAAATTCAAGCCCCATTCATCATCGAATCACGCATCGAACGATCGAACCGCGTTTAGAAAGTAAGTAGTGCGTGATAGTAGAACACAAGCGCATGGGGAATGGAAAATGGGGGCGAAAAGAAAACAGTATGATACAAACAATTTAGGACATAGTGAAACACGCGATAGTGACGCGAGCAGGAAAGTAGCCAACACATCATCTTTTGGTGTACACGTGCAATTGAACGTTTGGTGGGTGTGTGCGGGATCATAGGGAGATAGAGGGCGAAGAAACCCGAAAGCAATAGTCTGTGAGAAGGTATTTTCCGGAAGAAGGGGCCATTTATATTGCCTGTAGCGCGTTTTCTAACACCCTGTTGTGTTTTGTAAATGTATAAAGATGCATCCAATTTCGGCTGTTTTTTTGGGTAAACTATTCACAAAAGGCACAAAAGGGGCAACACATAAATACATGTTTAGGAATAAATTTGACTGACAAAAGAAAATGATTAGCGATTAGCGAAAGATTGTTGGAAAAACACGAAACAGAGGTGGCCGGATTTGGATTGTTTTTGGTGCTTTCTTTTGTTTGTTTTTAGTCACAAACGATTGTCCGTTACAGGGCATGCGGCAATCATCCTTTGCTCTTTGATTTTGATCAAAGTTTTTGCTAACCTTTGTGCAATCAGTGTGTACTGTTCAGCAAACTCACTCAGCTACCAAACAAAAAAAAAAGCCGAACGCCTGAACACACTACTGAACCTAGCAGCAAAGGGTAACGGGAAGTGAGTACATCATCCCATTTCATCGCGCTGTTGCTGTTTTGCCTTACGAAAATGGTGTGTGATTGTGTTGTTAAATTTTGGTTGAGGGGTGCAATGGGTGCAAAAGACTTCTGGTAGGGGATGCGTTAGTTGGGTAAGAGAATAGAGAGAAGTGATGATAGTAGTATGCAAAAAAACCCGTTTATTTATTATTAGATTGTCTGTTTTTCTTTACATTTGGAAGGAAGGAAGGACGGAAGAGAGGAAGAGAGGTCTAAGGGTTAACGAAAGGAGAAACCAAGCGACGGTTCGGACGGTGCAAAGGAATTGATAGCGAATGGAATAAATCGAAAACGTATATAATTTACATCTGTGATGTTGTTTTTACGAAAGAAGTGTAAAACAGTTGAATTTATGTTGAAATAGTATAGATATCACAAATCACAAAATATGAAGGGATGCTCTTATCATACGAGAGGAAAGATGACGAAGAGAGTGAGTATCCTTTCTCTCGCTCTTTCCGCTACCTTTGAGGGATGCTGCGACCAATCGAAACGCTACTAGCGCGGACCAAAATACCAGGCATCGTACCAGGAGATCATCCAAATCAGGATTCAGAGCAACACACTAAAAAATATTCGGCGACCTCGGTTAAAAATATTGCCGAAATCAATCAGCTATTGCCCAGTTTACTGATATCTCTTTACTGAATTTCCGACAACGAGTTTTACGAATAACCGAAAATACAGTTTACTTCATTTTTTTTACTGAATCTCGGCAAAGTGGTTTTCCACGCTCGTTCTTTAACGATGCTGTCACCGATCTCAATTATCAAATTGACCGAGATCTCGGTTAAATTACAGGCGGTCCCCGAGATACACGGTTAATGGGGACCGAAAACGGCCACAAAATACCGCGTATCTCGAATTTCCGCGTAAGTCGAATCTCGTGGTTTCCAGCTAAAATATTAGTAATGTTCGTGTAATTTTGCAAGTAGGGGGAGGTTATAGTTACTTTATGAATTAGTTGATATGATTCTGACTGAATATAACAGTTTTAAACCATTTGAAATAGTTTTTAACATTCGATCAAAACGGAAATTATTTGGCAATTTAAAATTGATGTGTCAAATCAGTACAATTTGCTCAAAGAATTGTCAAATTTAGAAAACCGCGTATCTCCGAATCCGCGTATAAGAGGTACCGTGTATCTCGGGGACCGCCTGTATTGTGTTTGCCGAGATTCGGTAATCGATCTGTCATTCATCTTGTTATTTTCGTGTGTCAGAGATACAAAGTTTAGTCGAATTATAGTATAAATGCAGCAAATATTCCACATTCAGGAACAATATTATGTAAGATACTACGTTTTTTTACTTAATATTTACTTATTTGTTCATATTTCTATTACAGCTTGTGATAAATTTATAATATTTAGTAAAACAACTGGAGCTAAAAGCTGTAGCGGTGGAAGCTTCTTATGTGCTGTAGTTACAAATTAATGTTTCTATTCAGAATAAATATATGTTATCGGACTTTATGTGTTATTGTTATAAGATACCAAAACGATACAACAGTTTTAGGCTATAAAAAACAATTATTAGCTATATTCGACAATCTTCTAGTTTACTGATATCTCAGTTTCTCCTAACTCAAAATATCGGTTAAACACGTAATCTGTCATAGGTCATTTTTAGACGAGTTTTTCGGTTAACAAGGATTAACCGAGATCATAGCCGAGATCTCAGCTGTGGGAATCTTGGTTATTTTAATCAGGTTATACTGCTCTTCGGAGGGCTCTCTGCACTTTGACAAGACCGTTCGACGCGCCTGATATTCGAGCATCATTGGCAGGGCGAAAATAGATTAGGCGAAAATTGTAGAATGTCAGTTAAACGAAGAAAGGGGTCAGAACAGAAGCGACCTGCAATCAAGCAACATCGAATAGGACGATAACCGAGTGCCGGAAACAGTTAGTAAGAGTCTAAGGGAAGAGGTTAACATTTGTAAGTTAAAGTTTCAGAACCGATTCAAAAACGGTAAACGCACCTACCAAAAACTGCTGATAATCTTTTATTGCTCCTAACGATAATCCTAAAAAGATTAAGCTGTTGGGGTGGGGGACTTGCGTTATTCTGGCTAAAGAGTCACGCCATGAATCAAAGAAAGCGAGTGTGACGAAGTGACAGTGTAATTTGAATGGGATGATTGTCCCAGTATAGGTTTCTTTTCGATCGTGTTCGGTTCTCTTTGCTGTGCTGTGTCTTTGTGTTGCTGTACCGTGTACTTCATATCTGTGATGTAGCCGCGATATGTACTTTGGCAGAAGATCGTAAAATCAGTGAAAAAGGAACTTTGCCGTTGTTGAAAGGAACCACCGTCATCGCCGATTGAATTGATTTGAAATCAGTGATAGTGCTAGTCTCAAAGAACATTATTTTGACCAGTGGTTTGATGATCAAGTCATTAGCAGTCGTTGTGCCTGAAAGTTGTGGTGTTTAAGCATTTCTAACCCCATTAACTTGCTGCGACAGACATATACCAACTTTGGAGTCTCCAGAACCGCCGGGTAAAGCGGGTTGAAATTCCACCTGCGTCTTTGCGAGTTCTTAAACCACTTGTATTCAAAGTTTTAGGAACACAATTTCATATTTCATATTTCATATTTCAAGTTTATTCAAATTGTCAGCCTGATGGTTTCACAATTCCTAAATCTAACTAATTCCTAACTTAACCTATCTTAATTCCTAATGCTAAAGCGAACTTTTGAGCACATGAAATCAGATATTGGATTAAAATACAAACATAAGAAAGAAGAGTAAATAAGATTAGATATGATAGTCGGAAAAAAGAGGATGATAAAATAAAGAGGATAAGGAAGAGTATCAGGGAAAAGGATTATAAAGGATTATAAACGGGGGTGGGGAGGATCTGTGCTAGTATTGAAAGTGCGAACACACAGGAGAAGAGGCTCGTTGGAACCAAATGTGGTTTGTCGAGAAACCATGTTTAGTGCGCTACGTGCCCTTAAATTTCTGGAGGGTGCGTACAAGCCAATCTTCTCAAGGAGAGTGGGAGCATCAATAAGCCCATTGAGCATGCGTCCGATGAAAAGGACGCGCGCTTGGGAGCGTCTTACTTCCAGGGATTCCAGACCTAGCAAATTGCAGCGAGATTCGTAGCTGGGCATATCGGCATTGGGGCCAGCCATTCGTCGAAAAGCGAACCTAGTGAAACGCTTTTGAACCTTTTCAAATCTTGAGATCCATCCAGAACGGACTGGACCAACGACCACTGAAGCGTATTCCAATGTAGATCTAACTAAAGAACAATAGAGTGACTTGAGGCAAAGTGGATCACGAAAATCTTTGGTGAGTCTATATATAAGCCCCAGCGTTCTAGAAGCACTTGCGACCACCGACTCTAAATGTTCGTTTAGTGAAAATTTATCATCCCAAAGGACGCCAAGATCACGTATAAGGGAGGTTCGAGACAGCACAGAATTGGAGAGCGAATATTCGTAATGGATAGGGTTGCGGTTATGACAGAAGGATATTACAGAGCATTTTTCAGGGCAAATACTTAGCTGGTTGTAGGAGCACCATAAAGAGAATGAGTTCAGAAACTCCTGGAGCCAGTCGCTGTGCGTTCTGATAGTTAAATATATTTTTGAATCATCAGCATACAGTAAATGACCTTCGGACGGGAGAATTTCATGAACATCACTAACAAAAAGTACGAATAAGAGAGGGCTCAAGACGCAGCCCTGTGGCACTCCAGAGGAGGGACAAAAGGACGAAGAAAAAGAAAAAGTGTGAAACCCTTAAGACTAGCAAATTATTAAGAATAAATAGTAACAACAAAAAGTATTTTCTTTAAATGTTGTCAATGAATGCTTCAATTTAAGACATCCCAAGTGCCACAAATCCACTAAACGACCACTAAACGGCTTCTAAACGACTTAAGTTCTCTACCTAAACGGAATATAGAAAGACTTCGTTTAGCAGACGGCAAACGACTCATGCATTCTAAAAATAGCAAAAAAGCTGGTGGCGCCATCTTTTTGTGGGATACCCAACCAGTTCAGCTTCCTTGCTTGGAGGAGAGCTTTCTCATTTCCTCTTTACTGTTGTATGGTTTCGCATTGAAGTTATGCATCGCTAGAACTAGAACGGCGATACGCTTGTTTAAATACTAAACGCAAACCACCAGCACTGAAGGAAGTGAGATTTGAGTAATGGTCGTTGGTGTTGGTACCCACGTATCTGACCACACGACCCTTCATGTAGATTTTTGCTCGGAAAGTTATAAGGCTATTTAGGTCATGATAAGATGAAACTTGTCGAAACACATTGCAAGAAAAGGATAGCAATATACAGGGTTTTCAATGATATTATTGACGTGTTCAGCGAGTTGTTGATTCGTTCGGGCATATAATTGACACTTTCAGCGAGATATTGAATTGTTCGGAAGCAGGCGTTGATTCGTGTTTGAATTTGCAAAACGATGCGAAAGGCCTGTAAAAAAACAACTTGAGCGATTTAAAAATCAAATTGCGCTATTGAAAATAGCATCGGTGCGGTGAAACAACAACGTTTGACAGCTAAAGTGAATCTTGAGCTTCTGAAATTGTTTTGCTGACATTCGATTCTGACTTGTAAAACCCTGTATAAGTTCGTAGGCTGAAATTTCAGCCTGTCAACTGTTTGCATTGTATAGCAGTTTCGGGCAGCTATCTAAGTGAGTATAATATACAGGTGGGCTTATCCCAAGGTGTATGAACTTAGAAGACTGATTTTTATCGCTTCTGCTTCTGAATGAAGATTTTAAGAGTGTTTTGAGTATTCGTCAAGCCTCCAGAAAGCTCGTTGGAGCAAAAGTTTTCACTTATTCTGTTAAAAAGTGATATTCAAATTTGGTTTTAAAAAACATGCTATGAGACCACCTGGACTACATACACTATGATTATAGATTCCACCACGTCACAACTGTCAAACTCCTTACAAAAAACTCGCTAGAATCGTGAAGGGCCCCTTTGTCTGTCTTTTGACTTGTTGATCAAACCAAAGAACTGTAATGCTTCAAATGCCTGCGGCCAATCACTCATGGAGACATAAGAAGAAGTCATTTGAGTCCACTCTGTATTCAGAACCATTGATAGACTTTTTCATTGTTTGCCATTCCGTAACCAATCGTCACCAACCGTAATGGAATCACTGCAATCACCAACCGTAACCAAATCACTACCGTTTGCAACCGTCTTGCTGGTCGAACCAAAAGCTTATTAGTCATAAGACTGAACAGTACATGTCCCCACTTGCTACACAATACACATACCTTCCTTTGCTTATACCCCGGTGACTAATTGAAAAATGAAATTCTTGGATTGTATCAGCCATGTAATATTCTAATTGCTCAAATTAGTAAAAAGAAATGAGCGCAAAGTTCTGAACAAAACTTTCATTCACTCCATAGCAACACCCATCGCCAAACATAAACAATGTTAACTTGAACTGCTAAAATTTTCCCGTGGCTTTCTTTCAATTTACTCTAAATGTATCGACCTGTTCTCTTTCAGAAACCTTGATCAAGCCACTCACAAAAAATAATGTTCTATCAGATCCTATCAGCGAGCTTGCACCAAGGACAAAGTTCCCGTTCACTTAATTTAAGTTCTTAATGCTTAAGTACACACCGTCGTGCGACTACTTCACTGAAATAAAGTCCTCGGCAGAGCGACACAACAGAGAGAACCGAACACGAACGAAACGAAAACTATATTGAGACAAACATCCGATCCCCATCTCACTGCCACCTCGTCACAGTGTTCCGTGCCCTCATACGTAGGACTATGTTTTATAGTCGTTGCCACCAAATTTTGGCTCTAAGGCATAAATTTTTGACAGTGCGCATCAATTTTTGACTCTAAAGCACCTATTTTTGTCTGTAAGTCATTAATTTTTGCCTCTTGTAGGAATAATGACAATTTTACAAGGTATTTAAGCAAATTTTTAACAATTGTCATTCCACAACTCATAAAAAATACAAAAACTGTGTAAATTGATTGTTTTTTTTTTGAGAAAAAATGAAATTTTTGAGTTTCTAAAGCTTTTGTTTACAGCTGAAAATACGTGCCATTTTTTTCACTCCATTGAAACTGCCAAAATTGGCAAAATAATGTAGCGTTTTAGTTCTTGTTTGCTAGCGGCACTCCAAAATTGGACTCCCATATTTTTCGATACATTTTATCCCATTTTCTGACATTGAGACTTTCGGGAAAATTCGGAAAGTTTCCGAATCAGAAACCATGTATCGGACTGCCACTTTCTTAACTTCATTGATATAAGTAGGGGAAAGCGGGGCAAAATGGGCATGTTAAACAGTTCACTGAATATTTCCTTTGAATATGTCACAAAACATAATTTTTCTTTCATTATTGATTCCTCCACCCTTTATCTATGGATTAAAATTGCCACATAGAATGAAAACAACTTAAAATCATGAAAATAATGTAAAATAAAAGTTGTTGTTTTATGAGAAGCTTTTTTGTCACGCGGGGTAAAATGGGCATAGCCCTGGGGCAAAATGGGCATATGTTAACAAACTGTGTAACGTCAAAACACTGGGGCAAAATGGGCCACAACAACTGCGCTTAGGTAGGGGAAAGCGGGGCAAAATGGGCATGTTAAACAGTTCACTGAATATTTCCTTTGAATATGTCACAAAACATAATTTTTCTTTCATTATTGATTCCTCCACCCTTTATCTATGGATTAAAATTGCCACATAGAATGAAAACAACTTAAAATCATGAAAATAATGTAAAATAAAAGTTGTTGTTTTATGAGAAGCTTTTTTGTCACGCGGGGTAAAATGGGCATAGCCCTGGGGCAAAATGGGCATATGTTAACAAACTGTGTAACGTCAAAACACTGGGGCAAAATGGGCCACAACAACTGCGCTTAGGTAATGGTCTATGCTTTTGCGCACGTTTCGTGAAATGTATTTTTCGTTCCATCTTTTGATTTGTTGGTCAGAAAAGCCCTTAAAATTCTTCCAAAAATATGTTATCGAAATTAAAACAGTTTTTACACGATTTAATCTACCAAATCGAAATTTTCCAAGCTGTGCCTGTTATCATTATTGAGGCGACAAATACAACACCATAGCCTCACCAAGCGCCGTATGTCAAAAGCATCTGCCCATTTTGCCCCAAGCGTAACTGCCCATTTTGCCCCACGTGAAGCATTTTTGTATTTTTTGTTACTCTAGTAAAAATACGCATTCAATCGCTTTGCTTTCTTGAGAAAGATAGTAAAGAAATATCATATCTTTAAAAATAAACAATGCGAAACTTCAACGCATCCCTGTGACACAAAATTAAGCTTATCTTCGAAATGGCAAAAATTACATCAATATGCTACTAAACATTATTTTGGATTTTTCTTAGTTATTTGTTATGCAATGGTTATGAAACTTACATGGTGTTCATAGAACACTCTAATGAATACATTTTGAGCATTGGAAAGTATATTTGTAGTGAAATAATACTTAAATTGAGGGTGCCCATTTTGCCCCACATGCCCATTTTGCCCCGCTTTCCCCTACTCTTATTGATAAGAGAAGCTAGGCTTCTGCAAACATTTTACCAATATCTTAAAGTCAAGCACTTCATAAAGGCGAGAATTGTATGAGGTTGAAAGGAAGTTGATAGGCTCTTTTCCTTTAAAAAATGACCATTGGTCATTAGCGTTATCAAAATGCATCATTTGTTCTTCGCGTGTCGATATGTTTACAACTACCTACACCATTTACCTACAATTACCTACAATTACCTACAAGCAAGCACCAAGCAATAAACATAGAACCTTACGTTCCAAGGTGACTGTAAACAAAACACAATAAATATAGAACCTTACCTTCTTGATGGGGCACTGAATGCGATACGAAAACAATAATCGTCAATCCAAAAATAGCCTAACTAAATACCATTAATTGTTATTATTTTGACCCTACTGATATTTTGACCTCAATATTAAAATCAATAAATCACTAAATTTCCTACGCTAATTCATACGCTAATTGCTACTCTAATTTCTACGCTAATTCCTATGCTATTTCCTACGCTAATTCTTAGGTTGCACATTTACTGCTGGGTATAGTTTGTTGACTGGAACTAGTATTGTATCGGTTCCATACCTGAAGTACCTGGAACTGTTCCTCAAAAAGATGAAATCGGGAGCGATTTCTGGATTAGCATGGGATCATGATCGATTCCAGGGCCAGGTTGAATATCAGTTCCAGGTTCTTTATGGGACTACTTTCAGTTCCAGGAATGATATTGATTAATGAGTAGTTCCAGAACCAGTATGTGTTCAGTTTCAGTTCCAGGTTCTTTAGGGGTTACCTTTAAGCTCCATGACCGATGTAGGTTCGTGATATCCTCCGACCGATTAGGACCGGTTAGGACCGATAAGGGGTTCATGATTGGTTCCAGGACCGGTATGGGTTCATGGTTGGTTCCAAGACCAGTATGGGTACAAGATAGGTTCCAGTGCACGTATGGGTTCTTGATTGGTTCCAGAACCCGTATGGGTTCATGATCGTTTCCAGGAGCCGTATGCGTTTATGATCGGTTGCAGGGCCTGTATGGGTTCATGACCGGTTCTAGGGCCCGTAAAGGTTCATGATAGGTTCCAGGACTCGTATGGGTTCATGTCTGGTTCCAGAGCCGGTATGGGTTCATGATCGGTTCCAGAGTCGGTCTGAATTCATAATCGGTTGCAGGGCCCGTATGGGTTCACGATCGGTTGCAGAGTCCGTATGGATTCATGATTGGTTCCAGGGCCAGTATGAGCTCATGATCAGTTCCAGGACCAGTAAAGGTTCATAATAGGTTCCAGGACCGGTAGTGGTTCATGATCGGTTGCAAGGTCCGTATAGGTTAATGCTAAGCTCCAGTACCGGTATGGGTTCATGATCGGTTGCAGGGCTGGTATGGGTTCATGGTCGGTTCCACGGCCGGTATGGGTTCATGATCGGTTGCAGGGCCCGTACGGGTTTATGATCGGCTGCAGGGCTCGTATAGGTTCATGATCGGTTCCAGGATCAGTATGGGTTCATGATCGGCTCCAGGACCGGTATAGGTTCATGATGGGTTCCAGGACCAGTATAGGTGCATGATCAGTTCCTGAACCTGTATGACCAGTATTATTTCGGTTTTTGTTCAGTATCGGTTTCTGCACGGGCATAGTATCAGTAACCAGGTGCAGGACCGCTCTCTGAGCACACTTTTCGCAAAGTGCGCACTATTCACACAGTACGCTCTCTGAACACACTGCATGCAGACTTACTGAGAGAACGCACTGTGCTGAGAGAGCGCACTGTGCGAAAGTGCTAGCACTTCCGCACTGGTTCGAAGCAAGGTGTTTTAAAATGACAAGGTGAAGTTGTTCTGATCAAAATGACATTTCTCGACTTGACATAACTGTTCCGGGAGCTTCGCAGTGGCGGATTTAACGGTGCGCGGACTGAGCGGCCGCGGGGGGCCCCGTCAATGTAGGGGCCCCGTGTAAGAAAGTCCAGCATATAGAACAATGTGTACAGTAGTCTCAACAAGAGCTTCTGTGCTAGTTAGGGGCCCCATGGATGAAGGGACTCATAAACTATAGGGGCCCAGTACAGGGATTCTGAGCACACCCCCACCCCCCCGCCAGCAAACCATTGAAGTGTGTTTGATTCAAAACCTAATAAGCACACCCCCCCCCCCCCCCCACCAACCGGGGGGCCTCCACTCCTTTTAACGCTTAGGGCCCCCAACACCCTAAATCCGCCAATGGAGCTTCGGTATAAAAATCGGGGAGGGCTGGTGCGGGGTAATGAAATTTATATGCAGAGAGCGTCAGATGTCTCCCACCATGTCGCCCAGCAAAAGCGATAAAAATCAACCTTCTAAATACATTATCCTTGGTTCGAAGTTCGCACTGTGCGCACAGCACACTTAGGGCAAAGTGCGTGTGCGCACAGCACACTGAGTTGTGCTACTTTACCCAACACTAGTCTCCACCACTCCACAATATGTGACTGCGTGCGCCACCAATGCCGACCAAACAGTGAACAGTGCGCGATCACATTACACAGCAGCTTCGTTCGGATGCTTGCACGATCAAATAAGAAAATCCGGTTTCGATTGGCCGACGATCCTGAGCGGCAAGAAGCTCCAAGACAATGAAAATGAAGACGGAGGGAAACCCCGGTAGGGGGTCGATGCACCCGGCCAAACAGGTTCCTGAGAATCATGAAAAATCTTAAAAATTTTATATAGAACGAAAACATGCCTACACGCATGTCTTCGTCCGCCATGGTGAAAATATCTGGTTAACTGATGGAAAGTAGCTTGCAAGGTCGAAGATATATTTTTGCTAGTAATTTTAAATAATTACCTTTCAATGGAAGTTTATGAAAAAAAAACTATCTGTTTATAAAAAGAATTTAATAGCCTATATTTTTATTTGAAACGGTGAATAACAATGATTAAATCCTGTTAGCTTCATGATTGTTCAAGTTACAACAGTGGACTAACTTTTATTCATATCTAACTACTTTGTTTCGATTCCTCAAAAAAATAATCAAATGACCTTATAACATGCCCGGCATGAGGTCAAATCCAGAATGGACCATGCCCTTCATACGTATGACTAGCTATGAGTAATCAATATACCTGTTCTCACTTTCCTCTGAATCTTTATCCGGTTGCTATGGATCGCAATCCATGAGAATGGATCGCAATCAACTAGGTCTGAATCGTTTTCAACTACGTCTGAATCGTTTTCAGTTACGTTTGGATCGCTTTCAGCTACCTTTGGATTTTGCGGTAGCTCGCGCAAATTTCATTGCGGCGCAAACGTTTATTCAGTGACCGCGGGACACATTTGCATCCCAAGGAAAGCATTAAATAATTAATGCATTCAATTGTAAAATCTAATCACATTGTTTATGTGAAGTTTGCATCACTATTCATACATTTTTTTTTTAATTCTTTGACCAAGTTTTCCAAACAAACCTGCACAATCTTCTTCTTTTTGACGTAACAACCTACGTGGTCATTCAGTCCTGTTTAGGATTTCGAGATTTAGCTGAATATTCCTTTTTTGGTTTGGAGGGACGGTCTGGTTGGGAATCTATTCTGATGCATAGAAGTAGACAAATCTGTCAAATGTTATTCATTGCATAAATATAGGTTTTCAACACAAGTTCTCAACTGGGGTCAAACATAGAACAATATGAAATTGTTGCGTTTCAAATCGTCTGTTATGAGGAGAATCGTGAGGTACGCCAAGCGGTCACCAAAAAAACTATGCGCCGCAATGAAATTTGCGCGAGCTACCGCAAAATCCAAAGGTAGCTGAGAGCGATCCAAACGTAGCTGAAAACGATTCAGACGTAGTTGATTGCGATCCATTCTCATGTGTTGTGGACAGACCGCTGCCTCATCCTGAGGGTTCACTGTTGACAGCAGGGCTGTCATCCTGTGACGTCCTCAGTGAGGATCGCGGCGCGAGCAGGACCGGTCGTCCTCTCCCCGCATTGTGTTGTGTATATTATTTATTACCTGTGTTTATCGTACCCATACCAAAGATAGGAATAAAACACATATTCTGTTTGTGCCGTACACACCGTCTTCATGTTACATTTGTGCGGACACAACATCATGGATTGCGATCCATAGCAACCGGATAAAGATTCAGAGGAAAGTGAGAACGGGTGTAAGTCACTGAAAGCTAATCCCAGTAGTGGTACAGGCAGGTCTTGACCGACAATAGTTGTTGTGCTTTGTGAAGAAGAAGAATTACGTAAAAAATTAAAATTATTTGATTCTGTGGCATTCGTTTTCAAACTGATGCCCGAAGCGGGTGTCAAATTCCATTCATTTTCAAAAAACGCACGCATGCTCGCAGGAGCGTTTACCGCTGCTAAAGGAAGAGGAACGTAAAGAGAAGGCACCAAGAAGAAGTAGTATGAGAGAGAGCGAGAGAGAGCGAGAGAGAAAGAGAGAGAATGAGAGAGAGAGAGCGAGAGGAGAGAGAGAGAGAATGAGAGAGAGATAAAGATGAGGATGGTGGTTTAAACATTTGTATTGTATTGTTGTATTGTTTATTGTATTAAGTGATTGGCCAAACAAGCGGCCTTATCACTGAATTAAAACTAAAACTTAAATAACTAACGCAGTGTACAATGACAAAACCGATCAACAGAATCTAGTAGGTAGGTGCCAGTCAAATAAAATGTAACGCTGATTAAATTTACGGGCCATCGCAGTCATTGGGTCGTTCTCGCTATATGCACGTCTTGTAAGGTCAGTTCTTAATAGTCTGTAATTACGGAACACTCTAGGAGGGACATTTATGTTGACTCTAGCCAGTAGTTCTGGCGAATCTATCTCACCGACAATAAGTTTGGACAAAAACGTACATTGGGCATTATCACGTCTCCTAGCAAGTGTGTCCAGACCAAACAACAAACAACGAGTATGATACGATGGACGAGGGGTTACATTACGCCACGGAGTGAAGTGTAGGACAATACGAGTAACTCTCTTTTGGACAGCTTCTATTCTATTGGACCAAACACTAGAGAACGGACACCAAACTGTAGAACTAAACTCGAGGATGGAACGAACATAGGACTTATACAGAGTTAACAGGCAGTGTGGGTCATTAAGTTCTCTCGAATGTCGACGAATAAATCCTAGCATTTTGTTAGCTTTGTCTAAAATATCACAGTAATGTTGTCGGAAAACTAGTTTGCGATCCAGGGTGACTCCTAAATCCCTGACCGTATTGCACCGCGGTAGTTGTGTCCCTGATATGCTATAGATATACCTTATCGGACTAGCTATTCTAAAGAAAGACATTGACGTACACTTATCAACAGAAATTAGCAGGTCGTTGTTGATACACCAGTCAGAGAAAACATCAATCGATCTTTGCAGTGAAAGAGAGTCGGAAGTATTCCGTACGATACGAAACAGCCTAACATCATCCGCATAAAGCAGACAATCTGCTTCCGTAATGGCCAGTGTGACGTCGTTAATAAAAAGCGAGAACAGCAGTGGTCCCAAGTTGCTCAAAAAATTTCTCAAAAAAACATTCCAATTGTGGATGTGTGTATATAGTGGTGCACTCACATATAGTGGTCTCGCTCGCAGACACCGCCCCGTTTGCGCTTGACTACAGTACAGTCAGCCATTTTTAATGTACAGATCGTTCCCGCGATACTCTATTAACGCGCTGACTGCCAACCCGTATCGCAGTGTTTCGGGTGAGCACATACCGCATAGCAAGAGAGAGATGAGAGCAGTAAATTCTCGTGCGATATGCTATTACTGTTTTGTTTCATTCCGATAAGAGGCGTAGCACATAGGGCTCTCGTTCTTAACTTTACTCGTTCATTCGTTCATTGTAAAGAGAATCATTGAATATCAGAATCAAAGCTGGAAATTAACAAAACCCATCACCTACATAGTGATGAGGCGTCATCCATCAATTACGTAACGCTTATAGGAGGGGAGGGGGTGTCGTCAAACGATGCCATTTGTTACATGGGAAAGAGGGAGAGGGGGAGTTTAACATTTATTACGTAACGAAAAATAAAATGCATAATTTTTTTTTATTCGAACAACAAATGAGGAATATGTAAACATTGATTCTTATTCTTGACTTTACAACCTTCGCGGTTAGCTGGCCTGAAACGGATTTTGCTACTTTCAATGTACCACGCAACGGAATAGTCCGTCATTGCTAAGGGGCCGGTTCATACGAGGATTGAACCCATGACGGAATTTGGTTACCACGGACGGACAGTCCAAAAAACTTACCAAAGGTTCGTTGCAGTAACGATTAATTCTATTACTGCGCCGACTGCAGTGCCACGTATTCAAATGTAAACGCACAGATTTGATGATAGTAGCATACATGCGATTCGAAGCAAATGGCACGAGAGTTAACTGTAATGCTAGAACCAGGTGTACCTGCATCCAATGCCTTTCAACTCCAATTCGTTTAAAACATACTGGAGATGGAGTTAATGCAGTTAGCCCTTCTTTCGTCAGAGTTGATCATTGATCTTAATGTTATGATTGCAACGAAAATGCAGTCAAAACTTAGACAAACAGTACCAATTTTGTTCGTAATTTTTAAAACATGCGTAAAACATGAAGATGAAGATACAATATCTAAAGCCAAAGAAACGCTTCTGGAAAGATCAAGACCAAGACCAAAGAGATAGAGGACCATTGAGATAGAGGAAGATGGTTGTATGAAATACGAAATACGGAAATACGGTGATACTAAATGTAACAAATTCCATTTATGATTCGCTTTGCGTTATTACACTAGAATGAAGAATTTCAATGGGCCGGGATAAGGGTACAGTCGTCAACTCGTACGAATTAATTGCGTTTCCGTCATGAGTTCATGCCCCAAATAGACCGTGCCCCCGATACGTAGGACTGACTATCATGCTATGGGATACCGATAAGTTACTGAAAGTCAAACCCACTTGTGGTACTTGACCGACAACGGTTGATATACCAAAGAAGAGAAGAAGAGAGAAGAAATTTAAAGTCGTAGAGCTCGCTGGAATCGATTTTGATAGCCGATTACCAAATTCATCTACCACCGGTAGTAGCACAATAAGAAGCGCTAAGTGGCAAGTATAACCATAAAAAAAAACAAATTGGTCAATAGTTACCCCCTTCATCTTCCATAAATTGTTGACGGTGGATGACGTGAAATCTCTAATGTCTCTAATGTAGCATGATATGATTATAGCTGAAGTCCATCCAAACCCTAACGATCCCTTTGCTTAGCTCGCTAAGTATGGGACTGTGTTTGATCATGCACAGGAAATAGCTGATCGTTTATTGAAATGAGCTTCACGCAGTGTTCAATTGACTCATGTCTGTGAGGGTGTATGTGAGAGAAATATAGAGAGAGGCCGATAAGTTCCGCGACTATAACAAAACATAACAAAATAATGAAGTCTTTCCTATGCGGGTGCTGTAGCACTGAATGAGCTGCTTGACTTAAATCTCCACTATCGATGGCGGATTTAAGATGCCTGGGACGTGTCAACAACCTCCTCCCCAATCCCTCCCCTTCCCCCAAACCTCCGGTCAGACTGACTGGGGCTCTGAAACCGAATGATCCGTGTTACTATTGCAGCGAAATTCCGGTTTAGTTACTCGTGCGTCCCGCGCCAACACCTACGTGTGGCCGCCGTATTACACGTATTCGCCACGTATTGGCAATACGTATTAGAGTGCCTCTGTACTCTGATGGAGATAGAGAGACAGAGAGAGAGATAAAGAGAGAGAAAGAAAGATAAAGAGAGAAAGAAAGATAAAGAGAGAGAGAGAGAAAAAGAAAGAGAAGAGGTTTCTTCCCCAGTGGGCCCCGTTCGAGGGTTTCCAACCTTTTTAAATATGATTTTTATTTTCAAACTGATATAACTTTTAATTGAGAAATGGGAGCTACTTAATTTTTTCACGTATCTTTTGGAATTTTTATTTTGTTCAAGGGCACATGATAAACTTATTTTTCAAAAGTTCCTAAATTTAAATATTTACCCCTTAATACCCCTTATCTCTACGACTAGCATACCTGGGTATCACATACATTTTGAATGGGAAGTTATAGCTTTAATAACGATTTATGTAATGAATATTAAAATTTCAATTTTGGTATAAGGATAAAGGCACTAGTCTTGTTTAATTTTTTGAAGAAATGAGAAATTTTAAGTTTCTTTTTAAACATATTTTGTAATATATGACAACCATTTTTTCATGAGCATCCTTCGATGCTGCACCATATTAAATGCATTAGTAATTATGTAATTCATGGAAGATTTTGATTATTTTGATTGAATATGAATATAAAAGCAGAAATTTTTCATAAAAAACATGTTTTAAAAACATATTTCTTTATTAATTTAATATAACAGGTTGGCTGATAAGTCCCCGGTCTAACAAAGAAAAACACATTTTTTTGTCAAAATTCGTTTTTATTATTCAACATAGTTCCCTTCAAGAGCGATACAACGATTATAACGACCTTCCAATTTTTTGATACCATTTTGGTAGTACTCCTTCGGTTTTGCCTCAAAATAGGCCTCAGTTTCGGCGACCACCTCTTCATTGCAGCCAAATTTTTTCCCTGCGAGCATCCTTTTGAGGTCTGAGAACAAGAAAAAGTCGCTGGGGGCCAGATCTGGAGAATACGGTGGGTGGGGAAGCAATTCGAAGCCCAATTCATGAATTTTTGCCATCGTTCTCAATGACTTGTGGCAGGTGCGTTGTCTTGGTGGAACAACACAACATAAAAGTTGCTTGACAAAAGACGCTCTGTCTCACAAACTAATTGACATACAGACGTCAAATTTTGACACGATTCATTTGAAGGTTGGTACTATATAAAAATAATATGCATTTAATACTAGCGGCGCCATCTATGTGTCAGACCGGGGACTTATCAGCCAACCTGTTATTTCAATAAACACATTTCAAACGTATAAAATGATTTATATTGTAATGACCACTGATTTTTTAACAATTAATTGACGGAAGACTAAGGAACTGAAGGCGGAAGAACTGAAGACCAAGTTGGATTAAAAATACTTATCTTATTGTGGATCTTATTAATCCACCTTGCTGAAGACGGAAGAACTGAAGGCTGAAGACTTAAGGTGAAACGCTGAAGATGTTGCCTAAGCAACGATCAAAACAAGGTGTTATAAATGACAAGGTGAAGTTGTTCAGAGCAAAATGACATTTCTCGACTTGACAATTCTCTTCCGGGGGCTCCGGAATAAAAATCGGGGAGGGCTGGTGCGGGGTAATGAAATTTGTATGCAGAGAGTGACAGATGTCCCCCACAATGTCGCCCAGCAAAAGCGATAAAAATCAACCTTCTAAATACATTATCCTTGGATCAAAAGCAGAATGGTTCTTTATTGTGACACTTCATACGATCGCACAGTTGTCATTATTATGGTCATAATCCGTTCGAATAATTGAACACTATGGTCATGTCAGAGGTCAAATTTGCCGGACTTTACAATAGATAATTAAAATATATTTATTTTTTTCTCGAATGTGCTCTTTTCTAATCATATTCCAATTATAAAACATAATACCAGCAGAGCCCATCCCATTTGCTCTGTAATGGGATGGGATCCGAAGCCCCTTTGAGGGATAATACAGGCTCTCCCATCCAACTCCTATTCCGACACGTCCTCGTCGGGCAGAGTGGTAACATGTGTCACCACATATCCAAGCTTGGGTACACGGGCTTGACCCAACCCCTTGGGCGGATGGTGGCATATGGCGAACCAGGAGGGGGGTGGGTATCCCGGGAAACCGGTTGCCTGAACGTCGGGGGGGCAACCCGACGCTAAACAAAACGGTCACGTGGGCGCGGGGCCAGTCACCCAGTCCCATGAAGCAACCGACTACAGAAAGCCAAAGAAATTTTCGAAACGGATTCAACGATACCGACCCTACGCAATGCCCCCGGACTACTCTTAAAATGGGCTCATGGAACGTACGCACTCTAAGCGAAGCCGGAGCCTTGAAACAACTTGATGACGCCCTAGCCACACTGAGCATGGACCTCGTAGTTCTACAAGAGATTCGGTGGCTAGGGAACGGTGTGCAGAACAGGCGTGGTAAGCATTGCTACGACATATACTACAGCTGCCACGACCGCCACCGCGTGCTCGGAACGGGTTTCGCCGTAGGTCCCCGGTTGAAACCCGCAATCATGGATTTCAAGGCTATAAACGATAGGCTATGCACCCTGCGCATGCGAGGCAAATTCTTCTATATAAGCCTCATAAACGTTCACGCCCCTACCGAAGATAAAGAGGAAGAGGAGAAGGACCTTTTTTACGGCCGCCTCGCTAGAATCGTAGATGCGTGCCCCAGGCATGACCTCATAATCATCCTGGGGGACTTCAACGCAAAAGTCGGTAGGGAGCCAATGTACCGCCAATACACTGGCTGTCACAGTCTGCATGAGCACAGTAACGATAATGGTAGTAGATTGGTCCAGTTCGCCGCAGCAAACAATCTGGTTGTAGGAAGTACCAAATTTGCGCGCAAAAAAATCCACAAGATTACATGGGCGCACCCGCGTGGAGAATCCTTCAACCAGATCGACCACGTGTTAATAAGCCGCCGACGACAGTCGAGCCTGTTAAATGTCAGAATATATCGAGGAGCCAATATCGATTCCGATCACTACTTGGTTGGCTTAGTGATACGTTGTAGAATCGCCCGCCCCCGCGCCAATGGGGGTGGAGAAAACACGCAGCCTCGGCTCAAAACGGACTCTCTAAGGGACATTACTGTCCAACAGGAATTCAAAGCCGCTTTAGACGAGTCTCTACTACCAGAAAACAGTTATGAAACTACGAGCGAGAGGTGGAACGCTCTAAAAACAAAAATAATAAACTGTGAAAGAAATATACTCCCACCACGTCGTGGCAACACCAAATCTGGCTGGTTCGACGATGAATGCAGACAAGTGACCGAACGTAAGAATACTGCATACCGAGCAATGCAGCAACGGCATAGAACGCGGGCATGCGCAGAGGAATATTCACGGCTCAGACGCGAAGAGAAAAGAGTTCACCGCTCCAAGAAGCATGCTTTGGAAAAGCAAAACATGCGGGAACTCGAGCAAACCAGAGAGGCGTACGGACCACGGACACGAAAGTTTTACCAAGCGATAGCAGGTTACCGAAACAAAGTTGTACCTAAGGTAACCTGCTGTCGCAACAAGGATGGAGATCTGGTCAGTAACCATCCAGAGGTCCTCTCGCGGTGGGCTCAGTACTTTGATGAATTACGCAATGACCAGTTTAGCGAACAGCTAGAAGCGCCACTAGCAGATGGTGACATGCTACTGCCACCTAGCATAGAAGAAACACGAAAGGCTGGAAAATAACAAGGCACCCGGAACCGACGGAATTGCAGCCGAACTGGTCAAGAATGGAGGTGCACGACTAGAAAACGAGATTCATCAAATTGTTACTGAGGTGTGGGATAGCGAATCGATGCCTTGTGATTGGAATCTCGGCATCATCTACCCCATATACAAGAAGGGAGATAGGTTGGACTGCAACAACTACAGGGGTATTACGGTGTTGAATACCGCCTATAAAATATTCTCCCTGATCCTTCAGTATCGCATTGTCCCGCACGTCGAAGAGATAGTCGGAAACTATCAAAGAGGATTCCGGAATCAACCACTGATCAGATCTTCACCATGCGGCAAATCTTGGAGAAGATGGCTGAATACAGACACGACACATACCATCTCTTCATTGACTTCAAAGCCGCATACGATAGCATAGCCAGGGTAAAACTGTACGATGCTATGAGCTCTTTTGGAATCCCGGCCAAACTGATAAGGCTAGTTAGAATGACTATGACCAACGTCACATGCCAGGTGAGGGTGGATGGAAAACTCTCAGGACCTTTTGCTACCACCAAAGGTCTGCGCCAGGGGGACGGGCTTGCTTGTCTCTTATTCAACCTGGCGCTAGAGAGGGCCATCCGTGACTCGAGGGTGGAGACTACGGGAACCATCTTCTATAAGTCAACCCAGATCCTGCCATACGCTGATGATATAGACATCATTGGTCTGCGGCTCTCCTATGTAGCAGAAGCCTACCAAGGGATCGAGCAGGCGGCAGAGAGCCTCGGATTGCAGATAAACGAGGCAAAGACCAAACTGATGGTGGCAACATCAGCGGGCCCACTAACAAATAATCAGAATCTACGTAGGCGTAACGTGCAGATAGGTGAACGCACTTTTGAAGTCGTCCCACAATTCACCTATCTTGGGTCAAAGGTCAGCAACGACAACAGCATGGAAGCTGAGTTGCGCGCAGGGATGCTGGCTGCCAACCGGTCATTCTACAGCCTGAAAAATCAGTTCACCACAAAGAACCTGTCGCGATGGACGAAGCTGGGACTATATAGTACCTATATAGTACCAGTACTCACATACGCCTATGAGACATGGACACTGTCCAAATCTGACGAAACCCTCTTAGCCGCGTTCGAGAGGAAGATGCTCAGAAGGATACTTGGCCCCGTATGTGTGGAAGGACAATGGAGGAGCCGCTATAATGACGAGCTATACGAGATGTACGGCGACCTCACTGTCGTACAGCGTATAAAGCTCGCCAGGCTCCGGTGGGCTGGCCATGTTATACGCATGGAAACGGACGACCCAGCCCGTAAAGTCTTTTTAGGCCGTCCACAAGGGCAGAGGAGGCGTGGTAGGCCCAAATTGAGGTGGCAAGATGGCGTGGAGGCGTCCGCCATTAAGGCCGGGATAACGGACTGGCAGACGAAGGCGCGAGACCGTGAGCGGTTTCGGACACTCCTGAGGCAGGCCAAGACCGCAAAGCGGTTGTAGTGCCGGATAAAACAAAAAACCAGCAGAGCAAAGGGTTGCAGAACTAGTATTTTTTTAATGTGTAGTATCCTGGAGATTTGACCCCTAATTAGACCATAGTGCCGGATCGGAATATGACCATCACCGCGACAACTGTGCGATAATCTGAATGTCAAAAATAAAGATTATTCGTTTACGGCAAGGATAATGTATTTAGAAGGTTGATTTTTATCGCTTTTGCTGGGCGACATTGTGGGGGACATCTGTCACTCTCTGCATACAAATTTCATTACCCCGCACCACCCCTCCCCGATTTTGATACCGGAGCCCCCGGAAGAGAAATGTCAAGTCGAGAAATGTCATTTTGCTCTGAACAACTTCACCTTGTCATTTATAACACCTTGGTTTACGGATCGTTGTACTGACAACACCTTCAGTCTTATGTTAATTCTTCTGCCTTGCGATTTTGTGCCTTTTATAAGTTCAACGTTTAGTTCAAATTAATAAAATTCGAGGTTTACATCTCAGAAGTGGGATTGTGCCATGCCGTCTAAAGAAGATATGTTGTGTGCGCTGGAGAACGCGAAAGTGCCGGTGCCTCCAACCGCTACGATTGCTCAAATCCGCATGTTGTACGAGGAGCTATTTCCTAGAAGTCACGTTGTAGCCGAACAAAAGCTTGCGCCCGAAGTAACGCATGAAAGTGTTGATACTGGGGATTTGGCGATAAAGCAAATGAATGACGAGCAAGAAATTGTCAAGACAGCTAATTCTGGCGGGTTAGAGACGGAATTAGAAACACTGCAGAAGGAGCTGCAAGTGCTCGAACTTCGTCAGAAAATCGCTATGCTGAAGTCATCTAACATCGCTTCGACTTCGCTACCATCATCATCATCACCACCACCGCTGCCGCTACCTACAGTGCTGCCAGTGTATGTACCCAACTTTGAAGACTTCATAGGAAAATTTAGTGGTGAAAGAGGAGGAGTAGGGGTGGAGCACTGGTTTCGAGAATTTGAACAAGTATGTAGCTTGTACACACTAAACGATCAGCTGAAAATTTTCTGTATGCGCCGCCTGCTCACCGACACCGCCGCCATTTTTGCTAAAACCTCAGGCGCATGCACCTATGAGACACTGAAAGCTGACCTTATTAGTACTTTCACATCAAAAACTTCACTAGAAGAAGTGTTTAAAAAACTAAGGGCACGACATCTCTCGCAACATGAAAGCATCAAAAGGTATGTGTTGAAAATGCAGCAAATAGCGGGCACCGTCATTCCAGAGGAAGGCATGGTCAATATTATAATTGACGGAATTGATGATCCTATTACTACGTCATCCATACGTTTCGCTGCAAAATCGCTCGAGCACCTTAAAACCCTGCTGAAAAAATACGAAACTTTTCGTCAAACTCGTGGCGTGACTCCTACACCAGCACCGTTACGCACTAAACCCCCAGCTCCACCCCGCAGCACTGGCCCCTCGCGTCAATGGGCGCAGAACAACAATAATGAACCGGCCAGATGCTTTAACTGTTCTCAATTCGGCCATTATCAAAGCGCTTGTTCAATGCCACGCCACCCCAAGGGATCCTGTTTTAAATGCCACCAAATGGGACATACACATCGAGAGTGCCGAAACTTCCAGCCCGTTACGACTGCTGCGGTGCACCATCTGGGTTCCCATGGATTCGATGAGGAAACTGCGGACCAAATACTGCTTAGCGAAATTGAAACAGTATGTGTTAGTTTCAATATCCAACATACATGGAGCGAACAAACGTTTTTACGATCACTTTTTGATACAGGCAGCCCTGTAAGTCTAATAGCAGACAATGTAGTACCAGGTAACTTTCCGCATCAACCTACCCCTTCTGGGTACCGAGGATTAGGAAATACTATGCTCACGACGTTAGGTCGAGTGGAGTGCAGGATCATAATTCGTAATATTAGTGTGACACACTCGCTTATCATTTCACCTGCTAGAAGTATGCCTTGGCCATTCATAATAGGTCGTGACCTTTTAGGAAAATTTAGAATCTTTGTTACACACTATCCAAGTATGATTCCCGTACATTATGCTCGCGAACCGGAGGGTAATTCAGATTTCGAAAAGATACCAAAACCTGTTAAGTCACTTGATGTAGGTGATCCTTCTAGCCGGAGATATGTCGGAGATATTTGACAGCCCCCTTGAATTAGATATCGGGAAGCAACTTTCGCCTAAAGAGTCTGGAGCCATTTTGTCCGCATTTGATCATTGCTACACTAACTATCCTATTGAGAATATAGAATATCCTCAGTATTCCATGAAAATTAATCTCGTTCATGATACCCCTATTTATGCAAAGCCACGTAGACTTTCCTATGGGGAGAGGAATCAAGTGCGACAGATAGTAAATCAATTGTTAAATGATAAAGTCATTCAACCAAGCAATTCCCCATACGCTTCTCCCCTTGTGCTAGTTAGAAAAAAAAGTGGTGAAGTGCGTATGTGCGTCGATTACAGGCCCCTGAATAAAATAACAGTAAGGGATAATTTTCCATTACCGTTAATTGAGACATGCCTCGAACACCTGAGTGGTAAAAGTGTATTTAGTTTGCTTGATTTAAAAAGCGGTTTCCATCAGGTAAAGATGGATGAAAGCTCAATTAAGTACACCTCCTTCGTAACACCTGATGGGCAATATGAATATTTAAAGATGCCTTTTGGGCTTAAAAATGCCCCCGCGGAATTTCAGAGATTCATAAATTCAATATTACGCGAATTTATAGATTCCGAGAAATTAGTTGTCTACTTGGACGACATCATAATAGCTTCTAATGACTTTCACTCTCATCTTGAGACGTTGAGTTCTGTTCTCGAGAAACTTAAACAAAATGGACTTGAACTGCGCATTGATAAATGCAAATTTGCCCACACTAATTTGGAATATCTTGGATACGAAGCCTGTGGCTCTGGTATACGACCTAGTGGAAAACACCTTACATCAATATATAACTTTCCTATGCCCACTAATGTCAAACAGTTAAGAAGATGTTTAGGGCTCTTTTCTTACTTCCGTAGGTTCGTTCCATCATTTTCTCATATAGCTAAACCTCTTACAAATCTTCTTCAGAAAGATGTGCCATTTGATTTTGATAATTCTTGCATCCAAGCATTTCAAACCCTTCGTCAAAAACTTGTCCAGTCTCCTGTCTTGGCTATATTTAATCCCAAATATGAGACGGAGCTGCATAGCGACGCGAGCTCATTCGGTTTTGGTGCAGCCTTATTCCAAAAACAGAATGATGGGAAACTTCACCCAATAGCATTTTTTTCTAAAACCACCTCTAAAGAAGAATCAAAACTTCATAGCTACGAGTTGGAAACTCTATCCGTAATATATGCGTTGAAAAGGTTCCACTCGTACGTCCATGAATTACCCTTAAAGATAATCACGGATTGCAATTCTCTTGTACAAACGCTGAAAAATCATAACACTTCTGCGAAGATTGCCCGGTGGTCCCTATTCCTCGAGAATTATGACTACAGGTGTCCCCCGAGATACGACTGTATTTGGGACCGAAAAAATGTCCTAAAGCAAGGCGTAAGTTGAAATAGTCGTATGTCGAATATCTGTGAATATAAAGTTTATAACCGAAATTGAAGAGTCGGAATCTATGAAATCGTATATTTTATCAAAAATAATGTACGATAATGTATTAATTTCCCTCCAAAAGCCGTTTACATGACATAGATATTCAAGATCGGGGTGTTGTGGAATCTGAGGAAATATGTTTGTAACGGTTATATGCACAGAAATTCTAAAAAATATATCAATTTCGTCTCAATGACATCTTTTAACTGTCAAAATCGAAATCGTCGTATCTGCGAATCGTCGTAACTCGAAGGGGTCGTAACTCGGGGGACGCCTGTATACTATTCAGCATCGCTCAGGTTCCTCTATGGCCCACGTGGATGCTCTGAGCCGGACTGAAGCAATTGGTGCTATAAGTGAACTTGATATTGACTTCCAACTACAGCTAGCCCAATCTCGTGATCCTACTATTGAAAGCATTAGGTCCCAACTAGAACTGGAAAATTTACCTGGATATGTTTTGCAAGATGGTTTCGTATATCATGAGTCACCCTCAAAAGAGCTTCAGTTTTATGTCCCCCGCGAGATGGTAGATAATATCATCCGCCACACACATGAGAAAATAGGTCACTTATCGGTTGACAAAACAATTTCAAAAATTAGCTGTCATTATTTGCGGAATAGAGTTGAGTCTTTCATCAAGAATTGTTTGAAATGTATCATATATTCAGCTCCCACTAGAACTAATAATCAGAACATCCACAGTATACCGAAAGCTCCCCAACCTTTTGACACACTTCACATTGATCGCCTGGGACCACTACCTCTTACGAAATCCAAAAAGAAGTATATATTAGTTGTGATAGACGCATTTACGAAATTTACTAAGCTATACGCGACTCGTTCCACTGGAAGTCAGGAAGTATGCAATGCTCTCAAACAATACATTTCCTATTACAGCCGACCCAAACGGATAATTAGTGACCGAGGTACCTGCTTCACGTCCAACCAGTTCGAAAATTTCCTTAGATCAAATGAGGTACAGCATGTACTCAACGCTACTGGTTCACCACATGCAAACGGACAAGTCGAAAGGGTTAACCGCGTACTTCGACCCATCCTCAGCAAACTTTCGGACTCTTATGATCACGATGATTGGAATTTGCATTTACTGGATGCTGAATATGCGTTGAATAATTCAAATCACGCCAGTACGAAGTTTTCACCCTCAGTTCTCCTGTTTGGTATTGAACAACGGGGTCATTTAATTGATGAACTAACGGAGTTTTTAGACGAGCGTCGTGGAAGTACACTAAATGATTTAAGCGACATTCGGGCTGAAGCATCGGCAAATATAATTAAATCTCAGCTTACCAATGAGGCATATTTTCGTAAAAACCATAAACCAGCAGCTAAATATGAAGTTGGAGATTATGTAGTAATGCGGAACATTGATAGCAACACTCAGCAGAATAAGAAGTTGATTCCTAAATAGAAAGGTCCGTACATAGTCCATAAGGTATTGCCTAACGATCGCTATGTCATTAGGGACATTGAGGGCTGTCCAATAACTCAGATGCCATATGATGGCATATTAGAATCAAACAAGTTGAAGAAATGGAGTGAGCCGTATGAAACCGTTAACGAAATTTGAATTACTAATATATTTACACATAAATTGAGGTCAATTTGTTGGTTAGGATGGCCGAGCTGTAGTATCCTGGAGATTTGACCCCTAATTAGACCATAGTGCCGGATCGGAATATGACCATCACCGCGACAACTGTGCGATAATCTGAATGTCAAAAATAAAGATTATTCGTTTACGGATCGTTGTACTGACAACACCTTCAGCCTTCTGTTAATTCTTCTGCCTTGCGATTTTGTGCCTTTTATAAGTTCAACGTTTAGTTCAAATTAGTAAAAATCGAGGTTTACAGTAAGAAACTTATTCCGCCTTCGTTTTAATTCCTAACAATTATTGTCGATGCTGTTAACTGATACGCAATAATGCAATGTAGTGAGCGATAATTATTAAGTTATTCGCTGTTTTGACGATTTTAGTATAGGACTGCCCTGTATAGTAAGAGCAATTGTATTGAATGAAGAAAAACTGCAATAGCACGAGGAATTGATTTTCATCCCGGCGTTTGTATGGCCGTTGCCCACTGTGCAGTGGTACGTGGAAAACTTTCACAACAATCCGAAGCAAAGGAAAGCACTCGTCCCGTTTGTTCTGTGAGATCGACGGTGAGGGTGGTAAAATGGTATGGTTGGTGTCCGGCTTTTTTAGGTTGCTGGTTCCCGGTTGATGGGATTCAGCTGGTTTTCCTGGATCGTCTCCCAAGCGCCACAGATTAAGCTTAAACGACTGGAAAATTGAATATCCATAGAAAAAAAATGAAAGCTCCACAGCTTCATTGGTTTGATCAATAGATGGCGTATTACAACTCATCATTATATTGCTATCCTTTTCTTGCAATGTGTTTCGACAAGTTTCATCTTATCATGACCTATATAGCCTTCTAGCTTTCTGAGCAAAAATCTATATGAATGGTCGTGTGGTCAGATACGTGGGTATCAACACCAACGACCATTATTCAAATCTCACTTGCTTCTGTGCTGGTGGTTTTCTTTGGAGTTTTGTATTTAAACAATCGTATCGCCGTTCTAGTTCTAGCGATGCATAACTTCAATGCGAAACCATACAACAGTACAGAGGAAATGAGAAAGCTCTCCTCCAAGCGATGAAGCTCAACTGGTTGGGGTATCCCACCAACAGAGAGCGCCACCAGCTTTTTCGCTATTTTTAGAATGCATGAGTCGTTTGCCGTCTGCTAAACGAAGTCTTTCTATATTCCGTTTAGGTAGAGAACTTGAGTCGTTTAGAAGCCGTTTAGTGGTCGTTTAGTGGATTTGTGGCACTTGGGCTGTGAATGCCCTGTTCCACGGACCGGTCGTCGATGCACTCGAGGTGCACCGCATTGACGAGCGGCAGTAGCAGGATGCAATCGGCGCGGCCGAGCTGGCAGCGAAGCCGTTTCTCGGTGAGTCATTCACGCCGAATGAGTGCGATCAAGAGCCGGCTGCATACGTTCGATATATTCGCTACGCGCACGATCAAACTGTGTAACGATCAGTGCTGCAAAATGTCACTATCAATGTCATAAAAAAATATGACTGAAACAAAATCCATATCAGCACTCACGTACTCAATTGTGATAATCAAAGGTGATACTCAGAACGATTGCTGTGACTAATACATGCTCATGACATGTTTGCAACCATCGCTTGGTCAGTCACTATATCACGACTTTTTTTTTGCTGAGATCAATTTTGCAAAATGTCACTGACATAGTCATGACAAATTCTGGAAGCACAACGGTATTTTTGAACGCAAAAAGCCTTTTCAACCGGTCTTGCGCTGCCTTGCGGCTCAAAATGTCAAAATTGTCCGCAGCAAAACATAAACAATCGGCGTAGGCCGCGGCGGTGAAAACACTGCACCCAACCCCACCCGAAATCCGGTCCAACAGAATCTGGCCTGACTGCGAAGTGGTTCTAGCCGACCCAGCATACCCGTCGTCCCGCACCGTTCACCCGAGACAACGTTGCCCCTTTCCCGGCCTGCAACAAGACACACGGTTCGAGGTCATTATTTCACTGAACAAACGCATCATCCAACAGCTGTGCAGAGTGAAAAAAAAAACAACAAACACCTCCAAAAGTACCGCGTGCAGCGGAAGCAAGAGATAATCTTGCCCGCTTATCAGTCAACCAGCCAAAAAGGCGTTCGATTTGATGAGCCGAAAAGAAAGAAGGTCGTTAAACGGCAGCATCACTCAATCGCTAAACGAAACTCCTCGCGAGTAACGGTGGTTCGTTACGTAAGCACAACTGCGATCGCGTGCGGTTAGTTTGCGTGTTTTGCTCTAGCCTGCTAACAACACTCTTTCCCCGGACACTGGACAATGGAATCGATCGCGGTTGCACTGCAGCCGTACAAGGATACGGTCGGGCTGACGGCAGCCATCGTAACGGTGGTGCAGTTCTTTAGCGGAGTGTTGGCGCTGAACGCAATCCGTCGCCAGGGCAACACGCGCGGCTTCTCCGCCCTGCCCTTCCTGGGCGGTACCGTGTTCTGCCTGCTCAACATCCAGTTCGGCCAAATGCTGCGGGACGACGGTATGATACGGGTGAACTTTATCGGGCTGGCGCTGAACCTGCTGTACGTGTGCGGCTTCTACCTGTACACCGAGGGGCCGGCAAAAACGGCCGTCTGGGGCCAGATCGGGCTGGCCGGTGCGCTTACCGCCGGTGTGCTTTCGTACGTGCAGTACGAGGACCCGCAGCTGGTCGAGTTCCGGTTCGGTCTCATCCTGACCGGGTTGCTGTGGACCTTGGTCGGCATGCCGCTGCTCGGACTGGTAAGCGGGGAGGGAGCGGGGAGGGGGCATCTTTACAGGCTTTTGCAGGGGTTCTCATATTTGCAAGACACTTCCTTGAATCTTCTGGTAATTGATTACATGGCACCCTTTTTGGACAGGCTCTTTGGAAAATCCTATTGGATTTGTCCAATTAGAGTGCTGTAGAATCCAATTCCCATGATATGAAGTTATTTTCCCATCAGAAAGAGTAATTAAGTGTCCCACAACTGTGAGAACTCCAGGCAAATCATGTAAGGGTAAAGTAAAAGCACACTCGCCTGTGACTCCCTTTTTTTTTCAGGGTGACATTCTGAAGAAGAAAAGCACCGAAGGGCTTCCATTTTCCATCATCTTTCTCGGCGCGGTCGTGTCCTTCGCCTGGCTACTGTACGGTATCATACTGCGCAGCAACTTCCTGGTGGTACGTATATCCTGCTGCCCCATCCTAGCACTGTGTGTATGCACGCTTCCTAATGATCGTTTTCTTATTTTCAAGGTGCAAAATCTGATGGCCCTCGCACTGAGCGCGGTACAGCTTTCGCTGTTCATTATCTTCCCGTCGGGTGCAGCCAAACCGCCGCCTACTCCGGCCAAAAAGCGCAACTAAACACGAGGCGTGTTGTTAGGGGCAAAGAAGCTCTCTCAACTCGCTAAATTTTGGAGAGATAGAGAGAGAGAGACAAGGAGAAGAAAGGACAATAATTCCATGCTCAAAGTGATTTCTGCAAGACGCGGAGAAACGTTTTATGACAATAATACATGATGGTGGTATAAGCTCGAAATTTAATGACAATAAGCTTGCAATACCGATACAATAAAAATGTTTAAATATATGTACAAACAACGGAAGAAAACATAAGACATAACGGAAAGACTTTAGGCAAGAAAAATGTCGCTACCATTTTCAATATCCCCTTTTTAAACGATCGTATGTTATGTGCAACGCTTTGTTACTTTACTCTATTTTTGAAGTTAAATAAAAAAAAATCCAACAAAGACTAATTTGTCTTACACAAATCAATAGTGGCTATGAGGCTATCTTTATTCTTAGAATGACTATTTTGAAATGTAAATTTCATTATCCGATTAGATAAGGCCTACAGCAATGGGTAATCTATGTGTATCGGCACACACACACACAGACAACAAGCCATAAATAGTAATCCGATAGATGAGTGGTCAAAATGCGAATCATCAGACTCGTGTATTCGTTTTCCTAGTTTTGATAGTTGTGCTTGAGCGTATGGCTTATCTTTTCTGTCTGCTGTTGCTACTGCTGCGTGTAGCGCACGATGACTTGAGGGGTTTCATTTATCGCCGTTGAAGACTGAATCCGTCCAAGGTTCAATTTACGTGAAGACTTGCTTAATCGGCAATTCCTCGCTGTGGACTTATGCAGTTGATGAACTTCTAACGAAAGGACGAGTACATAAGCGCTCTAAACGTTCCTTTCCACTACTTATCAATTATTTTTCTTTTCATTTTATCTTTTCCCAAGTGTTTGCTTATTATATTCATTGATTGGGTTTGTTTGCATATTTGTAGTTTTTTACTAAAGTTTTTTTCAGGAACGGTTCAGGTTTCTCGCTTACACTACCCAAATGAGCATGGCTAGGGGGTTGAAATCTTTTGATTGATATCAACTTTCAAACGAATGAGTCGTGAATTTCTGCAAAGGAATATTAAACGTTTGCTGAGAATAGATCTAAAGCACGGTTTGTATACTGGAGCTGTAGGATGATCTTGTACCTTTAACGCCTAACGACGTCCAAACGATAATGATCCCCACCCTTCCAAGACACTAGTACAATATTTAATGCTACACGTACACGTACACGTACATCTCTGGTGTCGTGTGTTTGTAAAGAATTGTTGGTTTGGTAACAATTACAACAATATTCTAAGGAAGCATCGTAAAGAAACATATTCTACCAACAAGAGGCTCGAACCGGATCTAACCTGTTATTATTTGCTGTCTTTGGAATTAGTTACCAGGACTTTCCAATATCTTAGATGAAACAACCTACCAAACAATACCTCAACATTTACTAGTTAAGTTGTATAGCTTTTAATTTCTGGTCTGGAGCCTCGGAGTCAATATTTGTTTGTATTTGTTTAGACATTAGTAAGGATACATTTGACACTCCAGGAAGTATCATGAGGTGGTCTTAGGATTAAAAGACAACCAAGAAAATCCACTGTACCATCCCAGTGGCTTAGTTCTTAGTGTGTTATGCAGATACAGATTGCAGTTAAAGGTCTTTTATCCAAGTTTAATCATATTATCAAAACTAATCAAGATCATTGTCCGTTGAAGCTGGGTATATAAGTTTGGCAGTAGATGTCTCGCTCCAAAAGTGCCATCACTTCCACACCAACTACGTTCCGTTGATCGATGAGAAAACTCACGTGGATTACCACCATCGGCTAACTCAAACGTCACTTGTCCCATACCGCGCACATAATGATAGTAATCTAATCAATCATCATTGCACTACCGTAATGGGTTCGATTTATGGCATTCTGTTGCTGAATTGAACAACATCATCACCTGTCACAATGGTCGTAATAAATCGACCGCACCGTAAACCTTCACGATGGAATTCCCTTCCTGTCCCTTTGCTTTTCCAGGTGTCATCTTGAACTTCAAATACTTGAAATCAAATTAAACGTTTTCGTTTATAAGACAAGGAGTTTAGTAAGCTTATATTCTATTTTGAGCAGTGGATGTTAGCGTCTTTCACTTGCAGAGAGATAGAGAGCCCCTTTCTTACACGTTCGGGTTGAAGCGCGGCCAGTTTCGGATCTCGTTGAAGAAGGCATTTCCGGGGCAGGCAGTGGCAACGGCCTGACGATGTCCGATCAGCCAGTAGTTCGAGGCAATGTGGCCGAGCGACACACCACAGCTGATCAGCTGCTGGGCAGCGTTGCGGGCGGCCGCATTCGGGATGCCGTTGGTGAACGTGCCAATCACGCCCATGCCGACCGAGCGATCGTTGTAGCCGGGAGCGTGAGCGCCCTGGCGGCCCCAGCCGCGTCCCTCGTACGCCGCACCGTTCTCACCGATCAGGAAGTTGTAGCCAATGTCAGCCCAGCCGTTGCCGTCCATGTGGAAGGACTGGATGTTGCGCATCTGCTGGGCGCAGGCCGCATCGGTCGTGCAGGCCGCACCGGCCGTATGGTGCATCACGACCCACGGGGCCGGACGGATCGGCAGCTGGGCGGTGTTGGCGGCACGGGCTCCCCACTGGGCGCGGGTCACGATGCGCGGGCACTGGGCCGAAACGCCCGCCAGGCAGATGCTGGCCAGCACCAGAACGGTCGCGAACTTGTTCATCTTTTTGATGATCTCTTGTCGGTTACGGTGGCTACTACCAGGGCGAAACTTGATGAAAGTGAACGTGGTACTGAGGGTTTATATACACGCGGCAGCCACGCGGTTCACTGCCGCCTATCCTTCCTATCTACTATCAGCCAACCAGAATTGTCGATTACTTATCGTAATTGTACGGAAGCTCTGTTTGAGTCCCGTGCCGGCACTAATCACGCATCGCGAGCGCGTAATCTAATACGGGACTTTATCGATATCTAGCCGTCCTTCTTACTGTCGGTGTGTGGGCGAGATTCTTTACGCGAATAGCGCTCTGACGCAGTGGAAGTCTTCTTCTCGGGAGGTCTAGTCGTATTGTTAACACCAGAAATAGGCTCAGGAATTAACGCCACAATGGCAATTAAGAGCACAAGGTGGATTTCCCCAAAAAGTGCGTGAGCGTCGTGTACCTCATCGAAGCTACGGTAGGGTCTTACTTACTTCGATTGTATCATATGCTCTAGAATTCTAATGATATTATTACATATTGTACAGAAAATCCCCGATGGTGAGTGCCTACATGATTAATGGTATTGATTTAATTAATTTATAAAACACTTAATTTCTGTTAAGTGTACGATAAGATAACGGAAGAGATATTTGAAGTGGAAGACGACACTATGAACAGTTGGGTTCATGTACTAGTTGTAGCGTCATATCAAACATACAATCCGTTTCCAGACGAAACAACAGTTTGCAGTTACAAGACTGTATACAGCTACATGTGTTTTGTAAGCGGAGACGAGTTTGTTTTAACTATTCCAAGAGGTATCGCCAGGGGAACAACACAACCTGCACCAGTACAGTGTACAGTGTACTCGTATGAATGTTGAAAAAAAAAAACAAAAAAAAACATTATTACTGAAACGTTCGAATATATTAGGATTACGGTTGGTGTTTGTTTACGCTAGAAGGGGATTTATTTTTTCAAGACTTTAGCTCAATAGAGTTGGGAACAAGCAATTGGTTTGATGCTATTGGACACGTAAAATCGTAACGCTGAAGGTAGGCTGTAGTGACATTAAGTGTTAAATCGAGATGTGGAAAGAGGAGAAACCTATTCCTTTGAGGGATATAATATCAGCCACTCAACGCCTGATGTATATGCTTGACTTCCAAGCGCTTTGAGAAATGGTGCTGTTGTAACGTTTAAAACTTGTACAATTTTATTTCACACCACATATCAAATATGTATTAACAATTCACAATAGGTGTAGCACGCACCTCTGACTCTTATCGCGGTCCGTAAGAGAGAGCGCTTGTGCGTGTATCGGTCTCTTCCATAATACAGGAGACCGATCACCATCTCTTCGGCTTCCAGGGGAAGGCAACCTTTTTTGTCGCACACAACAGGGTAGGTGAGGGGGGCGGGTTGTTTGTTGTGGGTTGTGGACCTCATCTAAACTATATGCAAGAAGGAAGATGATCGAACTGCAACAACTACATGCCTCGTTCTATCTTACCCTCGAGGATATGCTTGTCGCTTACGTTGAAGAGATTGTAGGAAGTTAACAGATAAGCTTCCCAAAACACAATATCTACTAGTTCAGCAGCTTCATTCGGTTTAGCACCATTGAGTTTTAAAGCTCCATATGATCGCATAGCTAAGGTGCCAACTTTAGGAGACATTACAGGCTCGTTTGGAATTCCGGTTAAGCTGACCTGTCATTGAGCAAAATTCCATTTCAAGTGACAGAAGTTGTATTTAAATTTGTATTTCTGTCAAAATTGTATGTCCCGAGGATTGCGCCTTTGTCTGCCAATCAATTATCCGGACCTTAATGATGGATGCCTCTACGCTGTCTTGTCACCTCAACCACTACGCCGACCACTCTTGATGGCCTACCACTACGCACATCTGTCTTTGTAGACGGCCTAAATGAGATTTGGACAGTGTCTATGTCTCAGAAGCTCGATGAACTGCAGAAGAGGTGCAGAAGTTGTGAGTACTGTACCTATAACGGAAAAATATAACCCCAGCTACAGAATTACCTATTTGTAGTTATAGCTGCCTTCATCCTTGACCGGAATTGGGTGGAATTTTTGACATCTTCAAACGTGTGTTCATCTATTCGTACGACACAAATACGCAGGTCTGTATTTGTAATCAAAGTATAAAACTTTTGCTCTCTATTCTATCTTCTATCTTCTTCTATAAGTTGTCTTGCTTAGAATCTATTGCCGAACTTAAGGGGGCAGCACGATGTCAGCAAGCACGCAAGTTGATCCAATTAATGCTGTACACAAGAGGTAGAACGATAATCCACTTTTGATAGGCAGATGTAACGTAAACAAACAATAATACGAAGTAACGCCCATCTAATCGGAGCAAAGGGTTTAAATCTGTTACCGATAGCTAGGTGGGTCGATGGCATATTCTAGATTTTACGCGCCGTAAAACAATATCAGCAAACAAAAGTAATGCAAACTGGCCGGTAAAAACACAGCTCGTGACGTCACTCAACTGGAGTTGGTACACTTATCTTATCGAGCACACGACTCTACTACCACTCCCGGTAGTCCTTGCGGGAGTCCAATCGTGCCGTATTGTACTGGTTAACGGCTTAATCTGATCCAAGCGTGTGTTTATCGTTGCCCAAAATATGCAGCGTGACGTAGTATGGGTCGATTTTCACACGGCACGCTCTTATTTTACGGGACATTCCCAGCAAACCCTGTTTGCCTAGCTGGTGACTCCCCGATAACGAATAATTGAATGTCTATAAAACGTGCGGATTAGGGGCCCGCAGGACAACATTTCCACTGCAACCCGCACAACTGCTAGAAGTGTACAACGATGAACAAGTTCGCGACCGTTCTGGTGCTGGCCAGCATCTGCCTGGCGGGCGTTTCGGCCCAGTGCCCGCGCATCGTGACCCGCGCCCAGTGGGGAGCCCGTGCCGCCAACACCGCCCAGCTGCCGATCCGTCCGGCCCCGTGGGTCGTGATGCACCATACGGCCGGTGCGGCCTGCACGACCGATGCGGCCTGCGCCCAGCAGATGCGCAACATCCAGTCCTTCCACATGGACGGCAACGGCTGGGCTGACATTGGCTACAACTTCCTGATCGGTGAGAACGGTGCGGCGTACGAGGGACGCGGCTGGGGCCGCCAGGGCGCTCACGCTCCCGGCTACAACGATCGTTCGGTCGGCATGGGCGTGATTGGCACGTTCACCAACGGCATCCCGAATGCGGCCGCCCGCAACGCTGCCCAGCAGCTGATCACCTGCGGTGTGTCGCTCGGCCACATTGCCTCGAACTACTGGCTGATCGGACATCGTCAGGCCGTTGCCACTGCCTGCCCCGGAAATGCCTTCTTCAACGAGATCCGAAACTGGCCGCGCTTCAACCCGAACGTGTAAAAGTTGTATTTATGGAAGACTGTTTTGGTTGTTCAATATAGAATGGAATAAGTGCATTCAGTATGTGTTTACCTTGGTTTGGAGAGATTAGAAAGAAACGTAGCTCGATGTGGAATAGTCTAGCTGTAGGACTCATTGTGATTCCTTTTTTGCACAAACTTCCAACCATATGGCTAATCTCATCGTTGTGCTAATCAGATTAGTCGTATCATTACAACAACGGTAACACTTTAACACATATCTCATTGCGATAACAACTCAAGTGGGTATTCCAATCAACCATAAACAGGAGCTGACCGTTGCAAAAAACATATTAAAAGTAGCAACGAGTAATGAATCTTGCACAAAAAGAATATTCCAACACGATGCTTAATTTAATCCCTTGACATGAATACAAGGAAGGACTTTATAAAGTAATAAAAGAAATAGTAAAATTGGGTTAAACCCACAGAACACAACCATTGTGTTAAGAACTAATGCATGTACAACATGCTGGGTCACAATTAATTTGTGATAATTAAAGATAAGAAGGTTTGGTAGATAAGTATAATACAATTTTGAGTCAGGAACCACTTCTGGCGAATTCTGTTAAATGAGCAGCTTGCAGAGCTCCTCCGTCCATTGCCAGGAATTTGCCATGCCCATGAAGACGGAAGCAAATGGTCAAACGAAACGTAACTGAAAAGGGTTTACATTTGCGTTCGGTTGAGTCTGAGGACTAAATAATCTCTCCAAAAAATAGTTTGAAAGTGCAGCTGAGCTTCCAGTTGCTTTAAAGTAATTTGTGTTATTTTATGGAAATATGGACTGGGTGGTCACAGAGTGAGCAGATAAATGGCGGTAATGTTTCGGTAGTAGAGAAATTGTTTGAGAACTGGTTTTTGTTAACTAATTTGTATTCTACAATAACTCCTACAGTGATAGTACATGTAGGAATCAGTCGCGAAACAAATGAAGGAATAATGTGTTCCAAGCAATTTGACAGGAACTTGAGTAAAAGATAGTTGGACCAGTAGGATTTAAATTTATATTTCATAACCATCGTTTCGGAATTTCCATAAAACTGCACAATGCTGTATGGTGAATTTTTTTTATAAGGGGAAAGCGATGCTTATGTCACGCATTTTAAATGGTACAGCTAAATTCAATAATAATATGCAAGAAATATTCAGGCAAGCACATCAATCCTATTAGGTGTGCAACTTTCTACCGTCGTAGTCAGTGATATTAATAATGGTCTGTCTGGTCTGTAAAATTATCTCATAGCCATTCCAGTGTTATACAAGTTTACGGGAACGATCAACAAAATAGCCAAAGTGAGGATAACAAAAGATTATAAGTACATAAAACGACTTTGACTAACTTTGTAGCTTAGAATGATTATTTAATGACTCCATTAATGACACAGAAACTGAAGATCACTTACTGCTGTGCGAATATAAAACTGAACTTAAGCTAAAGTAATCACCCATAAACATGTTTCTCAATAAAACCTCAAAAACCGAACCATTAAAACTACTTCTAGATCGTGCACGATCGTTTATTAGACCTTAAATACGTAATCTTCCTTACAAACTATAAACCAACCAAGCGTAGCTAAACAGAGACTTCTCCCTCCAACGGGTGTATCACACAAACTCGTTGACATTGATTTTATCATATCATATCCAACCTCTATCCGCTCCACTGTCATCGATTCGCCCATGAAGGTGTTCTAACAAGTTCTGGAGCCTCACAATAAACTGCGATCGACGTTCGTCTAATTCGCACACGACATCGCTTGGTAATGGCAATAATTACACCCCAAGGATCGCTTCAGTCGCCCGCTCAAGGATGTTTCGCAGCGCAGCACGCGGTTCGAGGTGGTTGTAACGAAGGTAACATGTGCTTATAGGCTGCTAGAGGCACGCGTCATCGATGATTGGACGATTCCGGCGATAAAGTGCGGGAGAGTACAAAGTACTAAGGCAAATAACACATCGACACGATTCAATCGACAGCATGACTTGTAACGTGCCATGCGTATCGGGGGGTAAACTTCACAGTCTATGGAGAACCACTTTTTGTTGCGGGATGTTATCTGTACGGTCGTTCCAGCAGGGAAGAAGTGGGACAGACGGTGCGGGAATCACCACCATCGCCGTAACAACACCAGGCACTGGGTATTACGGCACCGAGCAAAAATTTCAGAACCCTTCGTAACGCACTCATCCTGACCGGTCGCGTATTGATGAGTGTAGCACTTCCGGCACACGCGGGCACAGACACTCCACAGTTGAATAACAACAACGGGCAACAGCGAGACGAACGGTTGAAGTGGGGTTGCACTTGAAAAACGCACACACGGTGAGAAGTGTGCCGTCTACGCGGCGGGTGCGCCTTCAAGTTCAGCGAGGCACACGCGCACAAGCAGAGCCGGTGTTGTTTCGTGTCACGCTGAGGCGGTGACCTTCCCTAAAGGTCTTCTCGCGCACGCTGTAATTCTACACCGACCGGTCGGTTGGATCGTTCGCCGCAGACTGTGGTGCGCTCGTTCGGAACGGATAGTGCGTGGCTCTGGATCTCGGGGCATTAGGTTATCCCCACCCATCTCAGCGCTTTGGGGGTTTTGGTGCCGATGCGAGACCTGTCTTATCAGGCGATCATCTCTCGTGTGGAATACGTTTAAAAGGGTAATGAGGCGCCGCTTCGGTGACATGCTTGATGACAGCCATACGCGGAAGGAAGTAAGGCATTATGGACGATAAACGCTTGTTCCCAACGTGTGAGGTGATGTTGCTTTAGTCTCAAAAAAAAGCCGTATGATGGATTACTCCAGTTGGAATGATCAGATAACGATCAGCTTAAGTTCAAGAGAAAGTACTCATGATTCGGTACTCAAAATTGGGTCAAACGGAAACTCTTGAGTCAGCGCTGGAGCACTTTTAAATCACACTCAGGATAAAGTATGGCAAGTATTATAAACTTTGCAAAACCTATTCCTTCGCGGATTGGTGAGCATATTAAAGACGCAGTAGACTCCACCGGCAGTACGCTTAAACTGGTTTTGCTGAGCGGCTTTTACGACGGTCACTGACCGGTTTGGAGAAAGGGAAAGCTTTAGGCTATATTTTTGGCAACCTTTTGATTCCTTCTTGCTGTGGTTGTTTTTTGTTTTGCCCACTTTAATCTGCATCGGTTAGCGCGATAGGGTCGAAATTCTTCTCTCCTTCTACTTTCACGCGCTGACAACACACGCTGGGAGAAACGGTTTTGTTGTTTAACGCTTGCGGGGATGCGGCTTACAGGGAGATAGATAAAACGTGGGAGTGTTCCGCATAGCTTTTGACATTCAGTGATCATGCAAGATGACGCAAACAGATCCTGAATTCAGCGTAGGATTGAATAATCTGATGTTCTTATATTCTGTCACGCGTTTGAGCACTTTTTGTACAGCGAGGCTAATTAAAACAAGATCCTTACATCGAAAACACAGGAATCATTTAGACTTTGTAGGAGCCGGCACGTCCATGCCACATGCCGCTAAAGGACCAACTTTGCGCAGTATATGATCAGAGGTTTAGATCAGAATTGGAACAATGACCGCAATTTGTCTAGGACTGCTCTGCATCTTATTAGAAGGCGATCTTGCATTGACATTAATGATGGGTAAAGTTGGCAAAAATCCGGAGTCGACTCCGATACGACTCCGATAAATTCGGAATCGACTCCGGAAGGTAGGTCTGCGCTTCAATATCCGGAGTTATTCGGAATCGTCCGGAGCCGTACGGAGTCATCCGGAGTCGTTCGGAGTCCTTCGGAGTCCTTCGGAGTCGTTCGGAGTCCTTCGGAGTCGTTCGGAGTCGTTCGGAGTCGCCCGGAGTCGGAGTCGTCCAGAGTCATTCGGAGTCGTTCGGAGTCGTTCGGAGTCGTTCGGAGTCGTTCGGAGTCGTCCGGAGTCGCCCGGAGTCGTCCGGAGTCGCCCGGAGTCTGAGTCGTCCGGAGTCGTCCGGAGTCGTCCGGAGTCGTTCGGAGTCGTTCGGAGTCGTTCGGAGTCGTTCGGAGTCGTCCGGAGTCGTCCGGACTCGTCCGGATTCGTTCGGAGTCGTTCGGAGTCATCGACTCCGGACGACTCCGGTCGATTCCGGACGACTCCGGTCGACTCCGGACGACTCCGGTCGACTCCGGAGGACTCCGGTCGACTCCGGACGACTCCAAACGACTCCGTCTCCGGGCGGATTTAGTGGTTTCATTTTGCCGGAGTCGGAATCGGACTAACAATAATCGGAGTCGGATCGGAGTCGTGGGTGCGCTCCATACAGCACATCACTAATTGACATATATAATGTCGCATGAATGAATAAAAAAAAAACTAATCAATTTTAATCTACTTAAAAATGTACAGTAGAGCATTACTTCTGAAACAATTTCTTGGATCAGGAAGTCTTTCATTGATTTTTTAAGGATTTAGGATAAACTGAGGATTTTCGAACACTTATCCCACGAACCCAATGTTCACAATACAAGAAAAAATCATAATTAAATAAAGTAAAGTGAACTTACCGTAGAAGCGTTGATTCCGTTTGATTGTGGGTCGCAAACATCGCAACGTTGAACGATTCCGCTGCTTTCTTTTCGCGTCATCATGGCTGACAGGCACAAGGCACAAATCCTGTACACGTACGCATACGTTTTCTCAGGACTTACATGTTCTTGCCGATAATTTTATTTCCCACCGCGCACTATTCTTGCTGTTCTATACACATATATACCTCATTCGCCTTGGTATCGCTTTGCTGGTTTACGCACGCCACCATCAATTGTATTGTGATCGGTGTGTTTGGCGCCACTGCTGATACCAGCAGCTGATACACCTGCACGTGTTCGTTCGTTCCTGGCTAAACTGTCCTGCGCGGTCGAACAGCACTTGTTCTATTAATGCTTTTGCGCAAATTCTTTCGTCGACCCTCTTCCCCCGTCGACACTCATATGCTTTGTTCTTCTGTTCATTCCAAATCATCTTACTTGCTACGGGTTTCCTAATGCAAAAAACAGAGAGATAGAGAGATAGAATGATTTTGTTGATGAGTTTTGATTGTATGTTTATGTGTAGCTGTGTGTGTGTGTATATGTGTCGTTCAGTGTATGTGGATGTGCATGACTGTATCCTTTTCACCTCATCATCGTTTGCTTCTTCATCGTGTTTCAATATGTGTTCTAATGTAGGCGTGTATGATTACGTGAATGATGCACCTGCACACTGACGTGTGTCGTGTTTTCCACAAGCATAGGTCTCCTCCCCCCTTCCATTTATTCCTACCACTTTTCTGCGCTTATGGATTGGAAAGCGGGCTGCCTCTATACCTCTTCATCCACACCGCCATGCATGCATGCACATTCAAATATATCCCGCGGCCGGGTTTACAATGATAAAAAAACCGATAAAACTAGGAGGTGAGCGCGCGCGATGAATGCTTTCTCTTTTCTGCTTCTTATTTCGTCTTGTTGATTTTCTTCTCTTCTTCCTATCCGCCACTTTGTTTCTTACAACTTCTAAAGGTTATCATTTCGTTACGTTTCGCGAGCTTGCCGTCGCACAATGTGCGTTCTCTAACCCTGCATCGATTATACTTCCTTACACACTTTGTGTTGTTTTACTTCTTTCTTTCTTTCGTTCTTTTTTGTTTGTTCTACCATGTTGTCACCTTTCTTGGTGAGCCGATTTGCTGACACAATGCATAACTCTAGCTTATATTGCTGCATATAGCTCCAATCGAACATTGCCACACTTCTTACTTCCTTAATTGTTCACACTGTTTGAAGCTGTTTTTTTCTTCAATTTACTTAACTTGTTGTTTTGTTTTGTTCTTTTCTTTCAGCAATTATACTTCGAGCTATATAAGAGAGAAAAAAATAAAATACTATCGTCTGGTTACCTTTATGTATATATATATATATGTATATAATAAGCATATGTATATGAAAACAAACGAAAAAATAAAGGAAAACAAATAAAGATGGAGAAAAACTATAAAACTGAAAACAAAAATAAACTCTCTGCACCTCTGATTACGCTCTTGCTCCAAAGCGGGCAGGAGAGGAGTACATACACCACGGTGTACTACTATCGTTTCCACCGCGATTGTTTCAAACCCCCTCAACTCGCCTTGGCTGTGGCATCTATTTATACTGCGCTAATTCACCAACATGACTTCTTTTTTTTTCCTCGAACAAAACGGAAGGATGCTTCGTTTTGGATAGTCCCAAAATCGCCACTGTTCGTTGCGCAGTTATACCCACCATACTATCACGCATTGCTTAACTAACAAATTCCCTGTGTCGCACACACTGCAGTAGCACGTGCACGCGCCGTACCACGGCTCGGTGCGTGAAATAATGCTTAAAGCAACGAGAGGAAAACAAAACTCGACTTTAGTGCGAACTGGTTGCATGAAAAAAAGGTTAAGGAGCAGCGGAAAAGACTCCTCACGCGCACCGTACATCTGTGTAGTACTATCATCGCTCAAATATTACCTGCGACTTGGTTCGTTCTATGCTTCGACCCTCTTCACCATACACGTGCGGCACAACTAATCGGTACCATTCAATCAATCAATCCTACAGAGCGATGCAAATGAAATTAATTGTTACGAGGGAAAATGCTATGGCGTGAATGATTGTTTTACGATTATAGATAGAAGTAGGAGTGAGTAAAACATTTCAAAAACAGTCTCCCCCTACCCTCCTCACACCAGGCTTAGGTACGAATTTTTCTTTTCTCCAGATTAAAATTCGATTATAACTCACTACTACCGGTACTACCAAATACGGGTAAAAACGTAAACACGGCATAAGTTGGAAGATATGCTCGGCCCTGAACCAAACACGGTATATATCTCGTTTCCCTGACCCTCTTTTGTTTGCCCCACCCTACACATTCTGTGATTCACGCTGTCGGTGATCGTGCAAAAAGGATAGTGTAACTGACTGCATGGAAACTTACGAAGAAGAAAGGGAATTTCACTGCTAGAAAGAACACTCGTTTTTTAGCTATTCCTTGCTACACTACGTTCCCAAATTAGTCGTTTTTTTTCTTCCTCTTTACCCCTTCGATTTCGACAACGCCAACCCAGTGTCGCATAATAATTGATTGCCCCCCCTTCCTTTCGTGTATCTGCCTATTCCGATATATACCTCTCACGGCTTTCGGTTGTACCGTGTACCTAGAAAATGCTAACCTGAATAATACCAGAGATGAGGGAAAATGCCCAAAAACCGATACACGATGGGATCGCATCTGTCGCATCATTTAGAATGCAACATGCAACGTGCGCGGTGTTACGTGAGGGGTATGCCATAACACACACATACACTAGCACCAAACGGGGGCAACAACAATTCTAACGCAACTGCGGAGCGGGTCAATTGGGAGCGATCGCACAGTCCCGGAGTAATGCCTGGGAAAATGCGCTCATAAGATAGGATTGCTGCTGTGTATGGTACGGTGTCACCACCGTCATCCGATGCACACTGTAATGACGCGTTCGCTAACTTCAACCCTATTGCACAAAATGCGATGCAACAAGGGGCGGTAGAGAGGGAGGTGTAACTAATCGCAACGTGTTTTTTTTTTTGCCACCCAACGGTACGCCGCACTAACCCCGGATAATAATGTTACCTAACTTGGTTATCTATTCCGCGTTGTCTACACTTCGGTCAGAGCGTTTGCTCTCACTTTCTGCTTGTTGTTCGATTCTGCTCATCTATAATTCGTTTCTAGTTTCATTTCTGTGTGTTTGTGTGTGTTTCTGTTGCTGTATCATAATTGTTTCGGCAATTATGTGCTGCTGTTTTTCCCCCACTTTGTTGGGTTTTGTTCTGTTCGGCTTCTGCTGCTGCTTCGTCGGCTAATAATTAGTTTACATGTTTTGCTACTATTTCTAGAGTAAAAAGTTTTCCTGCGCACTGTACTTTCATTATTATTTTGTTGCTTTTGTTGCTGCTGCTGTTTTGTATTGTTCCGTCGCAACTCTTCTACCCTTGTGTGTATCCTGTAGGTGAGTGATGTTTGCAACGATACTGCTGCAAACGCAGCAGAGCATTGAGAATTGTTTCTACGTCTCTCTACTACAACTCATTGTTACACACAGTCTCCTTTTATCGATTTTCGGGCTCTAACTCATCCTATTTTCCAAATGAGGCGATTTATGTGCTCTACCAGTTGGCCATGCCCGGTTTGTTCAACGTCATGAAGTAGATCTGACAGGATGAGCCGCCTTTGGCACTGCTGAAGAAAACCTTGTCGTTCCGCTCGCACAGGAACTTGAGACGCTGCGCCTTTTTGTGCATAAACACACCGTCCAGGTGGCCGGTTTCTACCGAACGAATCTAAAAAAAAACGGAATCGGCAAGCAAAGCGAGTTAGCATCACGTTTGGTGTATCGCCAACCACAACGACATCAACAAACACTCACCTCGATTGCTTTGTTGCCCCAGCCCATGATCTGGCCGGTGCCGATGTACGCGACGGAGGTTGGCATTTCGCCCCACTGCAGCACGATGTTCTTCGACACCCGGCCCATCGTGTTGACGTAGACACCTTCGTTGTCGTAGCAAAGCAGCAGCTGCATACCGTTCGAGTTCGGCAGCGTTACGATACAGTGTGGCGAAATTGGACCCTGAGTCTGAAGGAGAGTTTGTCGGAGCGTTATTAGAACGTCGGACACCTGTCGGATAAAGTATTCTTTGCACTTACATGCTTAGGAAGATAGATATCGTAAACGGTAGCCGAGTCGAGATCGACCGCATGAAAACCTTCCGCCGACCCGTAGATGACCTTTAGCCGCGTCTGCTCCTCCACGGTCAGATCGACCAACAGTGGGCGATGCATCAGCTCTCCGAAGCTCTAAAAAACAGGATAACAAAAAAGAATATTATTCGTATCCTTCTGTCCACATCTGCCCCGGCTTTCCCGCTTACCTTAAAAGCCATAAACTTATGGTAGGGCTTCGGGGCCCAGGCGTAGATCTCGATCGAGTCCTTCAGAGCGATCACGAGGAACTTGATCCGCTCGTACTTGACGATCTTGAAATGCACTGCACCCTGCAGATCACCGACATTGATCCAGCCGTTGCGGCGTTCCACTTGTTGCTGAAAGGAAGCAAAAGGAACACGGGAAACATTAAACATCTGCAGCACAACCCGGAACGATTTCTGCAGAAGACTTACATCCGTCAAGCCGTCGGTGCGCAGAATCTTTGACTTGAGCCAGGACAGGTAGTAGACGCGGACACGGTTCTTCTTGCCCGAGATCGTCACCAGTATGTTCTGGCCTTCGAGCACCTCCATCTGCTGGAACCGCCGACGGGATATCAGCTGGTACACCTGCAAGCGAATGATGGCAATGTAGTCTATGGCCTGTATCTTGGGTCTTTTTGCGTTTGCTTACCTTGCCCTGGCCGGAGCGATCGAGCAACATCAGCCCGTTCTCCGTGCCGATCAGCAAATTGACACCCCACAGGGCCGCGCACAGTATCTCGGAGTTGAAACGCTTCTTGTACTTCCGTATTTCGGGCGTATCACTCGTAGCATCGTGCGACGTCGGCGTCACGTTCACGTTCACGTGACTCTCGCGCCGTGATGCGGCCGATCCACCGGACTGTGCGCCAAAGCCGAACGTGAGGAAGCTGCGCTGTTTCTGTTGTAGCGCGAGCGAGAATGGCGACACCGGAAGCGGTTGTTGTTGTTGTTGTTGTGGCGATGGTTGTTGTGCAGCACCGGACGATTGTTGTTGGTGGTTCGCGTTCCCATTCGCACCGGGAAGCAGATGCACCGGCATCGTCCCCATTGGCAGATGATGTTGCATTTGATGATGGTGGGGCGATGGTTGGTGGTATTGTTGATGGTAGGGAGGAGGTAGTAAATGATTGTTATTGAGCAGTTTATGATTAACGACGACCGCGCTACTACTACTATTACTACTACTGCTTAGGAGTCTAGTGTTAATCGAATGGTTGGGACTGTTGTTGCGGGAGGACGACGAGTTCGACACGGTCGAGTGGGGCGAAGCGTTCCCCCGACTGCCGGGAGTAGTAGTAGCCGGGCCAGCAGCGCTTAGGTTGTTGGTGGTGGTGGTAGTGTTGGTTGCGCTATTGGTACTGTTTGGAGCTGGAAGGAAGGGTTTGGGTTGCATGCTACCAGGGACGAGGTTGGACTGAACGGAGGCGTTAACAGCGGCCCGATACTGGTTTGGGACGCAGCCGGTTTCCGTACCGTTATTGTCGAGTTTAAAGGTACGATATATTGCAATTACATTAATACGTTACGCGTTACGAGGGGGTTAAATAGATGTTTTGTTGTTGTTGTATTTGTTTAATTTTATTTGCATTTTAAAGCATTGCAATTGTAACGTTTACACAAACAATACGCGATTGGAAGTGGTAGTTGTGAGTAGCAGTAGTTGTAAAATAAAAGTAAAAGAAAACATAATTAGTAAAATGTTTAATTAAAATAAGAGGAAACATATTAAAAAGGCGATGAGAAAGCAAGTGAAAGCAAAACAGAAGGTAGATGAAACAGAAGGAACTAATAGAGTGAAGCAGGATAGAACAAAAAGATATAAATGGTACATGTATTGAAATGTCCAAAATGAGACCATCACCAAAATTTATAAAACACACATACAAAGATATAAAAATGAAGCACGTACAATAGGTGAATAAGAAAACTTAAAAAGGATAACAAACTGATGGGTGAAATAAACAAAACGAACTAACAAAAAACGTTACATGAAAACATGGAAGTATGAAAGTTTTGCCGTATCTTTTCCAATTAGAACATTTGATAGTTACTTCATATTTTATATTTCATGTTTTAATTACAATTTGATGAAAAAGAGGAAGATTTTTAATACATTTAAGCCCTTCTATAACGCGGGCAAAATCGCTTCAGATCAGCCACACAATAACAAAAGCGCGACCCAGATACCACCAACAACCGCGAAGCAATATTCGATAAGATTGTGAGAAGAAGTGTGCAATGGGAGCAGAATTGCAGTAAAGAAGGTGAATTTGGCTTTCGTTGTGGATTATTCAACGGGAACACACTTCCCCTAACCAGTGCCAGAGTAAATGGACGGATTCGAAGGTAACTAAGCATATTAAAGGGAAGAGGGAGAGATTTGCAAGGATGAGGCATTGAAGCGTGAAGGATATTTAGTTATTGAAAGCGCTGTGGGTACACCCATCCAAAGCAAGGAATGTGATGCAGAGCAATGCTGCGAGGATCAAACTCGTGTGTGTATGCGCCAGCATAGATAGTAGGGGATATGTAGGGGAAGGGAAAGCGGTCTGTGAAGTTCAAGCGTTCAACCATCGTACGTACACACGCGTACACCACCTCCCCCAGTCACACTTACCTCTTCGCTGGCGGACTTGTCATGTCTTGGAGGCGTCGCCGGTGAAGCTTGACTAAGTAGATCCGGCAGGACGCTGCTCGTTCGCTGACCGGGCGTACCGAGGCTACTATTCTCACCCGAGCGATTCTTCTGCGTCCAAGGGTACGGTTATCGGGTGGCAGCATTTTTAAGTGATTTGGTCGATGTGCGTGCGAGGAAGGATTTTGATTTGTTTTTGTTCCACAGGAAAAGGGAAGAGAAGAAAAAACTCATTAGTGATCAATGGTAGCAGTAGCGTTTTTTTTAATATTGCACACGGTAAGGCACTCCGCGGCGGTACAGAAACATTGTGATAGGAAAAAACAGAGATGAACGAAACAAATTGTTGAATGCAAGTAACAATATGTAATCAGATCGTACTGAAACAAAACGAAAAACGGAAATATGGAACGAAACTTTGAAAAAGGGATTTATTAAAGATCGAGATGGTTTAGAAACACATGGTTAATGTTGCATTATTGTTTGTTATAGGTTAAAAGCGGTAAAGTTTTGGGTGGTAGTAGAAGCGTGTTTGAGTGTGTATCACACTAAGTAACAACGGAAGAGGAAAACATGACGCAAACGAAAGCAGCATAAGAATGAGATGGATGGAAATTAAAAGAGTGAGTGGCCGTAAACATTTTAGGTGAGATGAGTTGTGGAGATTTTCCAGAGTGCCACAAAACGCAATTGGTTGCACAGAAAAGCGTTAGCCAGTTAATTGTGTATTTGCCTGTCAGGAAAAAGTGTATCTTCCTATTGCATCGAACTGTAACACTGCGGACCACTGTTAACAAGAAATGGGTTTTGCGGCAAGAAAACACAGGCCCCCCCTTTAGGCAGCCGGAGGCCTAACATAGTTAGGAGAGCATGTAACGCAAAACACGTGGTACCCGGGAGGATGGTATTGGACGGTATTGGAAAGATTGTCTGAAAAAAATCACAAATCGTTCGACAAATAGCAAAATCTGCAGGAAAAAAGTATTCATCCTTGTTAAAATAAAATTAGCAACAAATGAGGGGGGAGAACAAAAACACGGAGAGCTAAACACGACCGCAATACAAATGGTGGAAGAAGTTTGACACTAATTATCCTGCTCGAAACGACGACACGCGAAACATTGTTGCTCTCAGAATGGACGCTAAGGGACCAATAATAATTCTGGGAAAAAGGACAACCCAAGAACGAGTTGGTCGCTTCTCGGCTGAACTCATTAGCTGACGGGAGTCCAAATACTATACGTCGATGTCTTATTATTATTTGGTTAGTACTACTGCATCACAGGTGGGTTAGTGTTCGAACATACATAACATACACAATACAATTGTAGTAGCGTTTTGACACAAACACACAGACACACATATACACATAACATAATTACAACAACGGATATGAGTCTAATAATATTACACATATATACATATACACATACACACATTCCGTATGACAGGTGGCATGCAATTATTTACAATTTTGCTTAGTATTTAACATAATCATTTACACAAATCACGTCTCTTAACCTTACATTTTCGTCCTATTTTTTTGGGTTTTACTAATATGTCTGAAAAGAAAACTTCCAATTTCTGATTATTTTTTTTCTATTGCCAAATTAAACTAAATACTAAATAAACTAAAATAAACTCCTGATTTTTGCTATATGTTTGAGGGCAGTTTCTGTTTCAATTATGATCACTTTCGACGTCATAATGCATGAATGAATTTATCAGTTTTAAAACATTCGAAATTTACCTGTAAAATCCGCATTTTAGAATACTGCCTGTAGTTGCTTGTCGAATATAGTGAATATAGGAAAAAAATCAACTAGAAAAAGAACCTCCTATCATTCTCTAATAATGTCTAAGGGCAATGTTTAAACAATATTAAATCCTAAGTTTCTATATGTGAGCCTCAGAAACATCTTCTCTCTTTGTTATTTTTGGCTTCGTTTATTTGTGTATTTGCGATTAATATTCATGCAGAACAGTCCTGAATGATGGTAGACGAAGTATTATTCACCAATGATGGGAGCACGATGATGAGAGTCTGTGTGGCGTAGACTGGTACTTCTTGGGGTGGAGGGGTTAGACACATACACGCACGCGTGTTACTAGCAGCTAGTAAGTACACATTGAACGCGGGGCAGGGAGGAGGAATAGATTAAGAAGAGCGCAATATGGGAAACGAAGACGAAAAACAAAACAAACGAGTCTGGCAGCTAAAAGGGACTAATACGCGCGCTCTTGCATAAGGACGGACATTGGGGACGGGTGGGTGATGGAGTCAGGGAGAAGGTACTGGTGATGATGGTAGGAAAGGGAGTTCGATCCAATTTGCTTCTTCTTCTTTTTTAACGGTTCGATAAGGCGCAAGTACGCTAAATCCTTTACACATGTCCTTTATCGGAGTTGCGGGAGCATTATGTGGAACTGGAAGACGAGCTGGAGGTAGCCCAAAGCGAGCCCAAGTATCAGATCATCATGGTAGCATGATCTTAGAACAAAATAGGAAAAATAGACCATTGTTGGCAGAGATATAGAAACTATTTCCTCGCCTAAAACAATACTTTAATGACTTCGATCGTTTTCCATGCAAATGATATTTATGCAATTATTGTTACATCGTTAATGTGATAGTTGCAAATGATTATTAACATTGATCGTGCTTCTTTAAACTTCCAGGCATTTATACTTCAATTGAGCCAAATAAACGCTGCTACCTTAGAGATCTTCCCGACACAGCACTCGTTTAAGATCGCCAAAACAGGCTTAAATTAAATAAAGATTAGATATTTTTTATGTATTGAATATATTTCAATATCCAAACAAGTTTGAGCAACATGTTTAACAATGCTCAAAAAATAGCAAAAAGAGAAAAATTCTAACTCTTCCGTTCCTGGCGAATCCGTCACTAAACCTTCTAAGGACATGTGTGCCAGGATAGAGGTGCCCGTGGCCTAACGCGCAAAAATGAGCATGTGTTTGTGAGTGTGTGTGGGTGTGTGAGAGTGTATGTGTGCTTTTACCTGTTGACCATCAAACAGCAGCGATTGCTGCGGCCGGTTGGGCGAGTTACGTACGAAGATGACGGATTCAGTTTTTTCGCGCCTCGGACGCAAGAAGTCCATGTTGCGCGGTGTCACCTGTGCGCTTGCCAGTGGACTCGGCTGTCGCCCACCGGTCCCACCTTCCTTTGGTGTGCCAGCACCTCCTCCTCCTCCTGCTCCTCCTACTACTAATCCTGTCCCTCTTGCACCTCCACCGCCATCCTGCTGACCGTGGCGTGGTGGAGTCTGTCGCGATGAGGAGGACGACCGCCGCTCGTCATCGCTTCCGGACGGATTGTTCAGCGAGAAGTTGGTCAGGATGGGCTCAAACTTGTTGCGGCTGCTGCGTGAAAAGATCGCACTGGAGCGCTGCTGCTGCTGCTGTTGCAAACCCTGACCACCACCACCACCACCGCCACCCGAGGCCATTGATTTCGCGTCGGCAGTCGCTTCGCCCAGTATGGCCGAGTGGCGCTTGGACAGTGGGAAAAAGTCGGAATTTTCGCGCCGGAAGGCACGGGCAAAGTTGAGCGGCAGCCGCGAGTCCGATTCTTGGCGTTTGTGGGCATTCTGCTGCTGCTGAGACTGTTGCCCTCCCGGGCCTCTCGAGGGTGACGACGCCTTATCGAACTGCAACCGCTGGCGGGTGAATATTTCGTGCTTCACCTGCTCCTCCAGCCGGATCTTGTTGTTCATCTCCTCGACCTTGCGCTTCTCCGCGTACGCCAGGTTCATGCCATGGTGCGGGTAGGGCTTTTTCATCCCGCAGGAGGCGGTCGAGTTGGCCAGCTCCTTGCGCGTTTTATTGTCGATCGCGTTCGGCGGACGGAGCCGGCCGTTCGAGTCGGCCGGCGAGTTGGAGGAGGAGGAGGACATCTTGTCGGACATCGAGTGGCGCTGGGCCGCTTTCGGGCGCTCGTTCGACGGGAAGAACCGCTCGAAGTCCCAATCGCGCAGCAGGACGGCTTCATCGCTCTCGGAGTGGGTGGTCGAGCCGGTCGACGCGGACGACGAGGTGGTGGTCGTTCCGAGCGACGGGGTTGATTTATTGTCGAAGTTCTATACGATAATTTTGTATGAAAGGGGTGTTGGAGTTTTTCGGGCTTTTTTGGTATGCGGAAATTTGGGATTTAATTTTCTGTTTTTTACAAAACAACCGATCAAATTTATTTTGTAATCCTACACACACAGTCAAAAATAGCGACAAGTCGAGGACGGAAGGGGCATTGCCAAGTCGGCATGTCGCTATTATTATTTTTTTTGGAGGAAAGGGTAGAATGATTTTCATGAAAATGGAATAAGCAATACAGACCAATCACAGCATCAACAACACATTACTTGGACTGTATTGTACAAAGTGTGTTATGAAACGTTGAATGAATGTCGGCGGAGAATGTGAACCAAGAGAGATGGAAGCATCATGAGACGGGATACACCACCAACGGGGTAGAAGGTAAGACGACAGGGTGAGAGTGACATGGAGAGGAACGAACAATATGCGTATAATACGTATAAATATATCAATAACAGATGAACAGATGAAGATCTATGTAAATGCTATATTACCGTCGACCAAACAAAACATTCAGTAGCTAAACGAATGCAACAGTGCCTGTGTGTTGCGGCGTGTCTAGTTAGTCAATGCTACGTACCACGAGAACATGAGCAATGAAGGGAGAGGAGGTTTGCGATTGTAGCTTTCCCTTGTCGATCATTGTACATCCGCTATTTCTACAGTGATTTGTGTGTGTTTTATTTTTACTATTTTACGTGATGGATCGAAAAAAAAATCCAAATAAGACGCGAATGTATGAAGATCACAAGCTACCTAAAACGCTACAATGAACAGGAGAGCGAATGTAACGCTTATGAATCTCACAGTACCGTCGAACGGATGCATCATGAGCCCCCGCGCCAAGGCTGCTGTCCAGGAACCAATAACACTAAATAACACTATAAACAAGCAGCAACAACGATGACGAACACAGCGCGAGCAATCCAAAAAAATTAAGTGCAATAACGAATCGAACTACTCTATCAAAAACAAAACGGAACTGTGTACAAACCACTACACCATTTGTATCGCACTACTGTTGTTTTGCGGGAAGGACACGAGGACACTTAATACGATAAGAGAGCAACAAAATACACACAAAGGAGACACAAATTGGCATATTAGCAGCAGCAGCAGCAGTCACAACGTAAGCATTAAACACACATTGTGTAGCACAATTTGTTCCGTTAAACTGTGACACTACACCAGCCTCGTGTTTTGTGTGTATTGAAGAAAAGCGGATGAGATTGCGCAGATGCTCTTCGTTGTAAGTGTCTGTTGTTTGTAAGAAAAGCGGAATAGCGCGCACATGGAGCAGTTTCACCATGTAAATTTAGTTTGAAGAATCCGAATAAAAGGTGTCAGTAAAAGCGGCAAATGTAATTGAGCGGCTGCTGAGAACAAAACGTTCAAATTCACTTCGATTCGACTTTTAGTTAACGCACGGGGACAGTTTATTCTTGTTTTAGAGCTACAGCTTTGCAGTGTCAACCAATTGGCTTTCTGTGGTGTATTACAATACTCCAATCGATTAATTTATGGTTTGCGATAAATTGTAAAAAAGAAAGAGCGACAGCGACGCAATAGAGATGAAACAACAATAGCAAAATCAAATATAGTCATATGAACGAACTGATGCATTATCGGATTGGGAATTGAACATATAAACGATTTCGATATTTGCTCAGTTTTAACCATAACCAACCCAAAAACACTAACATTGGTAAAAACAGAGGACTAAAATTAAACATTAAGGATGCTCTTAGCCAACGTTTAAACGAACTGTGTGTAGGTATGTATGATGCAGTTGGGTTGTGTTTGCTTATGGGGCAGAGTAAACTTTATACAGAGGATACAACATACATATCAAAAGGATTTGTGTAGGGAGGGGGATGCACAGCCTAAACCAAACCATAAACCAAAATAAGAAGAAAATAACACTTTCTACCTGTGCGCTAGTCGAACGGAAATAGAACAAGGGAAATAGGGATGAAACAGTTGTGAAAAACAAACGCACCAAAATACCCCTAAATATCATACAGAAACTCAGCAGAAAGATAACCAAAACCAAACCACAACTAAATGGGGTGCGTAAAAAAACAGTCAGCCGTATAAATATGCGATAAAACTTGCTCCTTCAAAAGGTGAAATGATAGAAAAGAAGTTCAATTTACTAAACAGTTCACGGTTTGCAGTTCGAAATTTTTCCACTTTAGATTCAAAATCTAACCACACATAAACGCGCGCGCGCGCGGTTGGTGGTATCGACAGGTAGAAAGAGAAAAGAGAGAAAGAGAATGGAACGTATCATAAGACAGATACTAAGCTACAGTGTGTGTGAGAGTTTCTGAATAAATGTATTAACAATTAACATTTTTTAACAATGATGTTCGCTTTCAATAAACATATCGGTCTCAATGGAACTCAATCAACTCAACAAAGAAACAAATGACAAGGAGATATAAAGACAGAAAGACTGATGTTGTAAGTGTGTGGATGCAATTGAGAAAAATATCAATGCAGTACGAACAGATATAGGAACGATATATCGCAGCAATTGAGAACAATTTTGAATTAAAACAAAAAGAAAAAAAACATTGATTTTGGCAAAGAACACAACTTTACCGAATTGTGAACGGTTTCAAAAAAAGGCAGCAACAAAAACGCAAGCCAAAACAAAAGCTATTAAAAGCTGTAAACAAAAGACAAATTGTGTACATCTTCTTTCGTGTAAAACATAGAATACACACAAGCATAAGACAATTCAAAGTTTGAAAGGACAAATAAACAAAAAAAAAAACTTATCAAACGGATCGTAGAATATCAAAGTCACACATAGTTCTTGAAAAAAAAAAAGAAAAAATATACGAGTCCGATTCATAACTGCAAAATAAAAACTAGCACACTCCTGATGGTGATGGTAATAGTGATGAAGAAAGTGCAAGAAGACAAACCGAAACAACTTTACACGAGAATGTATAAAAATAATACTAAAACACAACGCAGATATGTAGAGGAGGAAGGTAAAGAACAGAAGTAAATAAGACAAAACCGTAAATGAGTAAAAAAAAACTTGGCTAATGGGTGAAAAGATGCAAAATGTTTTGGCCACTTACCCGCTTGATGAGTGTCCCGTCGCCCTGCGCGTCATCGTCGTCCGGCGTTGGTGGTAGTGGTCGGTTCGGGGGTCCACCACCGCCGCCGCCGCCGCCGCCCGGTGGCGACAGGACACTGGCTCCGCTGGCACCGCCGCCGCCCGCCGGCGTACTCGACGACGACTGATTGTTCTGGTCGGATTCGGCGAGCACTCCCAAGCCACCCGTCCTATAGGAAAATTCGGGACTGAACATAACGGAAATCCAAACCAAACGAGGGAAAACAAAAAAAAAACGAAAGAAAAACGGGGAAGGACAGAGAGGCGAAAAACAAAACCAAGGAAAGAAGAAAAAACGAAAGAATGGGAAATGGAAACGCAAAAAGATGGCAGAAATAATGAAACGAGATGAGATGAAAAGATGATAATTTGAAGGTGAGTTTAAGTAATAGTGAAGCAAATAGCAAATTTACGAAATAATTAATCGCGATCAATTCAAACAGGAAACAAAGGTTATAAGAAATTGTAGAAATAGGTAAAAAGTAAAAAACAGATTCAAATATGAAAAGTAAAGGGAGCGAGTAGAGCAGGGTGAAAGATAGACATAACAATGATATATGGTTAGTGATGAGCGATGGTCGTAATGTGTTTTGGTTTTTGTTTATATTAACTGCCTGATGAGAAATTAAGCCTGAATGCTCTCTGCAATGCTGTGGTGGTCATATCATCGTACTACACACTTCCAATAGAACGGTAAGTTAAGCTGTTTTTGTAAGATTTGCCGGGCTTTATGGCCGCATGTATGTAAACAAAAATAGAAAAATACTCGCAACACTTCTAATCATACCTTAGCATCTTTTGTAGCTCATTTGTAGTGAATTAAAGTAATTTAGAAGTCAAAAATGAAAATAAAATCATTTAAATCAATCATTATGTGAAAATTAATCCATTCTTCTTCTTCTTTGGCTCAACAACCGATGTCGGTCAAGGCCTGCCTGTACCCACTTGTGGGCTTGGCTTTCAGTGACTAATTGATTCCCCCCCATAGCAGGATAGTCAGTCCTACGTATGGCGGCACGGTCTGTCTGGGGATTGAACCCATGACGGGCATGTTGTTAAGTCGTACGAGTTGACGACTGTACTACGAGACCGGCTAATTAAATTAATCCATTAATAGACATAAAAAGGAGAATAAATCATAGTTAGATCGGCACTTAAGGTTACCTTTAAGGCAAATGTGCAACAATATGCTATTACAATACAATATAACGTACAATTCGAGTGTATAAATGTCAAGGATCAACGAACAATTATTGTTAAATTAAAATTAAACTTAAAAAAAGTTAAATTAAATTAAATTTTGTAAAAAAATATAAAAAAGTTGTAGTGAACAGGAAGTAGTGTAGTGCAATGGCATAAACCTCATAGCATAAGCGCATGTTTTGAAATAAAACGTAAAAAGAATTTCCTTTTGATTTTCGCCTTCCCTCCAAACATACACACGCGCGCGCACGCTCGCACAAAGCAACCGAAGCTTCGCTCCGCGATAAATCACTCACACACAACACACGCCAGCGTCAGACAGCGCATACTTACAGTGGCATCGGTGGATCGCTGGCCAGAAGCGTGCCGTCGTTTCGTGTTCGGCCGTTCGGTTCCTCCGGTTCCGAGTCCGAGTCGGAGCTTTCGATCGGATCGAGCGGATTGATCGGTTGCGGATGATGGTTATTGTTATTGATGTTGCCACCAACGCCGCCGCCACTGCCGCCGCCGGCCCCATTGCTGCTGTTATTGTTGCCGTTCGGTGCGATGGCGGGCGCCTTGCCGACGCCGCTGGCACCAACCCCACCTGCACTGACCTGCTGTTGCTGCTGTTGCGATCCGGGCACGGGCGGTCCGGGCTGGGGCCGATTGTTCCGCGGCGGTGCCTCCGGCTGCGCTTGCTGCGACTGCTGCGGGGGGGAGGAGACGCCCAGTTCGTTTAGTTGTGCGGCCAACATGTCCAGTTCCTTTTTTTTTTTTTTTTTGGGGGGGCGCATGTGCCGGGGTTAGCCAGGCCGTAAGGGAATGTTTGGGGATGTTTGGGGTTCGCGGTTTGTGGTTCGAAGTGGTTCGAGGTTGTTGGGACCCCCCAGATTGAACCCATTTGAGCCCGAGTGGGAATCACAACCACAACCACAACCAGTGGGTGTTAGGGATTACAAAGTGCCAAAAGGGATTGCGGGAAGTGGGATGTGAATTCGTCGCACCAAAGGTTGGAACGTTGTACAGTAATAAGGATTGTAGTGTTTTTTGTCATTGTCATAATTATTATTGCCAAAAGAGTGCCAAACAGGACGACGTACGAGTAAGAGAAATTCAAGAATCAAGAACCATTGAGAACAATTGTTTGAATCCGTGCCGCGTTACGTTCAACAAATGACACGCAAATCGGGCCAAACAGGGATACATAAGGGTAAGGGAGTTGGGGAAGAAAAATGAAAAAAAGGGTGGAGAGAAAAATCACCGATTAATATTGCATGTGGAAGTGCTTGTGATGCTTTTTGTTGGTGTGATTAACAACTAAAGACTTTTAATTAGAAGTTTGTTCGAGTAAATAATTCACTCGATACCAATTTCGTTAAAGCACATCAGTGGTCAGCCAAAAACAGGAAGCACCGATAATCGGTATAAATGATAGAGGAGCAACATAGAATTGCAAGCATTCAGAAACTAAAGATTGACACATCAAACTTCAATCACAATAAAAAAAATAGTTTAATATTGTTAAAACAGCTTGTTAATTCATGTTTAGGCATAGCAGCGATTGCATTACAGTCGCAATCATGAGTCGTTATCGAAAGCAGCAGATGCAATGCATGCTGATCCGTCAACGAGTTTTTAATGTTTACACGCTTATGATTAACACATCACACACATAACATAGGTTAACGCTCGCTTGGTTGTGTTAAAATTGGAACAAAAAAAGGGGATAAGCGTTTTAAAACCGAGGAAGGATTAGGTAAATTATTAGAAAGTATAGTTAATAGACAATGCCATTGTTAGCGGATTATCTTCTGTCGAAGATGCATCGTTCATTTTGCTCAAAGTGATTCTTTTCATCTCGTCTTATCTCGTGCTTGATAGTCGTAGGCTCATATGCAAGTCAGTTTGCATGCGTAAGGATATAATTGCAGAAATATGTCTTACTGTTGTTTCGTTTTGCTAGAAACGGGATAGTTATTGAACGTAATTTAATTTGTTTTTGTGTCCTGAAAACGTTTAGTGCATTCTGATCGTACATTTTTTGAGTTATTGAACAACAATGGTCTATGAAAGTCGTATATGTTTCACTTGCTTGTTTTAGTGGCAAGATGTCGTGTCGTCCGATTTAACGTAAATCAACAAAGTCCATACATCAAGTTAAGTAACACGACAACACAAAGCGAGACTAGCACAAACATAGAAAACATAGAAAGACTGGCCTTGCAGAACAGGCCAGAAGAACAGGGACTTAGGCGTAGTAACAAAAGCGTTCACAAAGCCCGGAAGGAGGAGCTTTCTTAAGGTAAACACTAAACAGGACAATAACAACAGTGCAAAAAGGGAAGGATAGAAGCGTTATGCGACAATAGGGAGATAGAGAGTAAAAGCGAAAAATGGCCATAGCTTACCTCAGGTCGTCTCGGTGGCAGCTGTAGTAGTAGTAGTAGTGCGGGACGCAGTAGTAGTAGGCGCGGTCCGGTAAGGGAAAGAACAGAGCCAAAATACACCATAGAGGAAGGGTTCGCACCCGCACACCACCGGCCAGCGCAGCAAAACGGTACAAACGGATCATGCCGCGATCAACATCAACAACAACGAGAACGCAGCAGCATACAACAGCAACAATAGCGCAGGAATGGTAGGAAAGGCGATGAGGGTGGTGTGTACGATCATCGTCATTTCAAATCAATCGTATGTACAGTACAGCCCGCCGTGGCGAGAATCGGATTCCGATCGGTTGCGTTTTGTGTGGTATTGTATGGTTGCAGGTGTGGGTGTGTGTGTGTACATCGGTGGTGTACGTGTGTTGAGAAAACAAATAAATAGAGTTTAGTGACATGTAGCATAACATAAAAAACGTGTGCAGACTCAAAAAATCATACACAGAGTGGTTTGGTTGGTTTCGTTCCCCCTGGGAGGAAATTGTGTTTCGTAGTTTAAGTGTCCACAGTGTTACAAATGGTTTTTGTGAGAGAGTGTGTGCTAATTGCAGTGCAATATGAACAGTGCAGTTTTGTGTGAGAAGATCAATTCTACATCCAGCGTGTGAAGGGCGTACTGTGCTGAATACGCCAAATTATTTGCAAAACAATCGAAAGGAAATGAATAAACGTAGACATAAACAAACATAAAATTTTGATTGATTGATTGGTGTGTTTTGCAAATCGTGGTTGTATATGTACAAAGATTCTGTGCTATTTCGTGAGCAGAGCAAACTAGGTCTATGGGAAAAAACAACAACAACAGGAATATCATATGAAGCTAAACCATAACAACGGCAACGATGGTGGTTACCCCGTTTAACATAAACGCTAGAATTTGCTAAACATTTAAAGACTGCGCTTTGAGCAGCGAAACGATAAACAGGAAAGCAACGAACGACTAACGTGACGCTACACACAGATAAGAAGCTAACATACATAGGAGAGAACATTGTAACAGTGTGGAAAAGTTGGTCAACGGTGCCCTAAGCGTCCGACAGTAATCTGTTCCGTCAAAGTTCCGTTTTTCGTTTTGTTCAGTAGTACGATCGTATTGCTGTGGGTACGATCCGCTCCCCAAGCACACGATATCTGTCCGATGTCCATGCTCATCTGTCCATATGAGTCAGCCTTTCGCTTGCACAGTGTAGAGGGGGGTCGCGCGTCCGCTACTTACCACTGGTTTGAAGAAGTTTTGCTGATTGCGCGCCGGCTGCTGCGGCGTCTGTGACGATGGCTGTTGCGGCTGGGAGGACGAGCCGCTGCCACTGCGCGGTGTCGGTGGCAGCGGTCGGTTGGCGTTGCTGTTGGCCGGCGGGTCCGGCACCACTATGAGACGCTGCGGCAGCTGCGGTCTCGACGGTGGACCCGGCTCCTCCACCGGCTGCGGTTTACTTCGCTCGTCACGCTGCAGCACAACATGGCACAACGAAAAAGGAAGAAAACATTGTACGATCAGACACGAGTGCATTAAAACCCACGATGAAGGGCCGGTCTTCTCTTACAGGTTGTGGTTTCTGATTGCGATTCGGGGGCTGCTGCTGTTCGGCGTTCTGCATTCGGCCCTCCTGTATCTGGTGGAACGTACGCCGCAGCGTATCGTTGCCCGGCGCCTGTATGATGGACGACGGCTCGCCGGCCGTTTGGCCGTCGTCGTCGTCGTTTTCTGATCCGGAGTAACGATAGTCGTCGCGTTCCTTCTCCTGCTTACGCTTCTTACACCTAAAGTAAAAGGAAAAGAAAGCGTTGTTAAATGGAGGTTCAGAAACACGACGGCGCGCGTCGTTTTTACCTATCGATATGATCTTTAAGCTGTATTCTAACTTGTCTTTCTGTTGGTTGCTCTTTGATGAAGGGATGCTTCAGTAACTGCTCCGTGTAAGGCCGTTGGTGGTAGTCTTTCACTGCAAATGTATCAACAAGAACGCACGATTAGCTGCAATTCGCAGGACATCCTCTGCTCGGCCCACTTACCCAGCACCGTATCGATGAAGCTGTGGAACTTCTTCGACCATTTCTTCGACTTCATGCGCGGTGGCGGATTGCGCGGGATTAAGAAGAGCGCACGCATCGGATGGAGATCGCACAGCGGTGGCTGCGACTCTGCCATCTCGAGCGCGGTAATACCTAGTGACCAGAGATCGGACCGGTTGTCGTACGTCGCGTCCCGGTTTTCATCACATGCTATGACTTCCGGTGCCATCCAGTAGGGTGTACCTGCGGGTGGAAAGCGCAAAAAGATAGGAAATAGTTATTTACACTCTCACACACTCTTCTCATCTTCCACATCTCCACGCCACCTACCGATGAACGTGTTCCGCCGGCCGATGGTTTTGTCCAGCTGGGCCGAGACACCGAAATCGACCAGCTTCACCTCGGCATTGTCGGTCAGCAGCACGTTCTGCCCCTTGATGTCGCGGTGTATCACCTTGTTCGTGTGCAGGTAGCTCAGACCGCGCAGAATCTCGCGACAGATGTACGCGATCCACTCCTCCTTCAGGCTCTGGCCCTTGGTCGATTTGACCAGATCGGTGACGGAACCGGCCCCGCAGTACTCCATCACCAGCCAGAGCTGGTCGTCCTTGCCGGCGGGCGTCTTTTTGATAAATGCACCATAGTACGTGGCAATGTTGCGATGGTTGGAATATTTCTTTAATACGTTGATCTCCAGTTTGATTTCCTCCTCCTCCTCCTCGGTGACGTCCATCACCTTAATGGCAGCGAGTTGTCCAGTCTTTGTGTGGCGACCCTGTTGAGCAATGATGAGAGGAGCAAAAAAAGCAGGTTAGATTGGACGAATGGCGAGTTAGTTTAACTTTAGTTTAAATCTTCAAAATTCGTAGGTGGTTTACCACGTTTACCTTTTATCATCAACTTTTTTTCCTCAAAAACCCCCCGCAGCGAACGCCCAACTGGGTGGAACTGGGTTTATGTTACAAATTCACACCATTTAAGGGGTGACGGATCCATCGTCTCCGGTTGCTTACCAGAAATGCTACGACATAAAAAAATGCAACCTCAAAAGAGTGCCCCCAAACCACGTGCTGTGTGGGCGACATAGGGAAACCAACACACCACACTTGCTCCACCATCGGACTAGGTCACACACACACACTGCACATGTTCCCATACACGCAAAACCCTTGCTCTCTTGATTGAAGCTGCCATGGGTCGGGGATCGACCCACACCGATGATCCCTTAATGTCTCATTAGCGCCCTCCTCCGCACGATTCGGAGGAGAAAAGGCAGTCACACGCAAAACGTGAGGTTTTGTGGTTTTTTCTCCCTCCTCGTTCGATCGCCCACGCTCACATACGATTATTAATATCGATAGAAGGAAGAAAAAAATGCATGCGGCTCTATTGACAGCAGAGGACTGCCGCTGTTGACTGTATCGTGGCAAGATTTTTGAGGTTCCAGGATCAAATGACGCCTACAGCTTTTCTTCTTGTCAGGGTCGTTTGCCAGATGGCCGTCAGGAGAGAATTTATTTTTGGATTGGATTTTTAACCTTGCAGAGGACACGACACACGTGGCGAAAGCTTGGACGTGGTTGTAAAATATTGTAATTATGTGCCTATCAGTTAATATACGTGATTAAGCACGATTGACTAAAGGATTAAAGAGAAGTAACGATTGAAAAATTGGTTTTTGATTCAAGAAACATTCAGTCAGTAATATCATTCAGTTTCTGCAAGCATTCAATTTATACAGAACCATTCAACACATTTCCACCAGACGTTCGCGTCCGACACCTCGCTATCAAACCGTTTTAAATTAAACAATAATTGGGACTGCAACCATCGTAACCCATATTTAACCTTTTCCTTCTTAAGAAGAGTGTACCGGAAATGTTGGTTTTTGCAAATTCCGCTCCACCACCAACAACAACAGACAGAGAGGAACTCGCGCAAAGTGTTCCAATCGTGTTGAAAATCAACAGACGATATAGAAAGAACCTCCTCTCCGTGCGGGAAAAACCTGTACGCGAATGCCCACCTCTCGTCGTCTCTCAGCGCAGACACTCTCCCGTGGCCTAGAGACGAAGGGCGCCTAAAATGCACATGCACGGAGAACACAAGAGGTGCACTTGATTCCAAAACCCACGGAGAGGTGCAGTATGCGCTGCATGTGGAACACGATCCCGTGCCAAGACGGGGCGCGGGAGCAGGAGTGCAGACAGATTTGCAGCAGGGAGGAGGAGCTTGTGCCGCCAGCACAAAAATTCCATCCATCCAAGCTTCCTTTAAAGAGGAAACATTTAATTATGCGCGTTCGAGAAAGAGAGAGAAGAATGCAGAGAGAGCACGAGCATGAAGTTTAATTCAATTTACTTCAATATCAATTTTCGCGCTCGAGGCGACCTCCGGATGCGACTAAGGTGGGGTAAAAGCAGCAAAACCCTGGAGAGCACACAACCAAGAAGGATCACGTGTGTCGATATGGAAGGCATATGGCAAAAGGTGAATAATTCAGCCAAGCGTGGTGGTCTCGCCATAGAAAGGCAAGCAGCCGAGCAATTCTTGCTCAAGGAGGAGCGCGACCTGCTGCTAGAAGAACGCAGACGCGGGAAACGATTTGGAGGAATCTAAACGCGCGCCAAAGTACGGCACGGGATGCTGTCAGCATGCAGCAAATGCATGCAACACAAGAGTGCAAATCGTTTGGATAATCCAGTTAAACACTTTCAGCGATGTGGTGGAAGCAATTTAGGCCGCACTGTGCCTTCGAGCTTGATTTCCTACGCTTTAATGGACAATTTTTCGCATTAAATGTAAGGTTTTTCATTTGCAAAGGAGCAAACACCGTGTTAGAGTGTACAAAACGCACACGAGCCTAAACAACTAAGCTCAGAGAGTTTATTGGGAATGGTGTTTTGGAATGGCGAAAAGGAAAAACAGGCTCCTCCTCTCTCGTTGTCATGAACAACATGCGGAGCCAGCAGTGTGTGTTGAAGGATAATACACTCGATAAGTCGTCGTCAAAGGCCCACGCACATACACAACACTTGTTGCACACCTCGAAGGCGTTGGCATTTCTCTCGGTGGGCGTCTTGGCCTGCCTCTGCCTCTGCGCCTGCTGCTGCTGCTGCTGCTGCTGCTGTGCGTCCCACGCAAAAACTGTGCGATAATTTGCATAATCGCTGGTGCTTAGTGGAGTCGTACGCAGTAGTGCGCAGTATCTAAGCAACAAACAACCACTGACCACATATTGTGAGGGATTGAAATAATATTCAGAGAAATGTTTGATTGTAGAAAATAACCATTTCATGTATTTTTATACTTCATTTGATACATATAAAAATAAATATAATTTTTTATAAGATTCAAAGGCTCAACAATTCAACAAACCAGCATACAAATTACTTGTAAAACGTTATATTTATTGTGAGCAGATAAAAAAAAAAACATTCGCATGTTTCCGCCCGGGATCGAACCGGGGGCCTTCCGCGTGTTAGGCGGATGTGATAACCACTACACCACGGAAACTGCTATACCAACCACCAACTGCACTTGCACCAGCTTCTACGAAATAAGGTCAGTGTGAGCTACGAAACGTTCACTCGAGCAGACTTAGGGCTCCCTACCACCACCCCGAACGAACGAACGGGGGGCCGATTTGAAGGAAAAGCTTCAAACATTGATCTATAAAAAGCAACACGGCAAACAGCAGCCCCACCACCACCAGCCAACTTGGCTATCCTTTCACCTGCACACGCAAGCGATACACGGCTTTATTCATTCATGAATGGTGAGGCCCTGTGCTTGGGTGGGGTGATACAGTGAAAGGTCTGAGCCAAATGGACCGATGGATGGACCGATGCCAAACAAGCTCGGTGTCGCTGGCTGTGATTGGGGCGCCGGCAATGTGTTGAGCTTGGTGGAAAATAATTCCAACGAAAATTAGCCCATATTCCACGGGGACGAGAGCAACGGTGTGTCCAACCACGCCGCCTGGCAATGAAATCTTTCCTTAGGGACATAGCACCATCATGTTGCTCGTCCTGCAAAACAAAGATGAATTTGCGCAAGGAAGATGGTGAGGGGAGGTTTCCAATTTTGGAACGCCGTAAGCCCGATGTCACCGTGGCGATAGACACAACATTCTTTGGAAAATGATGCTGACAGCGCAAATGGAGTTAGCTGGAAGCGTGCGTGCGTCCGTGCGTGGGACCCTCTGCGCTCTCTGATAGCAGCAGGACATTTCATCAATGGAACGTGGAAAAACATATTTTTGGGAAACTCGGCTCAAAATAGCATCCGTTGCCATCATCACAACAAAACCAAAAAGTTGTGGACGACCACAAAAAAACAATAGCAAAAAGAAACGATTTTCCCTTCAATGCTCATGCTTATCCTCATCACTTAAAGTACAACAAAAGAAAAGGGGCAACATTAAAATGTACATTAAGCATAAAAATCATCTACTTATTCGTAACATCGGCCCATAATACACCACCACCACCGAAAAGTGCGTTATTTTAATGACTTCTTTGTACGTTGTTGTTGTTACGGTTGCGCACTGCTTCTTTCTCTTCGCTTCACTCTCTAATCACTTTGGCAGTATTTTAATGAAGGTTTAATGTCCCCTCGGGGTGGCGCCGGCGTCTAGTGCGCTTATTAGCCAGGCGCGCCGCCGCCGCCGCCCGCCCACAGACAAAAAGGCGATGGCGCATACACGCTCGATCACGGGCAAAGATGAATGCACATCCGCAACTGGGTGCACACGCAGCACAGTGGTAGTGGTGGTGGTGGTGATGTATAATTTTATTACCAATAGAAATCCGCACAGTGTTTTTTTCCTTTTTTCCGCAGAGCACACTCTCTCGTGCGTACAACAATTGCACAAAGCGTAGTTTTGTTGGCGGTGATTATAGTTTGGTTGGTTTGGAGCAGAGGCAGCACAAACAAACAAAGAGGCCTGGAAAAAGTGAAATCTTACACAGTGTGCGCGCACACTCCTTTGCTCTTCTCGCGCTGTCTCTAAAATCTCTCACGAGGGCGCACCGCAACCGCAAGCCAACAATTAGAAGCGTAAGTAAACGCAAAGCGGCACGGTTTAATAATGCGCCGGTTGAAGCAAAGGGAAAAGAGATGCACAAACTTAGAGTGGTGATGTATATTCAATGAAGCTCTCCTTCGCTCGCTGGTAGTTTCATTCTTCGTTAATATTCCACTGACATTGAAAAGTAAAAGCCCAATGACAATCAACCGCGAGGAGCTACGGCGATTGAAGCCGGCAACGTAACTATAGCGGCAAACACGGTAATACTGCTTGTGCTTGTGGGAATGTGCATCCATTTTTGTTACATTGTAGGAGGATTTTCCATTTTCGTTTTCGTTTGTTATGGTGTTCAACAGACGCAAAAAGTAAGTTGAAACAAATCCACAGAACAATTTGTGTATGACGTTTCTATGGAAAACGTTCATGGGACAGCCCCAAGGAACTGAGGAAAATGCATCGCGACGTGTCTGTCTCCACCATGTCCTGTTTCCCAGTGAGTAATAACGCCATTGCTAACCTTCAAATTCTTCTCGTTGTTGCTCTTTGTACTGCGAGGTGTGTGTTACTGAGAGCAATTTGTCCAACTTTTCAGGATATTCCCCGTGTAAAAATACATTCTTTATTGGATGCATTTCGAACGTCAAGGAAGGTTCTATGCAATTACGGGTGGAGTGTAGTACTTTGTCTGGTAGATGAAATATATTGCTTTGTGAAAATACATTTGCGGGACTTTCCATTTCGTGAGACATTGCAAACATGATAGAAACTTGTTTTTAACAAGATCTGTAGCTCTGCTGCGCCCTTGTCTTACGTAGAGTAAGGAAACATTTATTGGCTGTTTGTAATCCAAGAAGTTGTAAAATCTATGCAAAAAGGCACTGCAAAACAGTCATAACAAAATAAGATAGTGTCAGAAATTCTTTTTGAACTAGTAATGAGCTCTCTGGAAGGCAGCCACAACTACTCAATTCCAGTTATTATTAGTCCGACTCCGGTAAAAGTGGAACCACTAGCTCCACCCGAAATCGGAATCGTCCGGAGTCAGAATTGAAGACAGTCTACTCGAATCAAAATCAAACTGGAGACGAAATCGCCCGAGACCGTTGTCACTCGAAGTCGGCCAGGGTCGAGCCGGGATTTCATTTAGTTTTTTCTTTGTCTTTTGATTTGCGCGTACATTTAGTAACCAGGTTTGTGTTACTAAGATCTACGCTCAGTGACGATAGCAATAGTTTACGACATCATCCATGCAGCAGTTTCCGGAAACCGGCCGACTCCGGAAGACTCCAGACGACTCCGGATGACTCGGACTCTGACTCTGGATGACTCGGACTCTGACTCTGGATGAGTCGGACTCCGAATCAGGACTACTCCGATTTCGGATGACAAGACTCTGGACTCTGGCTCTGGAGGTCTACGGACGATTCCGGGCAATTCTGGACGGCTCCGGAAAAAGTTGGTCGAACCTACCTTCTGGTGTCGGACCCAAAATTCCAGAGTCGACTCCGAAATTTCGCCAAATTTATCCATCACTACAATGGACATCACTAACTTTTATCAGTAATAAGATCTCTATATTATAATCACGCAATCGCTTACAGCCCATACGTAAAATCCACCCAAAAAAACCAAGTCACAAAACAAAGAAAATAATGAAATGCTCGCCACCCACAAAACAAACAGGGCACAAGATCTTACATTGCCAACTTGTTATAGTCACAAAAAAAAAAAAACAGAACGCCACTTCAACCGGACCACTAATCACTCCAACCAGCGCCGCTGTGTGTGACCTTCCTTGAACGATCGACCATTCGGTCAAGATTTAATGACCGAAAGTGCAATCTAATTTTTGACTTATTTCCAAATCCATCTAAACCAACCACCATTTCTGAACAGAAAGGGAACGCCACCACTTTCGTCTCGCCCCGCGTAAAATTTGGAAAATCTCGACATTTTAACTCCACTCCACTCGAGGCACACATAATGGGGGTAAGCAGCGCGCAATAGAGTTTGCGTTACTGGCAAGAATAACGTCCTCCACCATCATCACAACACCCCAGTGTGTGTAACCCGGGCATAAAGGCAACAAGCCGAAAAGGCGAGTTAGGACGGGGTGCCTCACGAAGGCGTGAATAGCGTTTCCGATCATTATGCTTAATTTTATTCCGGGGCCGACGCCGCAGCCGCAGAGGAAAACTTTTTCGAGTGGAGAAAATCAGTTTTCATTTCGTCCACAGCTGCATAGAAAGGGGCGAAAGAGATGCAAAAACAGAGAAACAAACAAGGGTGGCCCCGTGTGGGGCGGCGATGGCGGAGTTTTGGCGAGTCGCTTTTACTCTCCCCTCCGTTTGGGGGGGGCCAAATTGAATGGAAAGGAGAGAGCAAAAAAAGAACGGGGCATCGGCGCAAACATTAGCGATAATATTACATTCCCCACTCTCCCCCCACCCATTGGGTTTTGGGTGTGGCATACTGGCACTGACTTTGAAGCAGACGAGTAGGGGAGATGGATAATGATGGGGCTAAGGCCAGCGCCAAAGAAGCCATCGAACATCGATTATATGCAATTAGACACATTAGACTGCTGACCCCTTGCCGGCCGGCCAGTCGGGCGGAACTTTTTCTTTCTTTGGCGCTTGGTTTTGAATTCATGTTGCAAAAATTAGGTGAGAAGCGATTCATATTACATCGTTGCCCCGTTTGTACCCGCTTGCAGCGAATGATGATGATCATGTGGAATGGAGATTTAAGGTCACGGCGGAGAGGTTAGTTTCGTAAAAAAAAGCAAGACTCACGATGCGTTTCCATTCGGTCATCTTTGAAGCGATCAAATTCGCCGAAAAAGACACATCATTATTTAGTAGAAATTACATTTTTATTGCTCATCCAGGCGAACATGATTTGATTGAGTATGATACGAAGCGTGCCACTCCCGTGAAGAACGATCCTCTACTCTGCTCCAGCAGCTCAACGGAATGAAATTTGCTCTCCCAACCGTTCCGAAATGGCAGCGCAATTGACCCTTTCCCATCCGTCGTCTTCGGGACAGACAGCGAATGGTAATGTATGTACGTATCACCACGTTGATTGATTCAGTAATATTTTGTTTCATTTTTGCCTGCCGTTTTCTTCGTTGATTGCATTTTCTTCGGTGCGGCCGTGTAGGATGGCGCATGTCATACAGCACGCCATACGAGAGCCCAACACCAACGCCAGATAGAACCTGGCAAAGGAAGGTTGTGTGTGTAACCTCCGGGGTCAGTATTGTAATTGAATAAATAAATTGAATCATTATCCTGGTTGCGTACGATACACAGAGCTGGGCAACCAGAGAGTGGGTCATATGCTGAAAGGCGAAAAGTGACAAGATATAAAAAATTGGTCGTGTGGTTACAGTTGGCAATATTTGCAGGGTTTACCGAATCATTTTTTTGCGATGTATGCTGCTTATTTTAGCGTCAACGCAATGGATTTTACCTACAGCTTCATGTTTGTAGGGTGCAAACAATAAATTTTCTCAAGTTTAATATGATTTTCGACACATTGAGCTTGTATAATGCAAAGAGGGAATAAATGGTAATTAGGTTTGTACTTATTTTCAAGCGAAATAATTATTATTGAAAATAATAAGATGATGAGGTGTAAAACATGTTTGAAAACATGTTGATGGTTTAATTAATTTTATTAAAACATTTTCCCGACTTTTTAACAAGCACAAACAGTATAGCTACGCTACGCACTGTACAAAATCATTCCACTTAGGACAATTGTCAAACAAAATTAAATTGAATTGAAGATATCAAAAATCATATTGTCAGGTGTGAACATTATTTTAAGGCAGTAAAAACACATGGTAGTTATCGAAACACATTTCGTAAACGAGACACATCGGAACACCGTAAAATTACTCGTAAAACCCCTGTATTTGCACAATGTTTCAATCGGGCAAACAAGGGACTTTGCAAAAAAAAAGATAAATTAAAGAGAAGCAAATGAAGCAAGTAAATCATAGTGTAATTTTCTTAAATAAAATAGAAATTTACACAAAAAACATCTGCTTACGATTATCATTTAATAAAAGATGACTCATGTTCAGTGTTCCCGTGTTTCATCGACGAAGTTCGTGCAGCTAATTGCACAGGCTGGGCCATCTCTTTGCTGCACTTCTTCTATCGCCTGCATCGAATGTGTGCAGTAATAACAATAATAACACACATATACAGACACTGCACCGGCACCACACACACGCACACGTTGTTTTTCTCGATCGTGTAGTTTTTGTTTCATTTTTGCTCCCTCCACCGACGGAGTGACGTGCTTAAGCGACCTTCACAGCATACCAAATGGAAACGAGACTCGTTGGAACATGCAAAAACCCTGACCAGGGAGACGGGCGGCGGCAAGCAAGAAGGTGCATCATCTTCACCATCCATCGCGGCCCAGGCGCCATATCATCAGCACACACAGAAAGAGAGAGAGATACAGATCTACAGACGAGCGCGCCAAGACGGGCTGGGCGCTGAGGGCATCGATCGTAAAGCAATAAAACTAATAATTCAACATGCAAATGCGAGTGGCTGGGGGTAGAGACCGTAATTAAATGGAGCTCGGATGTGCATTTTAATGTGCATGCTCTCTTGGTTTGGTTTGTGTCTTTGTGTTGTGAAGTGAGACCATTTTTTCATAAATACATTTCAAAACAGATCCAATTTAGTTTGTCACACAATGATTACACCTTAACAATGGTGTTACAATTTTATAGCTTTCGTAGCTCCCTTCATGCTACTTTAATAACCAAACCTTGTCACTGTGCCCCAAATTTCCACAACAGAAAACCCAAATTAATTTGTCATGTCAAGGCACTACCTGAACAAACGAGAACCCGGTTGGGGAAGGCTCATCATAAAAACGGTTCTTGGACCTTGGAGAGCGTGTCAAAAATCAAACCCAAGAAAGCGCCCGAAGAAGCTTTCAAAGCCACAGAATGAAGGTCAAACAACAAGACATCTTTATTTCTGCTTAGTTCTCGTCTTTCCCCCCCCCCCCTCCCAACGATCTCTGCCCCAATCAACCTTTCAGACTTTCGACACTGAAAGACTGATGAGTTGTCTAAGCCCTGTAGCAGCATGGAACATCATAATGACAATCCGATGAGGTCAAAACACTGGTTTTACGTGTTTTCTTTGCTGCGCAGCCTGGATATCTATCTAGCCTCCGGTCCTGTTGTGTTCATTGCTGATTCATTTGACCGATTGGCCCCCGGACGGCGGATGCATTTATTATAAGTTTCGCCACCACCACCGCCACGGAAGAAAACCGGTCCTCCCAGAGGGAGAAGAAGAATGCGTCTATTTTCCTGCACGATGACAGAAGAACTCTGCCATCTCCCACATTCTTGCCCCTTACTCTCTCTCTCTCTCCCTTTAATCCAGGTCTAATGGTTCACCGCAAAACCTAAGGCTAAGGAACGCAGCCATTTACCGGAGGAGATCCCCGTGGTACCGTTGCGGTCGGTGGCGGCGCCACAACATTTCCACTTTGCCTAGAGATGCTTTTGGATGCATATGTGATCTCCGTCGTTTCGCATCTCCCCCTCTGGATAGTTTCCCGTAGCCAAGAGACTTCAACGATCCGAACGCAATGGGATGAAGACTCGTCGGCGCATTAAGGGACACAGGTTGCTGCCACCCCGAAGAACTACCTTGGTTCATCCATGCTTCTCTTGCTACTTCTTCAGGGTGAGATGAGGGCGTCTGCGTGCTCCATCTCTCGCGATGCTTCCTTCACGCGGGAATAATCCACGAAATAAATGCGCCCAAAATGCTTGCCATCCAAGTGCCAAAGGCGTAACTGGTTTCTGTACGGGTGAACACGTACGGACGGGAGTAGTGAAGGAGCATGATCGTAAGAAGCGTTCCATTTTTGGGCCGAAGAAAATAAAGCGCAGCTGACCTCCTGTTCGTTCGGTTTTGGGTGCCGGTGGTCCTCCTGCTACCCACCACCACTTTGCTTTGCCGTGACCTCGGGTCTTTGCCCGGGCAGTAGATGTGTCGGAGGTGGTCATTAGAAAAGCATTTTAAACACAAACCGCCGTTACGCCGTCGACATTATTAATGTGCTGTACCGGGCAATGTGTTAATATATTATAATATGTACACATCTTTTACATTTTGAAGACGATAAAGGGTCGCAAACATAAAAAAATCAGTTTTGGAGAGAAACAAAAATGTAAAAAAAACAACAAACGATTATTGTGGAAAAACGTAATTGCTAAATAATAAGCTCCCCTGGAGGTTATTATCCCTTATTGGTAAGCTCATCAAAATAGAAATCTGTCAAAACAATTCGTCGTTAAATATATTCCCTCCCTGCTCTAAACAATCCATTTGTTTCAGCAACAGTCTCTATACCACAACGATCCCAAAAACTCCACTTCCTGGTGGAGCGGGAAAAACAAACACGTACGTACGTATCTTCCCCCCCGGGGCACACACAAACACACTTTGGGGCCACATATTTCCGTCGACATTTTTATTGCATTTTGCGAACTCTGCGCGCGCGGGTCGGTCTTCTCTCGCTCTTCCAGATCATAAAAAGGTAAATTATCGATACGGTAATTATCGTAAAAAAGTACGTGCACAAAAATAGACGTCTGCGGAGAACTTCGGCCCGAGAGCGAGAGAAGACCAGAACACTAAAAGCCCGGCCAGTCGCCCTCTAAGCCGACGACGATGACGACACACAACAACGAAACGTACCCACAACGTACACCACAGCAAGCAACCAACGCTGGAAGAGAAGAACTCGTTTTTCCAGCTCGAAGTAGCGGAGTAGCATAGAGCGAAGTGCGATAGGCCGTTTGCTCGAAACCCCGAGCGGGACCTGGGAACCGGTGGTACAGAACCCGCCGCCTTCAAGGTTCGGGGCTGTGGGTCGGGGAGCGAGGAACAGAGTGATCCAACAACTCCAACACGCAACAGTAGCGCAAAGGAGCAGCAGAGCAAAGAGCGTTGGCTGGCTGGCTGGTTGACTATTCTGGCTAGCTCTGGATGATTGCGTTGGCATCTCTGCTCCATCTCTCCCTACTCCTACTCCCACACCACGTCATCGTAGCCACATCTCACATCGTGCGGCTGTCGGGATCGGACGGTCAAAAAGTGTTGGAGTCGCGGCAACCGAGACACATCCAACCGGCGTTGGAAGTTCATTGTCCCGAGGTTCTTGCACGGGAGATCCCGCCGTCGAAGAGCGCAATCACACGCTCGTTGAGCCACCCTACAGCCGCCCCTGCTTCACCTCCGCGACACACACACACACAAACACACATCCATGCACGTCACCCCCGGATCGGTCGGTACATGGTTTTGTTGGGCTCGCGCATAAGCATCGAAGGTCCCCACAACCCACAGAAGAGATAGCACACCACAGCGGTTGTGGCTGCTTTTTCGTTCCTTCGAGCGGGAGCATTATCTTGCCGTCTCTGTTGCGCCCTTCGCATGGTCGTGGTCAACACACCCGCGTTCAGTTGCTGAAGGGAGGGTCAGGTGGAAGGGTTTTAGTTGTTGTGATCTGGCGGTGACGACGAAAACCAAGAGGACGATGACGTTTTTTTTGTTGTTGCTGCTGTTGCTTCTCACAGCTTCTGAGTCGCTGGGAATAATGACGATTGGACAGCAATGCAACGTCAGTGAATGGACGGACTAGTGTGTTCGTAAAGGTGGTCTTTGGGGAGTGAGCATCAAATCCAAAACAAATACGAAAACATATTAAAAAAAAGAAGCTTATGAAAAATACAACGAGCCAAAGGCCATTCCTAATGTTCAAAAATGTTCTTCTGGTTTGTCTTAAATTGTTGCCTTTGCTATAAAAAGTACAGGATTTATAGCAATTCTAATTGACTCATTGCAAAATCCAGTAGTTCCAGCGTTTGCAGTGATACCAAAATAAAGAAAATAAACACTAGCTATGATAACATGTTGAAGATAATGATGCATCACCGCAACTTCGTATCGAACCACTCATCTACTAGCCACCGATTAGATAACGCGGCTCTAACCATTTTCACGAAGTAGATAAACATTGGCACCTTTTACGATTTCGTCCACCTTTTTTGCATGTAGTTTGACGTATGACAGCGCAAATGATGTCAACATTCTATTCAAAATCGTCGTCACGTCAAACTGAATTTGCTGATTTGCTTTTCAGTTTCTGTTTATTGCTGCGACTAAGCGCATAAAACACAAACGTTTAATTTCAAACTGAAAAGATAGCAGGTGTCATTGTTTAGAACGAAGTATTCGACATTCACGAGCATTATATAAGATTAAAAATGTTTAAATTAGCATAACGCTGTTTAAAATAATCAAATTCAACCTTTTAAGTCGACGATGATTGTATTCCTTTTAATAGCGATTCTATTTTTGTAAGTAAATTGCTTTTTTTTAATACTTTTGCCATCCATCAGAATTTGCAAAAGCCCGCACAAAACTTAAAGATCACGCTAGGCATGAACTGTTCAAACAAAATGTGCTTGCCATTATGAATTTCAACAGCCTCCAACTCTCCAATGTTCGATATGCATCAAACGGCTAATGTAGGCTTGATGTAAATTATTTGAAAGGTTTAGCACATGAACCTTTTTCTCTTTTTGAGCCTAATTTTCTTCCGGGTAGTAGTAAACTATCCACGACCGGACCTTTAACATCCAATTTTTTAATCATTAGATCACTGACTGTCCATCCTATGCTTTATGATGAATCTCTTCTAATTGGCGTAATGTCCTACGCGGACATGCAGGCCTATACAGGCTCTCGAGACGTATGATGAATATATACTTGCCAAACAAATTGATTCATCACACAGCACCCAACCAAGTAAAAGAATTTAAAAAATATATATACTCAGAAAGCAACAAATATTAGCTGAGGTTATTCTACATTCACGATCACAAGATCAGGTTGTTTGCAGCATCAATTCACACAGCAAAGGTCGCCGCAGAAGTCAAGTCAACAAACCCAGCTTTCCCCACAGCCGCACCATTGCAAAACATCGCCTCCACACATAGAGCAGGGGAATAGAAATGCTAGTGAATCATCGACAAACGCTTCTAGCATAATAAAACCCTCCGGAGAAACGCACAGACAAACATCGATGAGTCACGGTGCAGCAATCAGATGCACGGTGGAATTGCACAAAACACACTCACAGCCAGCCAAAGCAGCTAAGAGAGCGTTAGCCAGTCAGCAGTGATGTTCCTTCGCTGTACCTTGTACTAGAGTACGGAAGAAGCCAAAAGGGTGCATTTTCAAAGTAAATGTGAAGCGCAGTGAGCAATAGACGCACAAGAGAAGCCTCTACCGTTTGTCGAGAGTTCATCAGTTCATCCATTGATCATTTCATTTTGATCTATTCTTACATACTGCGGCCCCATTCGCTACTGTTACTGCTGCTGTTGTTATTTGGAGGAAAATTTATCCTCTTACGAAAAACGATCCATTGCTATAGCTCCATACAACACAGCATACATGCAGCGCTGAAATATGATCATGCTAACGGAAAGATCACTAAGAATCATCCTTTACCGAGCTGGAGTTACCTTCCCTCTCGCTCAAACCTAAAGAAGGAGGAATAAGAGCATCACACACACACACACACACAGGCCCCAAAAGCCGGAATTTATATTTAGCGCAACATCGAACGCACTTTTCACGTGTGCTGCTGCACACCACATACCGTGAGTGCGTGTGTTGCGGAGGAGCTACTGCAACGTGTGCTGCTGCTATACACCACACCACGGGATGGACCCACGGATGGATACAAGACAGCAGCAGCAACAGCCAACAAAGACGTTTGTCGCTGACGCTGTTGTCCCGTTCCGGGTCGACCGCAGCCGCCGTAAACTTCACCAGCAATAAGCCTACTTACTCACAATCTAAACAAATGATCTCCGCGCCGTAACATCTTAATGGGCAGCTCCTCCCGTTCTTTTTTTTCTACAATCCCACTCGACCGCTCCTACCCCTTTTGAAAGGCGCTCCAAATGTGATCTTGTAATTGGGATGGGTGGGAGATGTTTGTAAATAATCGTAACGCTACCAACTGGCAAACTACTGCGCCGGTTTATTAGATTGCGAACGCGTGGAACGGACGGTGGTGCTGGGTTTTCATTTTTCAAACAAATGTGTACCGAAAATAGCCCTTCCCAACCGCTTCCCCGTGTTTGGAATGGTTTTTGGATTTTAGTTTCGATGCAGCATTAGACAAGTTTTGAAAGTTTTCAGCATATTTGCATCGCAACCGCGACACTTCTACCAACCACACCACCACGTACCTTGTACACTTGTCCGTATGTTCCATTTCCGACGACTTCGATCAGCTCAAAGATTCCAGCAGGATCCTGTAAAGAGAGGGAGAAAGAGAGCAAAATATCAGTAAACCACATTTTCCACACGGTAATGCACCCAACGTAACTCCCCCTCCATCGTGTCTTTCGCAACTTTTATCGGCCCAAATAGGTTAGCGGAGAATGCAATTTACACCGCAATTTCCTTTCCAAATCCCCGCGGGTTACTACTATCAGAGCGAGAGAGCGACAGACAGGGGCAGGCAAATGGAAAGGGATTCGATTTTAAGTGCTTTGGCAAACAACGGTAACTGCATCGAGAATCGGAGCCAGGAGGAGAAGATGGTGATGATGGTGGATTGACCATTTGCAACTTTTGCAACACCTTCGCCTGGAATGTACAAGCCCTGGGATCAAGATGGAACAAACTGGGGAAACAGCGAGAATGGATGTGTGTGGATATTTTCATAAGATTTTCCTCTGGCTACAATTCCATCAATTTCCCTCCATGTGCACAGATGCACTTTGCAGAGTTTGGAAAGGAAAGCACACACACACACACACACACACACACACACACACACGGAGAGATGGTGAAGCTGTGGCACAGGAAATCGAACGTTGCGGTTTTATCGATGTAAAACGCGCTCTCGTGTGAGGCAAAGGGAAGAGCAGGGAGGGTTTGTACATATAGATGGGGAGCGAAAAACTAATATCAACTAACGCTGCCACAGACACTACACAACACACCTAAATCACACTACACTACTGGAGAGAGGGAAGGTTACAGTGTTCCTTACGGTTGTTTGCGCGGGGGAAACTTTGGCCGTGTTCTGCTGGCCGGCTAATAATGTTTAGCTAACCTAGATCGAAGCATTGGCCCCGTCGGAGCGAGAGCACGATGATGGAAACGGTGCAGCAGCGAAATTGTGCCGTTTGCTACCGTTGGAGGTTTTGGTTGGTGTGTGGTGTTACGGCGAAAAATCAAATTTTCCTCAAACTCAAACTCCTCAACGCGTGAATGAACGCTCCTCTACACACACACATGGAACGGTTTCCAGCGATAGATAGAGATAGAGGGAGCGAGGGTAACGGTGGAACGGTTGTGAAGTTTGAGTTTTCAATCAACACACACACACACACACACACACACACACACACACACACACTGCTGCGGTGGCGGTGGTTGCGCAGAAAACTATCGACGGAAAGGCGAGTGGCGCAAATTGATAAGACCTAGTTTTAAGCGAAACCGTAGTCAAACACACAAACCCATACACATCATGCCTCAGCGAAGTACGGATATCTCCTGCAAAACTCGTGATTCATTACGCACCGCACTACTGTTGGGAATTCATGGTTTTGACTGTGTTGGTCTTGGAGTGGAAGCAAAAGCGAAATCTTTTCAATCCAAAACTTAGAGAGCTACAAACCGAGGGATTTTGAGGGATAATTGTGATATGTAAGTTGACATTGACATTTTTACCATTGTGTCTTAAAAATCTGAAATCTTTGATACACTTTGGAAGAAATGTACATGATTCTTGTGTTAAAAGATCATCAAAACTCATCAAATGATATTTCGAGGTATGACCGAGGTTACCTGTACATCTTTACAGAAGATTATCTAGACATACCATTGAGTTCCAGAGTTCCAGAGATTCCGGCTTTACGAATATATCAGAATATCCGCATAAAAGTAAATTTGTATTGGAATACTAAAATACTTATAACTTATGAGAGTTCTTGGAGAGTGGATAACAGTTTTAGATACATGTTACATAAGAGCTTGTTAAAAACTACACCCAATAGAATGATTTACTTTCAGATATCCAATTACTGGTGGAATAAGTGTAAATTAATTGTTTGTTAATGGAAATGTCCGATTTGAAAGGATAAAAGATGGTACTATTTAGTACATCAATATCAAGGTAATATTGATAAGGTACTCTCAGAAGAACGAGGACAGTAACTTATGAACTGTTCATAAGAGTCAAAAGGCCGAAACATCTCGAATAAAAATAATATTACACTACCTATCTTCAGTTACACACCTTTCATGCAAATGCCCAAGATTAAAATTCACAATGAGTTTTATTACCGGGAAGTGTAGAACACACCTCATAATTAAAATAGACACAAGCAGGTTACTGTCTCCTGTCAATAAAACGATTTAATTTCCTTTTACACTCTCCCAACTGTCCTTGGGATCTCTTGGAACATGGCCGGAACACCGTACCGGCCTTGTCCAAACAAGAAGTCCCCGAAAATCCAACTTCCTAGCGCGCTGCACTGATGAAGGTAATTGACCATACACATCTGATCCACACACCAATTAGTAGTGCCCACCACTTCGATCCAACCTGTGGAAGAAGCATCATTCACGACACACGACACACGACGTCAATTGCTCGAAATCTAAAATAGTCACACCGACGACCCTCAACTGTTGTTGTCCCCCTCATTGAGGTGCGCTGCTGCTGGTCAAGGAGAGATTGTTTCCTAATCGGGACCAAATATCCACACACACACAACGCACGGCACAGTCTCCACAACAGCACAGGTATGTGATCACCTTACGCACTCGTTTGGTGGAGTTCCATTGCATTGCTGAGAACACAATCGAAAGTGGTGTTTTTTTTCGTTTTGTGTCGGAGGCGCAATCAATTATTGCCACAAAAGAACAAATAATCCACCTTCGATCACATCCCACACACCCCAACCTTTTGCTGCGCAGCTGCATAGTGGTGTATTTGTATTGTTTTCAAGCCACGCATTCCTCCACCGAAACATCGGAGAGGATTGGCATGAATTGTTTTTTTTTTTCAATGTCCAGAGCAGGGTGCAGCCAAGCACGCGGTCTCTGTTTGTCCAAACGACCCGAAGGTGTCAAGGTGAAATGGTTGACTTACACCCTGCGCCATTATGATGCAATCCCCGACGAGGCGGAAAAAAAGAACAGATGACCTCTCTCTGGCAGGATTTGCTGTTTGTAGCCACTGACGGCCGATCGAGTACAAATTATGCGATCGGTGTCACATTTGGCGGGTGAGATTGTTACTGCCGTTCGAAGGATCGGATCGCATCCCACAAAGGTAAGAAGCTCAATAAGGGACGCCCCGGTACGTACAGGTTGGCCGATTCGAGCCAGTCACTTTTTGGAGGTCGAGAGCGGCGGCGGCATCCGCCATTGTCGTTTGCTTACTTTCTGTCTATCTTGGGTTGGTCAGTTGCCTGCATCACGAGTCATTTGCATTATACAATTAATGTGATCTTATTAAATAGGCTTACGCCAAACAAAGCGGAATGGTGGATGGGCTTTAGAGCATTGGAATTGGAGATAAATCCAAACTATGACTGAAAGATGTCACATAACCATACACATATATCGAATTAAAATGTAAAAGCCTGTCTGCATATGGCAATAATAATGTCTTTCTATTATCAAATATTAACCAACCAATTGGCTGAATTGACAAGTTAATGCCTAATTAAATTTCCCAACATAGCATCATCTCTCCCAAGAGAAAAAAAGGGAGGGAGTCTCCCTACTGCTACTCCCAGTGTTAATCAACTCGTCAGCAATATCGAACAAAATCGATGCCCTATTAAAGCCAAGTGGGCACACACCACGCTGGATTAAAATATTCAAAAGCCGCTGGCCCAAACTATCACAGAACGGCCCCAAAAACAAGAGAGTGAAAGAGAAAAGGGCGCGGCAAAGTGTTGAGCCGCTACAATTATAATCTTATCACTGTCCAATAAATCAATAATTAACCCCGAAAGGGAAGAAGAGCCCACAATGCACCCGAATATGCGGCAACCAGCATATTTATGCCCTCACAACCAGCGGGAACCAGCGAAGGGATTTTACAAAGAGGGGCACAGACCAGGCCAACTCCACTTCAAATCGATACAAATGTGTTTGTGTGTGTGTGCATCGGCGCGCGTCGTGCCCTTCGCCGACAGACGGACGTGCGCACGGATTAAAGGGGGCTACCGGCTTCTAAGATAAAGATGGAAATGACATCATAAACTATCACTTAGTCTCTCTCCGAGCGTTAACAACAACATCGGCCCTCCTCTCTTCCGAGTTTCATTGCGCCGTGCGCTAACGGGAACAAAGTGGAAGTCATCAAAGGAAGTTCAATTTTCACCTCATCGAATGAGGCGCTAAAGCAGCATTCGGGGATTATAAAGCGGGCTTTCTTTCAAAACCCCGATGATTCAACACAACGCCACTTGGGTGGAATGTGTGTGTTTGCTGAAGATATTTGTTTTTGATTTTGTTTGTTTAAGACTCATATGCACGACACGCTGCACACGCCAAACAGGTCCAAAGATCAGCTCTTCTGAAGTCAAAGACGCTGTGCACAACATGAATCAGCAGCTCTCTGTAACGCATAAGGGGATTTATTTGTCGTTATTCCAAGTCGGAGATGTTTTTGGCAGTTGCATTCCGAATGTCAGAGCGCAACGAATGTCAGAGAGGTTCAATTAGCGCACTGGGAAAAGGAATCGATGAGTCAATGCACAGTACAGGGAGTTATTTAATTACAGTTTGAATCCGTTATCCTGTTTGTATAGCAATTAATAATTGTTGAAAATAAAGATCGCTAGATCGCTACTTGACGTGGAGGAACGCCGCACTCGCTTTGGCTCCTCTGATCCGTTTATTCGTATGTGCCGTGAGTTTAATGTCATTTGTGATCGTCATCAACCTGACATGTCGCGCACCGCATTGTTGTATAGTATTCGTGTCGTGCGACCTTTTACATGTTAATTATGTTACTTAAGACTAAGCGTGACAAATGAATGACCGTAATGTGACTATGTTATAATGAATGAATGTAAATGAATTCGCTTCAAGTGGGCCACTTGCGGTCCGTTGAATTTTAATAAATAAATAACAAAAATAACAAAATAAGAGTAATATGCATAAAAAAAGAAGAAGCCGTAGTACATTTTTTCAAGAATAATCCTCAAACAAATTTGTAACTTCAAAAGCAGCTTCTTGCGAAATACAAAAATCCGAGTGAATTATTCGGAACTCATAATAAAAAAGGCATTAAGAGCATCATCAAAACTGAACCAACAACGTGCACACAGTTTCAAGTTTAGGGCCGTCCTCACGTTTCTTCCCACACACGGCCGGGCGCGTAAGAGAAAAACAGAAGGTTTTTTTTTTGTTTCCTCGCTTATCAATTCACTTCTCCACACACTTCACAGTTGCTCCCCCTCCCCCCTTCGGCATTATCGGTCGTGAGGGGTATATATGTGTCTTATCTCAAGCGGGAGGACTGGGGCAGTGTACGGAACACACTTTAGCGTTTGCCTTCTCTAAACCAACCGATAGAGAATGAGCATGTGAATGCAGTTTTTCCCCCGCCGTCACAACACACACGCCACGCCAGTTTGTTTAACTCTAACTACGCATGATACACTCGATCAAAAGTGACGACGCGGTATATCTAAGCAAACGCGACCAGATTAGAGGGAAAGGAAACAAATGGTCATATTGTGTGTGTTGTGGCGAGCGGGAGCGCGCGCACGAGTGTTCTAGGAAGAGCATTAAGGCTTTAGCAGGTCACAAGAATGCTCGCGTGTCGTGCCATGTTTCCGCTGCTTGTAACAAACAAAATGTGCCGCCAGAGTCACAGGCCATTAGAAGAAAAAAAAAACACAGTATAGCCTATTGTCATCAAAGGTGCGTGTGTATAAATAGTTCAGTGGGGTAGGAAGGAAGCAAACGCGTACGCTTATTAGCCGTGATTTGCTTCCGTTTATCACGTATCCTACAAATAGCGCGTTACATCATTCGCGTATGACTCACTGCGGATAAGTGGAAAACAAAAGCAAGCTAAATGACATCGATAACGTTGTACTAGATGACTTTTGAATTCGTAATGTTGAGCTAATATCTTACAGTGTGTCATCCCAAGACATGAATCGGGATTTTATAAAGTCTGATCCAACTCAAAATGAATTAGAACCATTCTTAGTTGTTCCTGTAATAATTCATTGTTAACAGGCTAGATTCATAATCAAGGAGACAAATGTTACCATCAAGAGACACTATTTATGTCAATAAGTCCTCAAAATATGAATGAATTCTTATTCCAGAAGTACATGACAACTGCTGAATTGGTTTCTCAATAGGCTTTGTGTCACAATGTCAAGAGGTTTTGCCTGGTCAGTGCTGTTCAAATTAAACGTTTCGTTTATCAATCGCTGCTGCACCAAACACACTACACCCAAAGACACACTTAAAGACACAACAATTAGTCAACGCAGACAAATCGAAAGAACGTGAACGATTAGACAAAAGGTATGGGTGTTTGGCCTTGTAAAACCCTTTTTGGGCAAGCTGAGAGATTGGGCTCTTTTTCTACCGTCAATGGTGGTGTTGCCCATTATTAAACGTTTTCAAACAGTAAACAAATCCTTTCGCACACACTCACACACAGCTGTGGCATCAACCGAGGTTCGAGGCAGTTGATATTTTAAACAGTGCTGTACGTGTTTCATCCATTTTCCACCCAAGGGTTCAGAGCCACGCACCGAAAACAGATAGAGCAAAAATGTGTCGCACGTCGCAAAAAGTTCGTTCAAAAACGCGCGTTGATCGTTTTTCCACCCCATTTTTGCGAAGGTTCTTCCCCCCTCTCCCCCCCTCCCTCGATAGGCACCGGACACAGAGTGTGAAGTGCATGAACTTCATAACACCACAGAAACAAACGCGGGTGTGCTGCTCGGGTGCAAGGACGTTGCAAAACAACAAAACACAGCAATGCAGCAACAAGGTAATCACCCTTCGATGCGCCCCAAAAACGGAGAAACAAACAAACCCAGCCGCCGCGGATGACCGTGCGGATGAGTTGAGCGCGCGACCTGGTGGTGGTGGGGCGGCCACCTCTATCAATGCTTGATTCAGACCCGATGGGGAGGGAAAAAAAAGAACCGTAAAAACACATCCAAACCCAACCCAGAACAAAAACGCGAACAAACGCGGAGCCCGATCGACCTTGGATGATAAATGGCGCAACAACCCGTGCCCGATCGGGGTGGTGGCGCGGTATCGAGAAGTATGAGCGCATCCGGCCTTTACCCCCCCCCCCCCCCCCCACACTCTTTACTGTCTGCCACGCTCTCTGACACACCGTTGGCATCACCACTTAATCGTGGCGTGGGGAAAAGAAGCCGAGATTGAGCATTCTTCTGTTGGTGTGCTTGAATGTCGGAGCGATTTTTTAATGCTTCTTGCTGCCCGATAAGAGCTAGAGGTGTAACACAAAGAAAGGTGGGTTTCTTTTGCTGATAGAAGTTTGAAAAAGGGTGAGAGAGTCGTTCTAAATTTGTTATTTCTTTCTAGTTTGTTTCGTGTTGAACTACGCGCTTCAAGAGCTAGATAAATATGAGCTAGAGTTCTAGTTCTTGGCCTGATGTTTGCAACAAACAACGTTTAAAAATGATACCTGGGTTGGGTATAAATGATACACAACTTTCGAAGTAAAACCAAACCACAATGTGTGCAAAATTATCTAAACTTGTATAAAAAAAATCAACAAAATCAACACCAACTCCTTCAACCGCATGTAGGTTAGGAGATTCATAAAAGCATAAACCTACGCGCTCGCTGCTTCGAATCGTAAAGCAATAGAAAACGTTAAGCTACTTAGCTAACCCTCCCGACCATCCTTCTCTCCAAAAACAAAAAAAAAACACTCACTGCAAGTGTGCAGGGGCATTGTTATGAAACCTTAACCCTATTTATTTATTCACTTGTTTACTGCAATTCGATAGTTTCGATGGGATTTGGTTTCCGCTCGCAATTGTCCGTTCACACACACACACACACACACACACACACACACACACACACACACACACACACACACACACACACACACTTCTTAATCGTAAATTGTCTTCGAGATGGGCACACGCGACACGTAATCTGCCACACCAAGTAGGATCAATATAAACACAGACACACACATTGCGAAAAGGCACGGAACGCGAGGCAGCAGCAGTGAGGTGTGTTTTGTTGGCCCTGTTTTGCTCACGATCGCATTAAAGCGGATAACGAATGGATAGTGGAGAGGTTTACTTGAAGCGTGTGATATAATAATTCTGCACAGTCCACTAGCGACCGGCTCAAGTGACACAACAGTTTCCAACTGGGTCTAAACACAATATTATGACAAAAATCAAAGAATGTGCTACTCGTTTTAAAATTATCAGCTATTCAATAAATGATAAAAAAAAACAAATAAGCTTTATAAAAAAGATAAAACTAGCATAAAACTACAAAAACTAATATTAGGGTCCTTTCTGTTTTAAGCTGACTTTTCAGCCTGTCAGCTGTTTGCATTGTATAGCAGTTTTCGAGCAGCTATCTAAGTGGGTATAATATACAGGTGGGCTTATCCCAAGGTGTATGAATTTAGAAGGCTGATTTGTATCGCTTCTTTTTCCGAATGAAGATTTTAAGAGTGTTGATGAAAATTTTAAGAGTGAAAACAAAAGTTTTCACCCATCCTGCCTAAAAGTGATATTCAAATTTGGTTATAAAAAAAAACATGCTATAAGGCCACCTGGACTACATACACTTTGATTCTGGATTCCATCACCTGATCTCTTTAATGCACCTTGGGATGAATTGAAACACAACCTCCCAATTGACATTTTCGAGCACGAATAATCGGGAATTCGAGCAAATTCCCTTAAACTGGAGCCTTAAACTTCCCAATTGACATTTTCGAGCACGAATAATCGGGAATTCGAGCAAATTCCCTTAAACTGAAGCCTTAAACTTCCCTTAAACTGCATCAGTTTAAGGGAATTTAGAAAAAGGCCTTTAAAATCAACTGTGATGCGGCTTTTTCGTTGTTTTCTTTTAGATTCGCTCGGAAATGATGTTTCCTATCGTTATAGTTGGTTATGTAGCCATTTTATACATATATAATATCGATTATTTATAAAATAACATCACACCAAATTTGTTTTTGTTTTTAATTAAAAAAAATCAAAGCTACGAATGTAAAATGAGTTCGATACGTTAATCTATAGTAGAAAGTCTAATTAACGAACTCACCAAATCTTAGCGCTTTCAACTCACTCGATCACAAACAAATCTACAATTTCAGGCGTATCGAGTACTAATCGAGCAGATACGGGAAAACAATTTTGAGCAAATGACACTTGGGCTTGTTTTGCCATTTTTCGAGCAGGTACTCGAATCTAATTCTAGCTATGAGGCTAGAATCATCTAGACTGAAAATTGCAGGCTAGTTTTTTTGTGTGGTTTTGTATGGAGTGTTTACATGATTTCAGCCTCCAACTGTCAAACTCTATACAAAAAACTGACTAGAAACCGTGAAGGGCCCCATTGACTAACAAATAAACAGATATTAATAAGCACATTCTTCAAAAACGACAACCAATATTAAGAGAAGTGAAAAGCAAAAATAGAGAAACAAATTAAAGAAGCGTTTAAAATGCATAAAAAGAGACGAATTTTTCAAAAAGGACAAACATAATACGATAGTTAAAATACGATTAGCAAATAATCAAATGAAAACATGATGAACACGAACGAACAGGACAGATCAAACGATCAAACACAGCAGCAGTTTACAGGCCCGAAAGCATTCGACGACACTTGTCGCTAATTTCCTACCGGGTAAGGGTTGGAGGAGTCGGTTTGTCGTCCCGTTTTTCACATGCGCCTCTTTTGCGCCTGTATTTTGCGTCCACAACAATAAAGCAAAAGACCACCACCCCACACAGCGGCTGGCTGGCTAAGCTCATGTCACATACGCGAGCGCGGCCATACGCGCGTCATGGTTAAAATTAGTTCCGCGGCGCTGCAGCGAGCGATCCCCGCGCGGATCGAGCTAGACCGCAGGGGACCTTGGCTCAATCGCTTGGGGCTGTGTTTGTTTAAATAAGTGAGAGAAAGCACACATTAAAGCAAGTAAAACGGTTTAAATCGCTTCAAGCAGCACACGATCTGCTCGTCGCTGTTGACCCGCAAGAAACACAGATCTAGGGTCCAGCAGCATCGGCAGCCCCGAACCACTTAGGCCCTTCTCTCAATGCTCACAACAAATGCTGTTGTTGGTTGAGGTGCTGGTCCCACTCTGGTTCTGCCTGCTTGTGATTCATCCCGCCACTTGCCACTCTCCATTTGGGTAGAATCATAATTCGATCAATTGAAGTGGCGCGCGTCTTGCTGCCTTAGAACGCCGCTCTCATCAAAAGCACCACCAATTAGCATTAGAAATGAGTCAGAATATCGTCTTCCTCTGTTGCCTAATCAAAGGCAGGTTCTGTTGTAACAGGGACAGAGTTGTTTGTGTGTGTGTCTGCTCGTGTGTATGTTAATTGTGGTCTGACAAATGAAGGGAAAAGCGAAGCAATGGACGACCAAGCGGGCCAAATCATACAAAGCGCAACGGGGATTGTTTTGACAGGCGGATGAAAGCCAGGCCAATAAATTGCACCAATGTGTGGCAAGAGAGAGAGTTTTAAATCTGTCATCGTTGCCATCGCCATTTGAAAACATTATCATTAAGCGAAATAATAATAAAAATACTGTAAATCATTAAGGTTGTTCCGGGGGAGGAAGTAATGAGCAAACAAGCACCTGAAAAAGTCAGGAATTTTGAGGGCGAAAATATTGTTACATCTTCATTCTGCGACATTAATTAATCTTTCGCACATTAATTGATTCGCACAGTGGGAAAAAGCCCCCCCTCCTCCCGCGGACCAGGGAATAATATTTACTAACATTACAAAGCAAACATGTCTCCTTCTTATAAGTAGCTGCTGCTGCCTCGTCGCGATGACAAATCAAGCCGAATTGTTTTGGAAAGCCAACAACGACACCGATGGGTCGTCGTCTGTCTCCTCAAACAATTATGCCATCGTTATCGTGGATAAAAAAAAAACGTCAAACAACGGAACAGAAAAAATGTTATTAAAAATATTCGCATTCGTTAAACAATCTCTCCACCTTTTGGCTCATTAAACTAAAAAGAACGACGAAAAGAAACTAAAAAGCAAAAGTACACTTTTTTGGGTTTTTTTTTTCTTCTTCTAGTGCGCGTCTTCCACCCGTCTTTAATGCACAGCTCTATTAATCGATTCCACCCGCTTCTCAGCGACCCTGGGAACGTGTGACGAAACTGTCCATCCGTTCGGTTTCGGAATCTCCCAACCGACAGGGCATAACTTTCTGGGGGTACATTGAAGCGGAATGGGAGATCGCTGCCCGGTGGGAAAGTTTGCTCAGCGCTAAAGAAAAGCAGCATTTAAACGACGACGGCGACGACTATCTTATCTCTACCCCTCTTTGACAGCAGCAGCAGCCACGAAAAGCAGTCACCTCGGGAAACGGAAAAGCGCGGCGAGTTTTCCGTCATTTTTTTTCCAACCACACGACCCAAGAGTTGATTCAACTCTTGGGAAAAACGAACCCCAACGAGAGAGAGAGAGACTTGCTTGTGTTTGCTATCTGAAATATTCACACAAACACGGCCACACATAGGGGTCAGAGGGAACTGGGCACATTTCGACGGGGGCAGATATTCCGTGCGCTGCCGCTGTTTTTTGAAATAGTTTCATAATAATTAGCTACCTGAGTTTCACACACAGAGTTGCAAAAAAAAACGGAGCTCCCCCCCCCCCCCCCCCCCCCCCCCCGGTGGATCATTTTAATGGTAGAAATATGAGAAGAAGTAAAAAAAAAGGTTAGGTAGAAAACACCGATCGGGAAAATCGGTCTGCGCAAAGACCGCTGCTGCTGCTAACGCTTTCCTCTTTCAGGCTGCGGCACAACACACAGCCGATAAGCAGAAAATGCGTGCAAGTAGTGTGAGCTTCTCAGGGGGGTTTTTTTTTTCGCTTTTCTCTCGGTGGCCGATGTGGCTTGTGGCTCTGCGCCGGTTTTTGGCTGCGTTCCGGATTTGTGCAGAAGGCTCAGCCAACGAGTGTGTGCTCAAGGGAGGCTCGTAATGATGGCGCGTGCGCCGCGAGCGCGCATGATCTCATTTCCGGTGGGAAATTTTCCGCTTTCTACCTTGTTTTTCTCTACCAGTTGTTGTTATCTATCGCTCTCTCTCTCTCTCTCTCTCTGTCATGCTCTTCTCTTCTGTCGCTCGGCCTTGTGCGGTAAATAAATCGACAGGAAAAAAAGCGAACACACACACACATGGAGCAAATAAAATCAGTTTATTGGGGGGAAATAGTACCAGTGATCGATAAAGTTAAGGGGAATTCACTGTAAAAAAGGTTTGCAACATTTTTCGTAATCTTAACGTACAACAAACCGATTACGTCAGAAGATATCATCACAATCGTATATGACTGAATCATCTTGAACGGCAGAATTACGGTACATGATATCACACACTCAAATAGTCGTTACATTCAGACAAAAACGTTACAGCCTTTACAGAAACAATGACGACAGAATTAGGATTTTTTTCATGTAAACATTCCTAGTAAAACTTTGCCCTTTTAGCTCCAACTTTAGCTACCATGTTGTAGAATTTGGTACGAACATTTCTTAGACAAATGCACAATAAAAAAATAATATTTATAAGAAGCTTTCTATCAACAATAAAAGTTTTTGATATCATGTGACGTCATTACAATCTCAACTGGAGCCATTTTGCCTTTTTTTTTGCGAAAACTAAGTCATGAATCTGAGACGTTATATGTTCTTGTGATGTGTTACTGATAAATATATTAAATCAGCACAATCGACTCGTTACAAGCATGATCAATAAATCCCAAAACAGCAAGACAGTGTTTAAAAGCGGATGCCAATGCTCGGTCAGCATTCCGACAGATGGTTCAGCCCTCTAATTTAAGGATGACATGACAGATACAAAATATCCTCCTGACGGGAGACAATTCGTGCAATCCTTCAGCATTTTAAAAACAACCCCAATTTTTATGAGTCTTAATACAGCCGTACCAACACACACCGCAATGGATCCCACGTCGCATGAATTATTCGTTGTAGCATAAATAAACTTCACAACAGCAACGACACGAGGCTAACGCAGAAAGGAATAAAAAAAACACATCGGAAAGCATAAATTCATCTTCCTTGTGCTTGTGCCGGGCTCGTGTCACAGAACGCACGGTGCGGTGCGGCAGATCCCCCGCCCCCCCCCCCCCCCCCCCCCCCCCCCCTTGACCAACACACCATTGGCCATCGACACACAAGCCACCGCCAGCTGTTGATGCGCGTGTGACATACACGCTTGCGCAAGGCACACACCACGCTTCAACTGTGTTTCGGTGCGTTTTTTTCTTCCTCTCTCTCTCTCTCTTTGGCTTCTGTTGGTTTTATAAAACCCTCAATCCATCCTCCACTATCCGCCGACTTTGATGACAATGTTTTTTTGGATGTTGTTTGCCTTCTATTGCAGTTCTTTCTCGCCACAAATGATTTCCGAGGATTTGTATGTTTCCTTTTGCGTGTCTCCTCGCTACTTCTTCAAACCCGGCTTAAGCTGTCTTTTCTTTTCTGCTACTGCCCGTCCCGTTCCGCAATCGTGGCCATAAATAAAACACATACGGTAGACATTTTATCCTTTCCTTATTTTCATTGTATCCTCCAACATAAGAAGGATGGGATGGTGCAGCATATGTAACAAAGGATTGGACCGGGGCAACAAGGACTTATGCTGGGGCATGTGCAACGCACGCTTGATGCTACTCCGCTGGTTGGTTGGGAGTTGTTTGTGCAGGAAAGGCGAACAAATAAACCGGAACAAATTGAACGAAGCAATGTCTCGGTGTTTTGGGGAAGACAAAGAGCCACACGCCGAAAGAGAATCATGATTGTTGGGCTTTCATTTGCTTTACTTTGGGCGGTAGAGTGCCGTTCATCGAGGGAGAGACCGTATGGCATTTGTCAGGCAAGGGATGGTGTGAGCTTTGATTTTTTTGGTTTTGAGTTCATTTGTTGATAATCCTTATGCAGTGGATGGCAATTTGAAGAACAAGAGAATTTTGAAATGTTCTAGTAAAAATTAAGATAATTAAAATCTAAAGTTTAATTACTGTTCATGGAATAACGATAATATTAAGCAATGGCAAATGAACACTTTCATTAAATTCATTACATTTAATAAAGATGCAATTTAAATATCTAAACGTAATATTGTCAGAGCTGATGACGTCATGGTTCTGGCAAAACAACCATCGCAACAACACAGAACGTCTGCTATTCACACGCGTTGAAACCGAAACTAAAAGAGAGACTAAAGCAACAACAACAACAACAACAAAACAGTGTTCAACAGGACGGAACACAACCAAACAGCCCCGCGGCCGAGCAACACCGGGAACTGGAGTTCAAGGTCATTAAATAACGCCGGACATTTCCGGTTCCGGTTCCACATTCGGACCGTGTTCTGGGACGTTGTCGATTGGACACCGTTTGACTTTAACACACACACAAATGAACGAATATTTAAACCAAATCAAATCAGAGCTTTGCTCTAATAATACAGTCCACGGGGGCACTTCCGGTATTAGCTCCATGCGTAAAAATACAACTAAATGTGGTATTTACGGTTTGAAGCTAAGACTAAAAATAAAAACCAACCTTTTTTGCTCTCATAAAGATACATAGCTACTTAGGCCGGCTAATCTCTAGGCAAAATAGCATTACTAGCAAACGGAAAGGAAAAGGGAATAAACCCAGAAAGAAAACAAAAAGCATGAACTGTCACCATCTGACAGCGCCGCAACTTCACTTGCACTCGAAAAGCAGCAAAAAAAACAGAAAGAAACTAGAAGAGATGGGAGAAGAGCTTCCCTTTCTTCCTGCCGTTTTTTTTTTTTGACAGACGGGAACAACAACCACACCTTAAAATGGGGGGAGTGTGGGGGTGAAGTATCAACCCAAAACAACCCCCCACACACTCACACACACACGTAGACACGTTTTGATGTGATTTTAATGTTGCGCCGACCAACCTAGAGAGCCGCTTTCCGTTCCCTACTTGCCCCTTCGGGGGGAGAAGGCAATGATGCATCACTCCGCACCCCGAAGTGCACTAACATGCACTTCTACCTTCCTTTGCTTCCTTCATCCTTCTCTTTCTCTCTTTCCTTCACTTACCTTCAGTGCGTTCAGATCGATATCATCCAGTGAACAGTTCACGGACGGAGCGAGCATTTGGTGCGCCATTTTGACGTTTACCACAGCAGCAGCAGCACCACCACCACCACAGCCGTCGCACAACCCCGCCTGCAATCGGGGCTGTCTCTTTCACACACACACGCACTCACACACTTCCACGGATACACTCACGCACGCACACACACACACACTCTTCCACCCACCGTTCACAAAAGTGGGAGACGGGTGGATGAATGGGGAGCAAAGTTGCTGTGCGTCTGTCAAGCAGAAAAGGAAAACAAGGAAAAACGCAGCCTACTTCTCTCGCTTGCGCGCCCGCTTGTCAGGCCGCGCGGCACACAACACACACACGCACCCTTTTCCACAGGAAGGTGGTGTTGGGGGGGGGTTTCCACACTTTTTGATTTTGTTTATTTCACACTCACACACGCACTGTTGTTTCACTTTACTAGATAACAAAAAAAAAGATGAAGATGATAACAATTATGATTAATTCGCTATTTCTCGGGGAAAGAAAAACCTCCATGTGTCAATGTTTATTTGTGTACAAACAATAATCGTGTACTTGAGAAAGAGAAAAAAACATTTTCGAATTTTTTTTTTTTGCAACTACACGCACTTCTACCACACTGCAAAATTTGTGATTTTGCTTGGGCTTTCGAACACGCACACGCAAACAGCAGCACCCGGTGGCAGCTAATACTTCAGCACAGACACACACGTACACACTCTAATGCTACGGGTTAGCCCTTGTACACTACACACACACACACACATAGGGGAAAAGGACATTGATTAGTACATGTGTCTCGCGCACACAGGCGCACACGTGTACTACTACCTTGAGGCCCCGTTCACTTGAGGTACGCTACCAGAGGAACACACCCTTACATCCCGTAGTTTGCGGTAGTGAAAATGTATGTGTGTGTGAGCTGCCAAATGATTGTTGCGGAAGTAAAATGCCGGAAGCGAAATGCATCTTGGAATGCTTAGGGAATGGAAACACTTGCACAAGTCGATTTGTGATCATCAATTTAATTTGAATTCATTTTTTGCTACCAAAGAGCACACCCAACTCACTGCAAACCCGTCACCGTGGGTCATTAGAACAGTGAAATTGTCATTTGAAGCACACACACACACATACACTCTCATACACACGACGTACGCAAACGTGTATACTAAAGTGGGATTTTATTTTTCTTTACTGCTTCTCGTAAATCATTTTTCGTACACCAGTTCCGACAAAGTTCGACAATTCATCACTTCTCCTCCTTTTTCTACATTTTGCAGACGACTTTCAGAATAGAACGAACGATTCACACACACCCAGCCTACTACACCGTTCTCGCATATCTCAGACGAACAAATCCCCTACGTGTCCTGTTTGTCGGTGAATCTTCAAGACGCTTCTAAACAGACACACACACACAATAGACAATTAAATCGACAAATTGTCACCAAACACGGGAAAGAAGCAGCACAGGCAGGCAAAGCCCTGTGCCCACACAGAACGCCCAGAAGCCGGAACTGCCTTTAATTAGAAGACGCAATCCTGGGTGCCGGTGAACAGAGTCCGCTGCTATTCAATCGATAATGAACGTACCGTTGACGGCACGGAACGACGAAAACATACATTACCCCGTTAGAAAGAGCGAGAGCGAGAGAGTGAGAGTGAGAGAGAGAGCGAGCGCGCGCGTGAGGGCGTGCGAGAGTAACCGAGCCACACCATACGAGCGAGTGCACGAAAGAGGGAGAAAGAGAGCAAAGGCAAAGGCAGCGAGATGGAATATGAGCGATTTTTTTTTTGCGATGATGAAATACACACAGCACTGTGCTGTAGCGGTATCAACACATGTTTGTGTGTGTATATGTATGAAACAAAAAGTGCGAAAAGAATAAATGTATTTATTCCACTTTACAAAACTGCATTTTATGATACTTAGCAGAATTTTATCACACCATTAGAACAAAATTCGCTCCGTCTCTCCTACACACAGCATCAGCAAAATCTGTCAGTGTGTGTGAGTGTGTGTGTGTGTGTGTGTGACAGAAGGAAACACGGGAAGATTCCGCTTGCGCTGTCCAGCAGCCAAACGAAACATGATTACTACACAAACATATCCCAACAATGCCTAATTGCACGCACAATCACACCATTTACAGCGCGCACACACACACACAAAATGCACCGAAAAATGACTAAATTTCTTGACGGGCGACGACGAACAAACACACCACCAAAAAGCATTTTACATGCGCGTGTGTGTGTGTTGGTGCGGTCGCCCGATAGCGCAACTCAACTGTGAGCAGGTTAACTTTGATTGGTAAAACTGCTCTGTCTCGTTCGCTCTTGCGCTTCCCGCGCTCCCCGTTCGTTCTAGTGTTCTTTATTCTAGCGTCAGTAGTGCCTATCTCCTCTTCTATCGCTCTCCGTTCCTGCTCCGTCGCATACACGAGGGGTTTTTATTCGAACCAGTTCGCACGAGCAAACACCCACCGATCGCACCACTACACGTACAGGCGGGCGCAAAGGGAGCGATTTTTGGACTCTTTTTTCGCGAGCTAAATGCACCCTTTTTCGGGTAAAATGGGCAGCAAACTCTTGGTTTTGCATCAATCTTCATGAATCCATCGGAAAGGAATGGTTTATTTCGCTCCTTCAACGTTTAATTCACGCAGCAAAAAGCTGACAAATGCACACGCACACACACACAGACAGGGGCCGCCCGACTCTGGTCGCAATTGATGGGAAGAAAACGGTCGAGAGAAGAGTGGGAGCAGCAGAGAAGGGCTTGATAGACGAAGATGTTTTCTTTAGGCTTTGCACGAAACTATGAACACAGTTAGCCGTTGTCGCACAGAAAACCCGACAAACACCAATTCCTTCTTCTTCCCTCACACAAACGCACACATTTTCGCTCGGTTTTGCCGATTAGACACGGACGCACGCACGCAATTTGGGGAGAGGTGGAGGGTTGGGTGAACCACACATCGGATCCTTTTTTCTGTCTACGTCGATTATTCGCACACCACGGACACACAAACGACCACGGCCCCGTCCACACCCACCACACACGCAACGCACGTACAGTAAAGCGAGAACAATGGATTGCAGCTTAAGATGGGTTAGTCGAGCGCGATTACACACCACTTGCAAACGCACAACGGAGCCGAAATCTGGATGAAATTTCTCAGCACTCCATTATCATCATCTTCATATTACACTGCCGCATGAGAAGTACGACATCTTTACTTTTCTGCATCTGCTTCACGCACCACTCACACACTGACTGGCTGCTGGTCGATCAAGTTTGCTCGAGCTGCTGCTGCTGGTACGACGACGGCCTGCCACATTTGTTCGCCTGTGTAGTGATGGGCCTCAAAACACGGGTGGGAAAGAGATAGCAAATGTGTTTGAGTTTGCATCAGCGTTTCAGCAGTTGAACATCGAAAAATACTTGCTATTATGCATGCTTTTGTTATTAAGCACATTAACATTAATTTCATTTTTTCTTTTCGATTTTAATGACGTGTAACTAGTCATTTTATTAACAATTCTATTGTGCTAAAAAGGAAAATACAAAACCATATTTTATTGACAGCACAACGCGCTACTTGGGCGGGAACGATGGTTCCGATCCATGCGAAATCATTTCAATCCAGCTTGAAATGACAGCAAGGTAGACGAAGACGAAATTAAAACGAATGAAAAACACCATTTCCAATGAAAAATACACTATAGTAATGATGTTAAGTGCAGTTAAAACAAAAGCTGCTTCAAGGAAAAGCCAAATAAGCTCTAAAAATATTTCGAGAACAGCAGCGCTCTATCAAATCGATGAATTGAGAGAACTTGCTAATGTCGACAATGTCGACCTGCTTCCAGCACCCGAGTTGAAAAGAACTTTATTCAAAATGACAGTTGAAAGACTTTTGGTATGTTCGAAATCAAAGCGAAAGGAACAGTCATTTACTTAAAAAAGAAAACACTCCAAGGAATAATTTTCAATTTTCATTTTATTTTCATTGAGATAGCGCATTTTCTTCCACAAACCGGGTAAGGTAACTCAAAGTTTCATTGCAATCGATACAATTCAAAACCGTTCTCGTGCATGCCCGGAAAGCGTTTGTTCTGCAAACGAGGTAATTGTTTTATAACAACGCAAATGATTTAGGTTCTTTGAACACCTTGCGTCAATTTAGCTTTTGAAAAGACTATTATAAATTCCAACACAAAACCCCCCATAATAGGTTTACAAACAAACGCCAGTAACAGCTCACAAGGTTCAAACACGAGCAAATGACAGGAAATATGTGTGTGCAATCACAGAGCGCCCACATGGAGAGCACTTTTTCTTTTGTTAAGTAGATTTTGGGTAATTTTTCAACTAAAACGTGTTGCCAGTACTTCACGTGAGCGTGCATAAAGTGTTTTGCCGTTTGTTTCTTTGCTTTGTTAAATGAATTACAAATATATCGTGTCTACTACTGTAATTAGTTTTTTTTCTCAAACAAAACGTATGTAGCGTTAGTAGTTTTTAGTAGTATTTAGTTACTGCGTGTTTTTTTTTTCTTTTCATTATCGATACTATAAGTTATCTCATTAAGGTTAAAGGTTGTTGTTGTTTTTTTTTTTGGGGATTTGTTTTTCAACGCCATCGCGTTGTTGCTTCGTTTTAGTTAAAGATCACTCTCTCTCTCTCTCTCTTTCGTACGCTAGCCTACAAGGAAGGGAAAAATAAACGCCAACAAGAGCGCCCTCGAGGTCGCTAAAGATCCTTCCGAATGGGAATCCTGGTTTGTGTGTTTCTGGTGTGAACACATTAGCTTCAACTTTGAGGAGATGTCGTCAGCGATCGTTTGAAATCAACACATAAGTACCCCGCGATCACTCTTTTCTAGTGATCCTCGTCGTCACACAGATCGTGTTCTGGTCTGGGCAATCTGGTATTTTTTTTCCACTTCCGCTTCTACTAACTTTCATACGGTTTCTTTCGACTAAGTTGCTCCTTTCTGTTCTGCACGGCGAGCACTATTTCCAACGCATTGTTATTCGCTACACTACCCGGACATTAATTATATGTACAAACAAACTGTCCACGCGACAAGCTGCAACGACGACGGAACGCGACGGGACACACAAACCAAACCGCGGGAACTGGCTGCTGCTGGTACAAGATCAGCTGCTGGCAAAATTGGTTTCTTAAAAATTGGGTACGATGTCGGCAGTTTTTTTTTTAATTCTTTCCGCACGATCAGTTTTCATTTCGATTGCTTTTGCTAGTTTCATTAGGAATCAATAGCCCCCAAATGTGTCATTCGTTTTAAGGGGGCATTGGGGCAATGATTAAAGGTTTGATCAAGATAGTTGGTACTGCACTGGGGTTTTTTTTGTGTGTGGTTTCTGTTCTAGTTCGCTAGAATTAATTTGTTAGTTCCTCTAGTGTCGCTTACGTTTCGTCTTTCACAGCGCCTTTAGTCGCTCTCTTTATCTCCCTCTCTCTCTCTCTTTCTCTCGTTAGTTGTTCATCTCTGCTTTCTTCTGTTTGCTTATAATACTTTTTGTGGATATATCATAAATTGGATGCTCTGCTTTACTACAGCTCTTCAACACGGCCCCCTATTTCGTTCTATCATACTGTGGTGTCTTCATTTTGTATTTGTGTGTTTTTTTTTTGCGCTGTGGATTAGTATTAACTCATTTCATCTTGCTTTGCTTTTTACGTTATCAATTCGCTGTTTTGTTTTACAATATTTGCATATACGGTTCCACTCAGCTTCTCAGCTATTATTTAAATTGTTCACAGCTTACAATCTTCTTTATTTTTTGTCTCTAGTTTCCCTTTCCCATTAACTTGTTTACTATTATTTACTCAAATCATATACCTATTAGCTGTTCTGTAAATTGGATTCGTTTAATATAGTTTCGTTTCCTTTGCTTTTCTTCATTCACACGTGTCACGCCAGTTGAAAGCAGGTAGTAGTAGTTTTACATTTTTCTTATCTTCTTAATATAGTTTCGTTCTTTTTTTCATCGCTCATCTCTATTTTTGACCTTCTTCTTTATTTTACTGCAGAAAAGGATAAAGTGGGAAATGAAACAGCGAGAATTTGAAGTGAAAAATGAACAAACACTAGTCCGTTATTAAACTTCCTCCCACGTTTTGTTTGCTATTGAATTGGCACTTGATAAAAAGGGGGAGGGAGGGGGTGGTTTCGTTTTATGGTAAACATGTTTAGTGTGTATGATTAATACTCGCTTGTAGCGTAATGTTACCGAACGTGCGTGTTTTATGTGCGTGTTGTACCTTACACTAACTAAGAACGTACAAGGGTTTTTGGATAGTTTAAGAAGAGGAGTGGAAGTAGAAGGTTTGATACTATAAGAGAGTTTAACAATATTTATCAGTTCATTTCCAGCTAGCTAAACAGAGTGTATATAATAGGAAGGCAAACAACAAGCGCTTAGAGAGGAAGAGAAACGTTACAAGAGAGAGAAACAGAGGGGGCGCGTTTGTCCGCAACGATAAACGACTACCAAAAACCCATCAACGGAAACAGCACTGGAAGGATATGTGTTAGCAATGTTTCGGTTATAACGAGTGTAGTGTAAGGGAAAACCCGGAGGAAGGCTTGCATTCAGTTAAGGTTGCTTTAAAAGGGGCGGCAAAACGGAGCCATGAGCCTGCGAAGGAGAGCTAGTCAACAATCATTAACTGGAGTTTCGTTTCTCAAAGCTAGATCTAATGGTTTTAACGGTATGGGGAGGAGAAAGCTTTACGTGCTCTAACTACTACGAGAGAGAAAGTGTGAAAGGTCCAATTATCTACTAGAACTGTGAAGGATTGTTTAGCAAGCAAGTAGATTGCTTGTTTGCTGAGGGCCCATTGGCAGCCGTCTACTTCTTGTGCGTTCGGGTGCTTGTATATGTGTTCGCTTTGCTAAGGAGGATGACTGTCGTTAGATTAGGAGCGTTTTAAAAATGGTTCTAAAAAGTATTTATCAAACGGTGTTGAACTGGCGTCCTAGAGGAGTGGCGTCGATCACGCTGGAATATATGAACTAACATTCCCGTATGAACTAGCTTGATTGGTCACAGTTAACGAGTTGAGGGGGGCGGCGGCTTTGCTTACACCATCCTCCCCCCCCATCATCATTTTCACTCTAGAAGGTAGTTTTAGTAGTAATCTTTAAGAAATTTCTTTTCGTCTATCTGAATAGTAATTTGGTTTTGCACTTTCGACGCGTTCTTCACTCGCACTGGGGGAGGGGTATTAAATGTAATGGTTCGACAACGTCCACCTCGCCGTTTGTCTTGTACAGTGGAGATTGATTTCTGTTCTGGTTTTTTTTAAAGGGCAAAGATTTAATTTTAAGACTGCTATAGCTACAATTCGAGGCATTAGAAGAATGAGTGTTTGTTGTGAGTTTTTGTTTGAATCGTATTCTAAATACAGCAGCTTGTGTGATGATCATTAAAGCCTTTTTCGATAGAGCTAGTGTAAAGTGAACTTACGTGCAAGGTTTTTTTTTGCTACACTTCATACCATTTTCCTCCTGCCTATGCTGCCTTTTTGACACGCGCAGAGAGTTTGCGAGAGTTTGTTTCCGGGAAAAAGCTCGATGATTATTTATACTACGTCAGACTAAGCAAGGGTCGCCGCAGCAATGATGATGCCAGAATAGCTTCCAAGGGTTCTGTATCAAACAAGAACGTGCAAACAAATGTGTGCTGCAAAACGAGTGGTTTTCTATACTCGCTATAGAGAAAAGGCAAACCGTTTAGCCTAAAAAGGGATGAAATCTTGCAATTGTGCTCTACGTCCCCTCGGCTTTTCTTGTTGACTTGTCTCGCTAGAAAACGTGTTACAGTAGTGATTTGCTTAGCTGTGTATTAGTAATAGTAGTAGTAGTAGTAGTAGTAGTAGTAGTAGTAGTAGTAGTTTACCACCTTTATCGCTTAGATACTCTCCTTCGCCGGTGCCCGCTGGTTTGTTCTATATATGTTACTTCAAAAGTATTACGTTAACTGTTAGTTCGGTTAGTTCACAACTGCGATCCGTTTTCCTTTCACTTCTTGCCGGCCTCTTCACACAACCGTCCCCTTTTCATTTTGTTCAACGGGCACACATTGTAATTGTTTAACAATATTAACAGTTTTAGTTTTGTAGAGATAAATGATTTTGAAAAAAGTAGATTACAATTCAACGCATATTTCCTACATCTAACACACAATTCACGTGCCAGGTTGTATGGTTAGTAAAACAAGGCACAAGTAACGCTGCCTAGATATATATACTTTAGCTCGATACAATTTAATTATCTAATTTTAATTATAAGTAGTAAAATCATAATAAATATTCAAAAAAAAAACATAAACTTAATAGAAAATGATATTTTTACTACAGAAAAACATAAAAATAAAAGCTAAATTTAAACGTCAATTTATTTCAACCCCATATTATAATAAAACTATGCAAAAGATACACATTAAGCGGTTGCACATTTTTTCTCTATAAAACTCACACATTGAACATCTGCCCTTGTCTGTCTGTTTGTTGTGCCTAACTTTTAAGTAAGCCCTCAGATCTTTCGTCAAACGTTGGCTCGCGTCGGTGTGCGTTGCATAAATGGGTTTAGCTTGACACAAAACACAAGGGACATTCTGCTGCAGGTGTATTGAGATTCCTTAAACTGAAGAAGCACACACGAAAATATAAAACACCGAAACACACGCCTATGCCATGCTTTTGCCGTTTCATTGTTGTAATATAAAATAACAATCTAACACCTCCACGTGAGCTTTACGAGATGCACACAATCGTTGTGCTATTGCATATTGGGGCTTTGCTGGTATGAGATATTCTTAAAAAAAATTGGAAGTATAATTTAACATTGAGACAAAAAAAAAAAACATTGCAAAAACAAAGGGTAACATAAAAGTAGTTAAGAGATAAACATTACAATACGATTACAATAAGAAACATTTTAAAAACACAATTTCAACCCTTTCTGGGACAATGCGGGTAGCTGGGGGACTGATGACACATGTTACTTTCCTAGCGTGATGTAAAGGTTGCGGAGGGTGTGTCTGCCTGTGTGCGGTTATAAGTACTGGCCTCCTCCCCCAGAGCAAGGGTAGTGTGTGTGTGTGTTTGTTGATTGTGAGGCATTGTGGAAAGAAGAACAAGGGCCTTTTAGGCACTCTGAACTGCAGCAAGATTTGTCGTTTTTTTCCGTAAGCACTTTTACACCTTTCCCCACCTTGCTGCAGCCGTTTTTCAATCGTTTCCCCTGCATTTGTGCGCTTCTTAAATGTGCTCCAACCTATCTCCATTGTCGATGTAGTAGTAGCTTGGTTGATTTTCTGCTTTAAATTGATTGTAGCTGGATTGCGCACGCTGGATTGCAGCGCGTTCGGGCCCTGTGTTTTTTTTTACAACCATTTCTTGTCTTCATTGTTTCTTTACACCTTTTGTGGGCACACCTCTTGCTGCTCTCCGCCTTTCGCGTACAAATATGTTCGATAAACTCACCATTACAGCGCAACTAGCTAAAGACTCTTGCTCCTTCTTCTCCCCCTGAAGTGCTGAACACTATACAACAATCCTTACGTCGTGTGTACCCCGGGGGAGTTAGTGTTTAGTTTTGAGCACCGAATCGCCACCGACGGCCACTGCGGCCTGCTGCAGCTCGAGACTGGCCTTCTGCTGCTGCTTTTTCGCGAACGCAATCTCGCTTGCGCTGAACGTTTTCGTCTTTGGCGGCGGCGCCGGCAGATGCATGTACAGTGGGTCGCGCAGCCGGCGCAGATCGTGCTCGATCTCCGCGATCTGCCGCTTGATGTCGTTGTACTCGGCCAGATTGACGCCCGCCTTCTTGGCCGCCTTGTGCAGCGTGATCAGATGCTGGCGGTCTTTCACGTCCGGCAGCAGATATTCCTACAAGGTAAACGCAGATGTGAGACGTCAAATGGGTTTGTGTGTGTGTGTGGGATTAAACCACTCAAAACCACTCACCTGCTTCGTTAGCACGAAGTAAGCGTACGCGGCCATCGCCGTACCGTACGTGACGAAGTACGTCACCGGCTCCATAATGTCCCAGGAGTATTCCCACCAGGTTAGCCGGGCGAGCACACCGAACTGTACCGACATCAGGCCCAGCCCGACCCAGGTCAGGGCATTCGTCTTGCGGGCCGCTTTCTGGTCGAGTTCATTCTTTTTCTGCAAGGCGAGTACAAAGGAAAGTGCAAAATTAAACACAGCTATAAATTAGCAGAAGGTTCTGGGGGGGGGGGGGGGGGGGGGGGGGGGGGGGGGGGGGGGGGGCATACTTACCGCTTCCAATGGGCCGAGCTTCTCGTTCAACTGCTCCAGCTTGCCGTTCAGTTCGCGCTCCTTCTGCACCTGATGTTCGCCCACGTGCAGCGCCTCGTACAGCTGGATGGGAGAGAAGAAGTAAAAAACACATTCGAAATTAGTTCTTTTTTGGGTTTTAAATAATAAAGCAACTCTATAGGCAAAGTCGAGGCCCTCCCTGGGACCCGGGATCTGGGGTCCTGTGGGACCCGTTTAATTTGTTCGACGGCGGAGCGATTAATTAGCGAAAAACGATTAAAATCGTAGCTCCTCTGTTGTGTTAGGGTTGTGAATAAGGAAATAAGGGGTTCAACCGTTTTTTGTAGGGGATTACTGGGCACAGGGGAACGTACTTGGGCCATTTAGGGTCAGGATTGTTTACGTTCGAAAGTCTTCTTCACTTTGTTTCGACCATTATTCACAGTTTAGCACAATGAAAATAATTTGAGGCGTTGGACGTACATAGTTGTTTATGATTGTATAGTGTAAATGATGAAAAACGATTAAATATGGTATAAGGAGTTATATCACAGTGTTTCTCAATTATATATGAATAGTTTACACATAATTATGAATCCTCCTTAAGATTCATTGACTGTTAAGAAGGCATTAAATAATAAAATCGATAGATACACCTATAAAAACCAGTCAAAACCGTCGAGAAAATACAAACAAAACCATTTTCAAACCAGTATGACACATTTTTGCCTTTTTTAAATAGGGCTAAAATACCAATAGTGGTGCAATTTGTAGAGGTACAGATGTGCTTTGATCGATTTAAAATGTCAGCAAGGTATATTTATTAATATTTTAACACATAGCAATTGGAATATGTTTTATCTTCGCAATGATAACCATTTTTACCATCAAACACAACAAATTTACGAAAAAATACATATTGTTGTGACTGTTTCGTTGTACCTATAATGGTGGTTATGGTTCCTATAGTCATCGTAGTGTGTTGTTCCTATAGTGGTGCTACCGCCAAAACTTAGTTTTGAAGCTGTTTTCATATTAGAAGCAAAGATTGCTGCCATAATATTGATTTCTTGCATAATTTGATCGTAACAAATGTATAAATTCAAGTGATGAAAATGTTGACTAAAGTGTTTAATAAAGACTGTTTTATACACGCCGGGAAGAGTGGTCTTGATTCGTAGGCAATTTTCACTCAGCTTGATATGCGAATTTGGGCTTTTATTTGGTAAATTACTTATAGGAAACTCATTTCTGTTTTTCATTTCTGTATCATTTCATTTCTATTTTCTCATTCCGGAAACTAATCTTCTACCACATATTCAATCTAAAACACCATCACTGCATTGGAACAAGATATGGCGTTATATTAATAATAACAAAATGAATTCAAAACAACGAAGCTACTATTATCTTTTGGTAAAGGAAAAAATTATGACAGAAGAAATTAAATTTAAATTCGGAATGAAAACAAACCCGAACTGTGAGAAATGTGGAAATATCGAAGATCTCGAGCATAAATTTAAAGATTGTAAAAATATTATAAACATATGGATATTGTTTACACAAATAGTGAAGGACGAGTTGCATATAAAACCAAATTTTCATGAACTTATTAAACCAGATATGAATAATATAAAAAAAGAAAAAAGAGCTAAAATTATGTCATTATTTATCAATTTTTTAATATTTATTTACAAAGAGAATTTCACCAATAGCATAGGCAAAAATCAATTGAAAAAAAAATAATATGTTAAACAAGAATTATTATAGATTAAGCTAGCGAATAAGAATTTTTTGTTATAAGTGTGAATAAACTGTTCTTTGTGTAGAAAAAAAAAATAAATAAAATGTCCTGTTTTCACTGATTTTTTTAACTATAACCACTTGAGGAACATGCCTGTTTTGTGTACCCATAATGGCATTGAAGTAAAAAACACTTAAAAATGCAAAAATATCGTTAAAAAACAGATAATTTAGTAAATCGATAATATTTCCTACAAGTTATGTTAAAAAATAATAATTCTGTTGTTGTGTGGTCATTTACAGCGTTAACAACAATATGAGTTTCGTTAGGGAATCCTTAAGGCCGGGGGACATTGTCCGTACTCGCTAGTGTAATTTCGATTTTCACTAGCGCATCTGGCGGCGGTGGTGGAAGCTTTTTTGACCATCGGTGGTCGTGCCGGATCTCTTACTAAAGTAGTTTTTTTACTGTTATTTTAAGAAAAAAAAATGGCTGAAATACTTGCGCAACATATGTACCTAGCAATTGCAAACATGTTTCAGTCCAGTTGAAGTAAAAAACATAGAAAAATAACATATTTTCTGAAGCGGTTCCAAATTGTTTGGTAAAATTCACCGGTCAGCCTCCGCCAGATGAGCTAATAAACATTGAAATTACACTAGCGAGTACGGATAATGTCTCCCGGCCTTAAGGATTTTGGGAAAAAAGTTTACACATTGCAGAAAATAATGGTTTTTTTCTGTCACTATGTAACGGAATGACGCCATTTAACTTTTAAATATTTTGCAAAAGACCAGAGAACATCTCACAATAACAAAAATAACTTATTTATTCCTAAATTATCATAAGGAGCGCATTGCAGTGCAATACCACCACTATTGGTACGTTTTCCCTAGCAAATTTCACAACATTTTGCTATTAGTGGACCAAAAATATTATTTAATGAGGAGGAAAACTTAAAATACTTCGAAAGATAAAATAAATCCCTCGTAAGTGTTGGTGTAAAAAGCACTACACTTTTGCATCCACTCGAGACCTCGAGCTGAAACACCTATACCATTTCCTAGCCATTACTTTGAGTGCTTTTTGCCGTGCAGCTTTTACCCGCCCAGTACCACTCGGACCGCAACACAACTCCCTCTCTGTTAAAGCTCAATAAATCCGGGCGCGGTATTACGAGCATGCCGCACAAGGAGGGAATGGGAAAAGGGACCCTCAGCTCCACAAGTGTGCACATCATGCTGCGATACAAAGGGGGGAACATTAGGAGAGCGATAGAATTCAATGTTCCAGGGAATGAAAGCGATAAAGAATGGACTCAGCCCTGTTCTGTTGTGCTGCATCCACCAAACCCCCCCCCCCCCCCCCCCCCCCCCGTAGCGCATTATGGTGTGTTGTTGTGTGGTGTGGGATTGCATTTATGAAATGAATTGGTTCCGTGTCATAAGGTGGATAAGGGTAAGGTGATAAAGCTACAGATACCGAAATTAAATACCGTCACGCTCGGCTTACCTGTGCCACGAGTGCCTGTACGTCGCCTAGTCTAGTGATTTCTTCTGAGGTAATTTTTTCACGCTTCGGTGGCTTAACGTAGTATTGTCGGTCGTTCAGATGCAACCTGGAGGGGACAAAACGAGAAGAAGAAAAAAAAAGAAATATAAATTTTAGAGTTAAATAAGGCTTTTTGTCTATCCATTACTCCATTAACCATTACTGTCGTTTTGGGGAGCAAAAAAGACACTTGTTGTTCTTGCTCATCCTTAAGTTCCTACCCCAACGTCAACTTAAAAATAAATCCCATTAAATTGTGCATCCGCCCATAATGATTTCTGATTGATCTCAAGCAAGCCGGAAAGAAAAACAAAACGGTGACTACTGCCGAACGTCGCCCAGCGCATCCTCCACCACCACAAAAGGAAGTGAGAAACGTATTAATCCTTGTTGAACAACGTTTCCCACTCTCTAAAACGTGCGCAGCATCACATACATCCTCACAGCTTTTGTTCAATGTTTTTTGTTAAATACCTCCTTCACGAGCAACTGGGCGCCTCCATGTACAGCAGCAGCAGCAGCAGCAGCTACACAACACGTGCCTGTTTTCTCCCATTAAAGTATACATTTCCTGTGCAAAATAAAAACAAAAAAAGAAGGAACACCACTCTAATCGGTCCTTTGGTAGCCCGCTTTTCACATCAATTTCCTATTTCGGTTCGATGCGAACATCAGGTGCGGGATGTTCTCTTCCCCGCTCTGGCGCGCTTCTCTTGCCTCCCCCCTTCCAAGGGGAGGGAAACTTTTCATTTTCCTTCCGACCTCCCTCACATACCAGCACACACACACACACACACACACACACACACACACACACACACACACACACACACACACACACACACACACACACACACACACACAAATTGTCAGTTTTGGAATACGGTGGGAACTTGCTTTTGTGCGGAAGGAAATCCGCTCAATTCACCTGTTCAATCAACCCATGAGAGCGAACAAAAAAAATTGCGGAGGGAACACTGAGGGGGAATTATTTAGAATGTGATGTTTTGTGTGAGTGTGTGTGTGTGAGTTGTTGGTGGTATTATTCTTCCTCTAATTCTTGCTGTGCCTCAACGGTATGTATTTTGCGGCTTTTTGAAAAGGATGTTCAAACGATCAAACGGAAGTGTGTGTGTGTGTGTCGATTGGAATTTCCACATTGCTGGTGTGCGAGAAAAGTTCGGTTGACGGTTCTGGGTGCGGGTTTTTGGAATTTTGGGAAACGCTTTGTGGCATTAGTGTGTACAGAAACCCTTACCGGCAACGAGGTAAACAATTTATTCAATAAAATTCCATTGAATTATGGGTGAAAGTGGTAGCGAATATTTTATTGAAGCATTGTAATACATATAGAAGAGGACGATAACATGTATTGAGTCTAAATAGGCTGAAGTTATGAGTAAAATAACTTTAGAAGCGTTGCGAAAGGAACGATTGTACCATCATTTTCTTGTAAGTTAAGGGATACAGGGTTTACCACTCCAATAAACAACCGGCCATTTGTTTATAACAATAGTCATTTTGAATAGACACCGCTGTCTACCACTTGCTCTCACGTCAGATGGTGTTAGCTACTCTGTCCAATTTAATAACACAATTTTCGCCTTCGATTGCACAACGGTCGTATTCGGCACGGTTTCTTCTGGTTGTTGCAGTATTAACAAAATTAATGTTTTGATTTATTTAAATGTATGGTTTATACTGCAGTTTGCTTGTATAAATGAAATGTGTTAGAATATGTTTTGTTTTTGCAAAATTTAATTATTAACATTAAAATTTCACTAGCGCATCTGGCGGCGGCTGGTGGAAGCTTTTTTGGTCATCGAGGGAATGGTCGTGTCGGATCTCAAAATAAAGTATTATTTTCATCGTTTTCCATTGCGAAAATGGATGCAATGCGTGCAGAACATGTGTATCTACCTTTTACAAAACTTTTCTTGACCGATTTAAGTAAAAAAAAAAAAACATGGAAAAATAACATATTTTCTGAAGCGGCTCCAAATTGTTGGGCAAAATGCTTCGGTCAGCCGCCGCCAGATGCGCTAGTGAAAATCGAAATTACACTAGCGAGTACGGACTATGTACTCTGGCTTTAAATTGCATACACAATTTGTAGCATAAATACAATAGTTAATAATTAATAGAATTAATTATAGTTATATAAAACTCTTTTTTAACTTTTTTAAATTATTGCTTAAAATTCAACAGTTTAGTTAAAATTCATATTAAATATAAATTTTAAACCAACAATCATCATATACAATATAATTCCATACCAACTATTTTAACAATGTGAGTTTTCTTCCGAATAACAAAAAACACACTTCTTCATATGACACCCATTTAGCTTAATGTAATTAAACGACTGTTAATTACATACGCCAACTAAAAGCAATTCAATGAATGATTAATCACTTACAACTCCCAAACGCTCTGGTTGTGCCGCAGCAGCATCCAAAGTGCTCCACTTCCAAACGTGCGACTAACTCCAGGACCACAATCTCATCCGCCTGAAAGCTTGCGCTTGCAAAATTCACTTAAAGACGCTTCTGCGGTTTGCACCTCTTACAACAAACGACCGTCATCGATTGAAGCGTCGCTCAGAAGCAGGAAGGAAAGCGCGTTTCGATTTGCATGCACCTCAAGCTAACCCCCTTTCATTCGGTGAGTAATTATTCGGCCATATGTGTGGTGGTGGTTGAGCAACCGCACACTGACTTCTTAAAACCACTTGATCTCGGCCACCGGTCCCCGGTCGAACGGTTCGAGTCGAAGATTTATGAAGCAATTTTAAGCTACCGTGTGTGTGTGCGTGGCATGGAGAAGAGAATTTATTTCACAGCAGGTTGGTACTATCTTTTTCCGAACCTTCACGTTTGCCTCCATTTTTTTGTTTTGGTGGGAGCAAAATAGCACGTTTAACGCCCGAAGAGCAATAGATTCTGACTGCGAATCGGGTTTTTGGGATTTGTGCAAAATCCTGCCTGCCAGTGGTGGTTGTGCCAGCTGAAGATTTCACCCGAGGGATCGTCGTCGTCGTCTTCTACACCTCGAGGACATGTAATCGATCAACCGGAATGGATTTAATGGTACGGGAAAGTGTGAAACTGAACGGACACAGTGAGAATGGGCAAAAAAAAAAACAAGTAATAAAGTGAAAGATTAGCCCGTGCAGTTGACAGCTAATTAATGTAATGCCCTACACTACACCGCCGTCCGACTGGAGTTGATTGAAAGTGGCTCGCGGGAAGATGGTTATTCGGGTGAGTGGTAAACAGTGTAATAGGTACAATGGAAAAAAGAAACCGCCGGTACATACGAGGGTCAATTGTAGATGATGATTGATGACAAAGTGGATGATATTACAGGCACTTTTGTTAAAAGCTTTGCTTGTTTTTTGGGGGGAAAGCTGTTGATTTGTTTGGCATTTTCACAATTACTTAGTAGTGCTGGAGCATGTTGTTCATTACCTATCCACACATCCCTGTGCTTTGTTAAGTGTATATCAAGTGAGAGAAAAATCCATATTCTATAAATAAAATAGAGCACAATTAACACGCCAAACACATGCTAACAATAAAACAATTTATTTTACAATTGCTGTTAAATCAAAACCAGCAGTAGAGGGATTGTTTGCGCTTATTTACTGTGCTGCTACTGACCAACAATAAGCTAGCAGTACTTGTTTTTCCCCTAGAAACACCAACAATATAGATTGATGTGATTAATTACATCCCTTTTTGTGAGAGCCAGCTGTCCACACAAGCACGCGCCAAAGCTCGCGGGAGAAAAAGGGCGATAAATTATCACAATCAAGCCTATGACCATGAACCGGCACAACCCGCGGGCTCTTCCCCCTATACGAACGTATGTGAGGTTGGCGAAAAAGTACATCGCTAGCCAGTCCCCAGACCCAGTACAGCCCCAATGAAAACTCCCTCCCACGACCGGTTTGCAAAACTAATTTCGGCGCTCGATCGACTCGCACACGATAAGAGCGATACGACGACAACGCCGCCGAAAGAACAAGTGCAAATAGAAACCCATGGAAAATGTTGCTGATATAATCCTGCCGGAGTGGTTATAGGGCGATGATTTTGCCAACGGGTGGGGATAAATATAACCTCGTGATTATGGCCCCGTGGGTGGCACACACACACACACACACACACAAAGCGTGGCGGTGGAAGCTCCCACACAACCCCGGGGGCGGCGATGGATTTTCATCTCTAAAATCACGAAACGCCGCCGTCTGATTTCGCCCGGAATGAAATTAATCCCTGCCGCAGCGCATCCCGCTCTCGCTGGGTTAGTAGTGGAGTAGAGAGTAGAGCGGAAAAGGCAAGAAAAAGCTCCCGGCAGCGCGGCGCACAGCATAACCAACGGCCAAAAACCAGCTAACCATCGGGTCCAATCAAAAAACCAATCTGATTTTGACTTTCACTTCCATCCGATTGCTTCTCGCACAGGTGTTGTTGGCCGGTTGTTAGGAGGGCCAAACCAGATAAAGGGAAGGAGGGGGGGATCATTTGAATGAGGATATTCGGTGCGGTTTCGATCGGCGAGGAGAGGACGAGAGCTGACCCCGAGCAAAATCCAACCCGCCGGTCGGTCATGGTTTGGTGAAGGATGCTAACGGATCGATGGATTTTCTTCGTCCTCCCCCCCAAGGGGATGTGAGTGTGTGTGTGTGTGTCGGTTCCACTCTGATCTGGGAGGAGTGAAATGAGCAGACGATTTTGCCGCCCATCCATCCACACACACACCCAGTCCACAGGACATAGAAGAGAGGCAGAGGATTCACCTGAAGCGAAATGAAATCGAACGAAACCGATCGGCCACCGGATTGTGACTGTTGGGGAGGATGATATGGGTGGGTGATGATGGTGGTATCGATAATTTCTTAACCAAACCAATTTTTATCCCTCTGTGTGTCAACCAGAACATTGTGTGTCTCGTTCTGGAACGGTGGTAGTGGTGAAGTTCGGTTCGTACTGATATTGACGGCGTTTTCAATGCTTTCAGTTGTGAAATGGTTGTGGATTGCTAATATTAAATTTAGCATACACGGCGCTATGAAATGGCCCACAATGCTCGCTTGTTGCAAGCGTAGCAAGGACCTATTTTTTTGGTTTGGTTTGTTTGCTTGTTTGCCAACCTTTCCGGTGTGATAAAAGATTCACACAGACCACACAGAGAGGCTCTTTTGATAGTGTGGTGAATTTATCTACGATGATGTAGCCTGAGACTTTTCCATTGAATTGGACGGTTATTTGGTCTCGAAGGTATTTATTATTCTTTTCGCAATGATATTGTTAATTTAATAACTGTCCCCATAGGCATAAGGTAAACCAAAGGGTTCAGATTAAGTTAAAAGGGTGAGTTTCAAATGAGAGATCGTTTTTGAATGTGTTGTGGCAAAGTTATTTCTCCTAGACGCTCAAAAGCGTTAAGGCCGGGGGACACTGTCCGTACTCGCTAGTGTAATTTTGATTTTTACTAGCGCATCTGGCGGCGGCTGGTGGAAGCTTTTTTGAGTCATCGAGGGAATGGTCCTGCCGGATCTAAAATTTAAGTAGATTTTTCATCGTTTTATGTCATGAAAATGGATGCAATGCGTGCAGAACATGTGCATCTACCTTTTACAAAACTTTTCTCGTCCTAATCAAGTACAAAACATGGAAAAATAACATATTTTCTGCAGCGGCTCCAAATTGTTTGGCAAAATGCTTCGGTCAGCCGCCGCCAGATTGCGATAGTGAAAATCGAAATTACACTAGCGAGTACGGACAGTGTCCCCCGACCTTTATACTAGACTCTGTGACAGACGCTGTTGGAGTGGTTAATATCCTTCAAATGTTACAGTCGTAGATGAGAAATTTATGACCCTAACTCACCTATTTTAGGCCCTAACTTCACCTCTAAGGCATCCAAAAAAATTATGCCAGTTTTGGAGTGCAAAAAGTTGGCATTTTCAGATGTCTGCAATGTATTGAGAAATTAGTAAATTACATACATTTGTTCCAAAAAACAAATAAAATTACGAAGTTTTTGTAGTGTATTTGCAATGTAAAATTACAGTTTTGCATCTGATGCAATTACATCTGCTATTTTGTAAAATTATCATGATTTCTACAAGAGTTTAAAATTGATGACTTACAGACCAAAACAGGTTCGCTAGATTCAAAAATTAATGCCTTAGAGCCCAGGTTTTGTGGAAACACCTGTACATTTAAAGTGCTTTCATGATTAAAAGAAATGTATGCTCTTTCAAGGCCGGTCTGGTGGTACAGTCGTCAACTCGTAAGACTTAACAACATGCCCGTTATGGGTTCAAGCCCCAAATAGCCCGTGTCGCCATACGTAGGACTAACTATCCTGCTATGGTAACAATAAGTCAAAGAAAGCCAAGCTCACTTCACTAGTGGGTACTGGCAGGCCTTGATCGACAACGATTGTTGTGCCAAAGAAGAAGAATGCTCTTTCAAGTATGGAAACTTGAAACAGTATTCGCTAAAGTTGCCTCTTTGAATATAGTTTTTATAGCAAGCAATGGTTAATAAAACCATTTAAAATTATAATAAATATTGAGGTTTACGATAAGCCTAGCATTTGTATGTATCTAAACGAATATCTAAGATCACCAAGCTGTTGTAATGCCGGATGAGTAAGTAAGTAAGTAATATAAGTATAAACTGTATATATGTATATATAAACTGTTCCTCCTATAAGGACTCCAGAGTAAAGTAATTCGAGTCTTAATGCAACTAAAAAAACCAAAAATAAACAACTGTCGATGCGTAAGTCGATGCGATTAATTTCAATTCGATTAAAATGAGATTAATTTGTGTCAATGATTCCGGACACGAATTAAAACGCCTCCCCCCCGTCAATCCATTTCACTATCGATCTTACCGTGGCACAATTTGACTTCTCTAAACGAATCCACTGTCAAGCGCACTGCACTACTATTCGTCTGCCACAGTGCTTGGAATAATGAGCGCAATGCAAGCTCTATCTTTCTCTCTTTCCTTCACCGGTGTGGAATAAATCTCCTTAATGAAAAGTTCCTTCCTGTGCGCCGTTCTGCACCACGCTGAAGATTGACGACGGACCAGCCGGCAAAGGCAACAAAAGGATGAAAGTTATCTAATTTAATTGCAAATCCTCAACGTCAACTATCTTAAGCCAACTGGTACTTGTTCCGTGCTGTTCCCACTCTCTCTCCTCCTCGCAACCCTGTATTCAAAGAAACGTGAAACCCTCGGCCGCACCGGAAGCAGAAAGATAGTTTCTGATCGGTTGGAAACGATCTGTTGAATATAGATGATGTTGCAAATCGGGACGTTGCAAAGCGAGTGTTCTGTGTCTTTGGCATTCTTTGCTGGCTTGGGTACAACTCGAACTTGCTGTTGTAAAAAGCATTTTACAAGGATCCCTTTTTTGTCGCAGAACACAGAGAGCTTTCTTAGCGTTGATAAAACGTTTCCCTTTAGGATTCAATTGCACGAAGACATGAAACAGAGAGCGTTCAGTAGGATTGAAACAAGAAAGTGACTGTTGAGGACCACACGACACGACCGGCGATGAAGGAAATTTAATCAAGAAAGTGCATCTTCTGTGTTTAATCGTACAGGAAGGAAGGAAAATGCTTCAGCTACTCAAACTTCCCATCGGTCTAACATTACCATCCCTTTTTTTTTTGTTTCAGGCATGCAAACGATGCCTACCGGATATGATGTCCGGTCACGGAATACTCTTCTAGTCGCCATTTCACTCACCAAAACTCGTCGTCCATCAGGTTCTCGATGGAGCAGGCGGCCGCTATCCGGACGCCTTCGCGATTGAGAATGGCCGCCCGGTCGATGCCACGGTCCTCCACCTTTAGCATGTCGAGAAAGTCGCCTACACAGTGCGTTACCGGTCGCAGCGTAAACTGGCAGCGCTCGTTCCGCGAGGGCAGTGGCACGGTGACGTGGGGCAGTCCGCGATAGTACCGCACGCTTACTTCTGTGGGAGAGAGAGAGAGAGAAAGGGAGAAAGAGAAGAAAAAACGGAAACATGTACATGAGAGAAGAATTTAATAAATCGCGCACACACACGCGCGCGCAGTAAGTTGGCATTTCCGAGTGCACATTCTGTGGAAAATGCTTCAAAGTTAATAAAAGTATAGCAGCGGAGCAGAGGTGGAATTTATTCCGATGGCTTTTAATCAGATTTGCGCCATGGCGTTATGTTTGCAAACGTTATGAAGCCATCAGCAGGCAATATTCATCGATTGTATGGCCATCCGGGAGGATGTTTTATGAGTTTGCGTAAGGATTATAGTCGAATATGTTATCTAAAAATAGATGTTTGAGGATTTGGTCGTGTGTGTTGAACTTTGAAGTTTTGTAGGAGAAAACTCTGTCATACGAATATAACTTCTAAGGATTTGTTTGGTGTGATAAAAGGTAGGCTAAACTGTTGCTGAAGTGTTGTTGGTAATAGAGTAGTGTTTCATGAATCCTTCATTCATATGAATCTTGAGTGATGATTGATTCGAATCTCGAATCACCCGTAGCAAGGAGTGACAATCCAACTGCTTGGTACTTGCTAAGCAGTCACGAAAGCCTGTAAAGGCCGGTAGGTCGTTACGCCAAGAAGAAGAATTATGAGCAGAAGCTCTAACTCTATGAATCATTTGAGATTCGGGAAAGATACACGATTCTCTCCAAGAATCCCTCCAAGGGATCCTTGGAGAGATTCGTGTATCTTTCGAAATCCATGAAACATTTGAGATTCATCAATGTTCCGAGATTCATGAATCAGTTGAGATTCAAGGGATCCTTGGAGGGAATCATGTATCTTTCGAGATCCATGAAACTTTTGAGATTAAAACAATGTTCCGAGATTCATGAATCTTTGGAAGCGAGATTCAGATTCATTGAATCATTAGAAAGATTCATTCAGATTCATGAATCCGAATCAGATACATCCAACACTAGCTGGTAAGGAATCGGTCTTCCACATTGCCTTAGATATTGAAACAATACCATTTAAAACGCATAAACCAACAATAAGTAAATAAAAGTAGGTAAACAACAGGTATACTGCGACAAAGCTACAAACATATAAGGGTATTATATCATTCTGTATAATTATTTAATAAATTACACCTAAAACAAAGTTCAAGCTAGAAGTTGTAAAGACAATATACAATTTATATTTGGATGATTGGCTTGTTTGTTAGTTAGTTTGTTTGTTTGTTCGTTTGTTTGAAGCATCGTTTGTTTTCGTATCCAAAATAAAATGGAATGGAAATCTAATTACTTGAAAAGGCGATGAAAAAGCCAAAGTTTTTGTTTTAAAAACGTCAATCAGTAAACGATATGGTCTGATATCGATAATAATATTTCTATAATGTTATAGTTCAAACTAATAGTAAATAACGCAATGGGTGGACAGATAGGATGTGTCTTACAGGGGTTTCCCATGCATTTTTCATGCTGTTTTTTCACAATTTTTTCATATATCATCTAACGTTTTTCACATAATTTTGAATCGCACTCCCGTTTTATTGACATTTTAATAATATTTTGTAAATGAAAAAATGAAAAAAAAAATGTATCAAATCACCCACAAAGTTCCGGAAGCATTCCAACATCCTAGAAGAGCAAGCAACGAACACATCAAACCCTATATATTGAAAGGTTATATAGAAGAAGCCTTTTAAAGTTATTTCTATTGATAGAATAAATTCCAGCCTCTCTTTTCTCTTCTCAAATGGTTCATTGTCACCTTTTATCAGTCACTTTTTTATAAACAGCAGAAGCAAAGGAAAACTCTAGTACCTGAGTATTCTACAAAAAAAAATTGTGTCCTCTGTAGCCTCGCGTGACTGTTGAGAAAATGGATCCTTTGTGTCGTGTTCGCATTCTTCCACCCACCTTTCGCTCCGTATTTGTTTAAACCCATTTCTTACGCTTGCTTTTGTCGGGCTTCGGTTTGTTCCAGAGCCTGAATGGAAAGAAAATAAAAACCGAGCGAAACTTTTATCCACCTGAAGAATGTGGTCCCCCCTCCCCCCTCGAAACGATGCCATCTTCGTGACATGAGTCATTTTTCATTTTTTCACCATTGTTCTCGCTGTACATTCCTGTACATTAACCTCCTTTCTTCATTGTCACCTTAGGTCCAGTGCTTCACCAAGGAGCAAGGTAAGTGTTCGTGCAACGAAGAAGGAATCAACATTGTGGCATTTTTATTTCTCTTATCGGTCAATCTAATCTTGTGGCTATTCGGCTGATTAGCTCACACAACGAATGGGACTGAGGGTGTCTCCAGGGAGGAGGCCCATAAAATGTAGGACACATCAAGCAGCTACAAAAACTTTTTCCAGCGAAAGCGCAACCATACTGACGAAGGTAGGCGACTTGTTTGTGAAGTATTTATTTTTGCTTCGTTATGGTTGAGAGCATTGCTTTGGCCCGGAAAGGATGGGGAAGGGAGAAGGGCCTTCGCAAAAGTATAAACATACAGCGAAGAAATAAAACATATTTCCACCCAAAACAGTAAAATCGGATCCGACATCCTTTGTCGACTTCTTGCCGAACACGCTCGAGAGACCATGGACCACACCACTGACTACTACTCGGTTAAAACTTTCAGCATTTGATCGCAAAGAGATTATCCCGCATAAATCTTGCCCCTCAACTGAAAGACTTTCGGGTAATTTCCTTCGTTTGGCCGGGTTTGTAGGTAGTAAGCCGTTTTATAAATTATGTCTTACGGCACATAAATTTTGCCACTTTCACGATGTAACGATAGGCAGAGCAAACGGCGGCCAGCAATCGATGATGCTGACCGTTCTCAACCCGAAACCGAAGTTCCGAAAAAGGAAAAACTTTTGTGACACGCGAAAAGGAGACCCGAAAGTATATGAATGCAATTACTCAGCAGATAACCGGATTGCCGTCCCGGAGTGTGCCTGGGTGCTAGGGACATCGGGCAAAAGCTTACGCTGCGAGTAAATCAACCAAAAGCGAGTGGAGTTAATTAGAGTTGCTGGTGTTTTATTGGTGCGGATGAGCAGTACGGTGGTGTTGGTGGTGGACCGGGTTTTATCGAGCCAATTAGCGGAGTTGATGAGAGATCTTTCATCGTGCATAAATCGATCGGAAAGTAAACATTATGGGGGTACGGTAGAGCATTAGCAGTTGTTCCAATTGGCAGAAAGGTCCTTCAAAAAGGAAGTTGTTTTAATGCTTCGAAATTAGCGAAAACAAAAGCATGGAATGGAGGAATGTTGTTTTCCCTCATTACTGTAAGTAAAGGACACTAAAGGGCTCCTCAATAATTAATGATTTAATGTAGTAAAACTGTATCTTCGTAAAATGGTGACTTTTATAATTTGTTAGGTGAAAAAGCCCAGCAAAAAGTTGGCGCATTTTGTTATGTAGAACAAGTTGATATAAATTAGGTCGCGGTTAAGAGTCGCGTCGGCCACTAAAACCAACTAATCTGGCACTAAACGAAAATGAAACCACACATCTGGTGGATCATTATTTTATAATTATCCTTATATCATCCTTTCTGTTTTGGAAACGGAAAAAAGCATGATTTTGCAAAGCTTATGTATGGATACATAAATTTAAAAAGAACTCATCAAATTATTCTTAATTCTTAATAATAATAATTCTTAACATAAAAATCAATAGTTTCTGCCGTTACAGGATATATTGGGTCTTTCCAAAGTATTTTTTATATCTACAAAACAAAAATAACCTTCAAACGCAAACAATTAAAACAGCAAAATTAAGCAAGAATATGGTTAAAAAAAAATAATTCGACGTGATTGATCCATTCAAAGCTAACAATAAGGACAATATGACATAAAAGTAAGCCCTGCAAAGCCAGAGAAATCCCAAAAATACAGTCACAACACAGTCAAAAACAGCACAAAAAAGACTGTCGCTCTACTAAGCTCCATCTTTCAATTATGTCCCACTAATCGATTTCAGCTTGCCCACATGCCTGCAATTGTAAGGAGCTTTCACCTGGAGCCAAAAGCGACAAAATATGCTTACGAACAAGCGAACAAAGACTACCTTCCCTAAGCTTCTCCAGATGCAGATGCGATGGTGAATCAATTAAAGGTTCGCTGAAAATAGAGGAAAAGCAACCAAATCCAACCCAGACTGAACGAGCCAAAAAGCAGAAACCTCGCACACCTGTACCGAAAAAGAGGACATCGCCGGGTTCGATTTTTTGCTGTGCTTGCCCAAGGCCCACTGCCGCCGCCGTGTAAGCGTTCCGGGAAAAGGGTGTGCAAAGGAAAAAAAAAGAACAACAGACCCTTGCCCGCGCCTAGCTTAGGAGCAAGCTGTGCTTAGACGGCAGGGAACACATAAAAGAAAAGCGCGGAGGACTGCACTCGACGCTTTTGCTCTGTGTTTGGCTCGTCGAAGGTGCGCCACCAGCACCGGTGGGCGTTGGCGTGTAAAACATCACCCCATCGACAACGACTACCGCTTTTCCATGAAGCAAGAGAGACAGGGATAAGGGAACCTGGAGCAGAGGGAGAAGAACTGCAGAGGCCGTCTTCATCGCTTCTCCCCGCTTCTTTGGCCCGCTTCTCTGGTTGGAGGATTTTTCTACCGAAAGAATCTCTCTTGAATGAAGACACAATAAGGGGAAACGGGGAAACACGAAGAGGAGGAGGGGAAGAAACAGGGCCAGCGGAACTGGAGCTTGTAAGTTCTTCGGCCGGAGGCCGTGCTGGTCGTCCGCGTGTTTCCCTTTCCGTGTCATGTTTTCCGGTAGTATAGCGGCACGGTGGTTATGTTGCGGCACGAACGCCTCCTCCCGCCGGAAGGCGTTTGGAAACGATCTGGAAAACGAGCAGCGGTAGCACCGGGAGCAGCCACACATGTGTGAAAGAGACGATTTTCTTTTGCGATTTTCCTTCGATCGAGAATGTTCACGTCATGGGGAGAAGAGTAAGATATGGGAAGTGCAGAAGAAGAAAGGATGTAAATATCAACTCATATTCACGCGGCTTAAGAGCGCTTCTTGGGCAGGTGGCGAAAATTGGCCGCTTCATGCCCGGTGGAAGGAAGTGTTTTTCCAGTGCCCACACGAGCAGCCACTCAAACACACGCTGCACCAGCTTCCGAAGCTCATATGTTAATTGTTTAGGACCATAGTGGATTCCCCCATCTTTCCCTTCCCACACCAGGACAGACGTGTGTTTGGGTAAAATTGGAAAAGCATGACGATCGACGTAAAGAGAGAGAGACAACGTCACAACAGAGACAGAAATGGGCAACAGCATGCAAAATAAACGGCACGAGAGAAAGGCATATATGTTCAATTATTAAATTAGAAAGTATGACACAGACACACACACAGACACTCCCGGCATGGTGATGAAAGCATTAAGTGTGTTAGTGAGGATCCCGCACCAACTCCCCTGGGGGGTGTTGGGTGTAGGTAGTACACTTGTCGATAAAGGGTCGCACAGTTTTAATGAAATTGTTTTCTCCATGCCGCCTGCCAAGAGAACGTCTCGTAGCGCACGGCTGTAAAGCTGCGGTGGAACAGTGTGCTCCGAGAGGCGGGGAAGATGTAATAAAATGTTCAAGTTCCACAACACCACATCGGCTTCTTGCAGAGCCGACCGCAAGGCGCAGTGCACAAAAACTAATCGGATAAGCATACGGGTAAATAATACATTTAGTTTACGAGCCAAGCTGTAACGAGTTGATGAAACAACGCATAGTTTCATTATTTTTACCGCGCCGGGCTCGTCATATGCCCCCCCCCCCTTCCATTGCGGTGTAGTTGTGATTAGGGACCGGCAATGTGTAGAATGTTTGACAAGATTTCTTACATTTTCGAAACTTGTTGCAAGTAAAGATTTATGCGGCAATTAGAAAGTAATTAATTTTAATTTATAAATACACAGTAAGTGAAATGAATAAGCACATAGTCAGTAAATAAAAATAAGTATTAGAAAAAGATAGAAGAAGATAGAAAAGAAGAGAGAAATAAGATGGGCAAACAAATATAAAGGAAACAGTATCAAAGCTTCATTAGACAATTGAGAGACGAATGAAGCAGAGATGCTCAAAGTCTCAATAAGCTAAAAAGCCAACCATCCAAGGAAATAAGACTAAATTACAATTAAAAATCAATAATTATTAACTGAATGATGAAAAAACATACACAAACTAACACTTTTTGCTTTTAAGTTACATGTAAAACATCAAAGAAAATAAAAAAATGAAGTAAACTGAAAATTGCCACAACTGTAACATAAAGAAGTGTACAAAGAAATACAATTGAATAAAGAATAACAAAATGTAACAAATGTATTACAGTTTGAAACTGTGAAGAAAATGAAAAGAATACGACATCATTAGGTAAGCATAATAAAGAATAAAGAATTAAAAAGAAAATGGAACAAATGTATTAAAGTCAGAAAATGTGAAGAACATTGTGATGACATTAGTTAAGCATACACATATTAAAGCAAAACAAATTAATTATTTAAAACACATAACAAAAATGAAACATTTGTTAAAAGTATAACACAACAAAACATGTAAAAAACGTAATAAATAAGCCACTGTGGCAAATTAAACTATTTTGAAGCAATTTACTTGCATATCGTTATGTTGATTAATATGTATCATTTTATCATTATTAGCCATTTTACTTAAATTATTTGACTAAAACCATAATGTTAAACAAGATGTACACATAAAGAAAATACCAAAATAATAAATCGCCTCACAAGTTTCCCCCTTCCTTTGTCTACCGCCCAACAACGGTACCCGCGATAAGCTTCCTTTTTTAACTGTTAAAAGCCGCCTCCGCGCAGCAGTGTAAAGCTTTGCAACCATAATCAAAATTGCACATTTCCTGCTAATGATTCAATTCCAAACAAAGCTTCCGCTCCAATGGTTGGGGCAACTCCTATGCTAAAACCACCCCCCCCCCCCCTTTTTCCCCGTCCGGGTTCCGGCTCCCAGGCTAGAGCTAGAGCACGTGCCGAACGAGCCGAACAAATCGGCTTTTCTCCGGTTATTCCAATAACGGACCATTTGCAAAACGGATGTTTGCCCGAATTCGTGGCAAAACGCCCCACCAGCAACGAAGCGCGAGTGCAGCTGCAAAACGGCACCGGGAAAAGATTCGTTCGTTTTGAAGGAAAGCAAAACGCAACACCGTCGCGCCGCCCCCCTTAATGCACATCCCTATTAAAACATTATCAGTGCAGTGCGCTCATTACTGGGTGTGTGCTGCACCTCTCTTTTTTTTTTTGGTTTGGTTTGTTGTTACAAATTGTAGTGGGATCCAGCTGTGGAAGGGTTTTCCCCCTAGCGCACTGTTAAAGGTGTATTTGCTAAACGCATCTAAACACACACACCCATACACAGCCAAAGCACACCTGCGTGCTGCGAAAGGCGCGATGCATGCTTGCTGGTATGTTTCTCTCTGCTGGTTGCACTTTGGTGCAACTGTGCACATGCACAACTGCGAAAGCGAGCTGGCAAGAGAGAAACAAAACAAAACAACACGCTACACGGCTGTCTACACAGTCTGCAGGAAGTTCCCCCCCCCCCCCCCCCCCCCCCGGTGGAGTGAAACAGACTAACTTACTTCTGCTCCCGCTTTCCACCATTCCACTCATCCCGCCCGTTTAATGTGCGCATCGACGATTCAACACCATTCGTGCCAGTAGACCGATACCAATCTTACCCATTCGCAGTAGGGCACTGGTGTGTGTGTGTGTGTGTGTGTTTATTTGATCTTTCGGCCATAACAGCACTGAACGAGATGTGCATGCGGCATACAATACCCTTTCCCGAAACCTCCTTTACAAAAAAAAATCATACCAATCCCCTCAGCGTCTGTCGGCTTGCACATCATCTGCTGCAAACTTCACTGGCAGACGAGGCGATAACGAGCACCTTCACCATCCGGTGCCAGAGCATAATATGCTGATATTATCTAGTTATGATGCATCATCGGTATGCGCATTTGCAAGACCAGACACGACCGAATGCATTTATCCGTTCTTCCGCTTTTGATTGCCGTTCGGTTATGGCCGTTTGAGCTTTGAGTGATAAGAGCCAGCCCCAGCGGGGGAGCCCCCCCCCCCAAAGGGTGAAAGAATCGTAACTGGACTTTTATCTGAAGCGCATTGATTGAATGTTTGCTGTAAGGAGGAGGTTGGATGGAGGTAACTGTGGTTGTGGTTCCGTTTTTGTATGGTGAGATATGGTTCAGAAAACTGATGGTGGCTGCAGTGAATGTCAACAAACGGAAGGAGCCTAGAACGATTACAATTCTCAATGTTGTACTAGATTCAACATTCAAAGCTCTTGAAATGGAATACTGGTAGATGTTATGCTTCTGCTAGACAATATTCCTTTTGCATTTTAATAATATAGAAAACCTGAACAACATCACAATGCTCAGATGTGGCGAAGTTTATAATTTATATTGACACACAAATGAACTCAGAAGAGGTCTTCTGTTCTTGGCTTGTCCTCCAACTCCAAGAGCAGAGCATAAAATATTCCCTTCCTTCAAACAAATGTCTGCCACCCAAACGTCTGCGAGTGAAAAACAATTAATAGTTTAGCTCAGGACTGCCGCTTCAGGACATCCGTGGTCTGTGGGTTGAGGAGCAAAAATGGTTTAAGAGGATTTTATCCCAGCAGCGTCAGCTTCCCTTGTACGCCTAGCTAGGGGAAAGTAAACAATTGCGCTGGAATGCAATTGCTGTGTGTCTCTCCCGTGTTTTCTAAAAGCAACTGGAGCACACACTCAAAACCCTCCCACCTGAAAGTCGGCGAAGGAAGTCACTTCCCAGCGTCCTTGTCCCGGGGCGAGTGGAATAAAATGAAAGTTTTTGTACCTTTCCTTGTCAGCACTTGTGTACATGAAGTGCAGAGCGCTATCGAGAAGTTGAAAATTGAAATACCGGGACAACAACAGCGAACACAACAACACAATGGATACACAAAAACAGGAGGAGTGTGTGTACAGTTTGCTGTAGTAGTTGATTAAATTGTTGACGAGTTTTTATTGGAGGAGTGGAAAATAAATATTAAACAAACATAATTTATAATTCTTGATTAAAATAATGAAATGTCCCCAAAAAGAGTCTTAATGAATCACAAAAGTTTCTCAAAACATGTTTGTATTTACTTTACATGCACTCGTAAACCCGCATGCATCTCGACTGCCAAGTGAGTGACAAATACAGTCCTTTTCCAGAGACAGTATTGTTGGGTAACCGCAAGCATTTGAGTTTGCAGTTTGCCTGCCAAAAGGAACGCTTCTAGCGTACCAACTTCTAGCAGGTTTGGGTACGTTGCGGTTCTTGTGCGCTACGGTTTGCCAACCTGCATCACTGCAAACGAACCATTCCCTTCACTGAATAGGGCAGATAGCAGGCAGCAGCACAAATAGTCCGGAACGCATCCCGACGATACAATTCCCACACATCCCCTTGTCCATCGCATCTAACGGTTCTCAACACGGAGATCAACTCCCCCCCCCCCCCCCCATTCACGCAAAGAGTTCCGGGATGCTCGGTGATGTGGCTACTAATCGTACCGGCAACTGCTAGGCAAGATTTTTACTATCGGAATTTACCGTTCTTTGTGCAGTTTTGTGTGCAGCAGCATCTTATCGCTGGGTGAGAGGGGTGTACAAACGGCCCGTCCGTCAGTTGCACTAAATGGTGCTCCGAGCCATTCAAGCCTGCGTGTCTGCACCAGATTGCAGTCCAAAAATTCTTGTCGAATATTTCCATCCCAGAACACCGGGACCCCTCCCTCCGAAACACGCTGTATGTGGGGAATGGTGTGGAATGTTTTGCCGTGATTTTGTGAGATTGTTGATATGAAGAATGAAGCGTTTCGGGGCATAATTCGGAGGTTGAAATAGTTAGTTTGAGTTCTTTTATTTTTGACCCGGCCAGGTGTGGTCGCCTGTGCCTAATGGGTGGAAAGAATAATAGAACATCTAGCCATTGGAATGCTGACACGAGACGTTTCGCGGAACACAATTCTGCTTCATGTTTTTAGGCGTCATTCCAATTTCGGGGCAAGCCAAAGTGGCAGGAGTTGAAGAGACTCCGGTTTTACATGCGGTCGAAGAGGGAACAAGGACGGCCGGGGTTCGAAAAATGCTTCTTCTTCTTCTTTGGCTCAACAACCGATGTCGGTCAAGGCCTACCTGTACCCACTTGTGGGGTTGGCTTTCAGTGACTAATTGATTCCCCCCCATAGCAGGATAGTCAGTCCTACGTATGGCGGCGCGGTCTATTTGGGGATTGAACCCATGACGGGCATGTTTTTAAGTCGTACGAGTTGACGACTGTACAACGAGACGGCCGAAAAATGCTAGATTTCGTAAATCCGAATGGATTGTGACACTTCCGCATTACTGTGGATGTCTACGAATGACTCTGGAAGACTTCGGATGACTCTGGATGACTCTGGATGGATCCACATAACGCCGCATCACTTCGGATAAGTACGGCTGAGTCAAGTACAATACGGCAGTACAGTAAAAAAAAAATGAAAAATAAGAATTAAACGAAACCATAATTGCATAACCTAGCATTTCAGATTCTTCTGAAGTCGTCGTGCATTATTCGGAGTTGATCGGATTCATCTTGAGTCGTCCGATTCGGAATCGGTTTCAGTTTTCCAAAGCCATTGGATCCAAAGCCGGATTGGATCAATTATCTAGTAGACAGTTTTCTATATTTATACTAAGGATTTTGAGTGAATCGTTGTTTTCCCCGACTATTAAATGATAAACAGGTTTTCCAACGTACACAGGACACGGACCAACAAGCAGTAAAGTATGGACCTCCATTTCATCACATATAAAAAAAGAAATCTAGTAAAATACTAGGGTCCACGGGCATTTCACGTTTAAAAAATCATACAAATAAAACTAGATTACACTTTAACATTAGCCAGCCATCTGGAATTCAATTGACCGTCACTAGGGAAGCACATTCTTGTGGCAAATGCACTGGCACTAAACGAAAGACATTATCCACTTCCCATCTCCGGACAGTAGCACAGCTGCATTACCACCGCGACGACTCTCAGCAGCGGGACAAACCGGAAACCATATTTTAACCAGCAAAACCAATTCTCGGAATCCATTTCTCAATAAATCCACCACTCGCTGAATGTCTAATTTATCTCTCTGTCGCTTGCTTTTGTAAAAGTCAGCAGCAGTACCCAGGGCAGCAGCAGCAGAACCAGTGTTACCTCCCCATAGACCAGATGATAAGAGTAATACGGAAAAATAATCCAAAATCCGCTTCGCAGATGGCAGATGAAGTGCAGATACACATTTTTCATCCAGCAGCATGTGCAGCCTGTGCAGCTTGTTATGGTAGCAGCTGCAGCATTAGCAACGGGTAACAAGTAGTGCCTTACTCGTCTTCAGTTACTCGGTCGGTTCAAAAGACAGCCTTGTCTCGGTCTCGTACATCATTATTCTTGCTTTATGGGACGGACCAAACAAAGTACACTTTAAAAAAAAGTACACTCGCACAAACACGTACATACGGGAACAGAAACAAAAATAAACAGGATGCAGTAACCGAAAGCTCGTTTGTTACTTTCCGAAAAGCTACTTCCCGTTTTTGGTGATGCAATTCGCAACGATGGGTGTGTGTTTTGCTTCCATTACGTTGAGTTCTGTAAATCCATGCCCGTGTTTGAAGAAGCCACACGATGCCAGACGTAAGAAATGGGATAAAAAGATTTGTTTGATTTAGCAAATTTGACTTAGAAATGGGGTAGGGCTAGCGTATGATAGATGCGCGTCCTTTTCTCAAAAATTTTTGTTTAAAAAATGCATTTTATAATTGATCTAGATAAGTACATCCAGCACATTGCTACATAGTTTCATCGAGAGTTTGTGGTGCCACCGTATTAAGTTACTGCGATGCTGCAACATACCATAATTAATTAAAACACTTCAATGATTGCTGCCCTTGCATGCATTTACCGATCGCATCGATAAGCGCTGATGGTTTAAGTGATAATTGAATCATTTGTGCGGTTACAGAGCGCGGGGTTTTTGTTCTCGAGGTTCATTAAAACGTCCTTGTGACATCAAGCACACATACAATCGTATATCATAGTCGGATATTGTCACAGTAGGTTGGCGTGACCCGTAATTATACACCCATCATGGCACAAACAAAGAGCGGGAAATTGATCAGCTAATACTGGGTTTGTGTAGTGATTGATTGATAACACTACTACGAGCGCAGTGAAGTGGGCGATTGTGTATAATTAAAGTACAATTTACTGGCCCGTGCAGCATAATTATCTATGTATGAAGGGTTGGACGTTGGAAGGATTCTTATGTTGCTCGTTAGAAATCCTATCGTGTGCATCAGTAATCAATCAGCCAACTACACAAAACCAGGGTTTAGTATTGATTCTGTAACTCATGTCTCGGCCACCTTTTACTTACGATGGCTATATCCGTTACAAAGCTAGAGTAGATCCATAAATATTTGATGAAATATTGCAATTCCAAAAACTCCTTAGCAATAACAAAGTTTATCAAACTCCGACTGCACACCGGAACAGGCTTCCCACATCCTTAAACCGTACCACCGTGGAATGGCAACCGTAAAATAGTTAAATAGCTTCTCGTCCATCCGTACAAAGAAGATAAAAATTCACCACCCCACAAAAGCTAGCCCCACATCTGGCAGTGGATCAAGCGCTCGTGCAACAACTGGCCCTTGAAACGACCAAACAGAGCTCAAGGGTTATCATGCGCACGGGTAGAAAGATGCCCTGCCCGGTAAAAAGACTCCCATCACTGCTGGTACAGTAGCATGCCAACAACTCGCGAAGTCAGCAAACATGACCGAAAGCCTCCGGGGGAATGTTAGTCTATGGGGTTGAGTAGAATCGAAAGCGCACACAGGCACACACAAACACACTTATACACGGGAGAATTGCAAGCTGTCCCACCCTCACCGACGAGACGTTGCTTCGTTGGGCCCAATTTTTACGGTACACAACATTATCCCTTTCGGTAAGGGATATACTCTCTCTCTCTCTCTCTCTCTCTCTCTCTCTCTTTCTCTCTCTCTCTCTCTCTCTCTCTCTGTGCTTTTGCTGGTGCTGGTGAAGCTGTTTTTGCGGTCCTTCTTCGTAGAGACAGAGAGAGAGCGAGATAGAAGGCAACCGACACCCTCGGGCGGAATGACCGGGGGGCCTCAGGAACCAGGAAGGAATTTCCCGTACGCCCCATGGTATAGGTCTTTCTTTTGTTTATGGCAGTTCCGTTTGTTTTCTTGAGGTTCTTGGTCGCCCTTTGTTCCCAGTGCCTGGGTGTTCTTTCGCAAAAACACACTCTCTCACATATACCAGTGCCGGGTCAAAAAGAGGCTCTTATCGTGTTTAGTGCTGTGTGCAGTGCACTTTTGCCCGGGCCGTGTTTCCCCCCACCCGTTTCAATGCCGGATATCTTGTGAGCCGGGAAACGTCCGCCATTTCCGTCGTCCTCCCGAGGGCTTAAGCCCGAGGATCACGGGGTTTCGCTTTGTCCTCACACACATCGGCACAAAAGATGGGGACCAACCACCGAGGGCAATGCGTGTGTGTGTGTGGAGCAAAGGCAGCTACACACAAACAGAGCACACACTAATATAAAAAAAGTAAATCACATCCAGGCCATCAAAACCGAGCGCGCCTAGCACAACCGCTGAAACGATTTGCCTGGCTTTTCATTACGTATGCCCTCCTCCTTTCCCCCAACCAGTTGGATATAGCCTAGCCTGGCCCGGAACTGAGGCTTCGGCGTCCCTTAAATCAACACAAACTTCGATGACAACTGAAATTAGGTTTTCACCTATTCCGAAACTGGCCGCCGGCCGTTTGGTGGTGGCGAAATCGTGACCGACGCTACGTCCATGCAGGGTTTTCCATCGAGCTTTTTGCAAGCGAAAGCACATGGAGAAAAGAACTTTGTCCATTTGGAGGAAGGAGGCCCAACGAATAATTGAAGCGTGGAACTTTTTGGCTAACAACAACCACTGGCTGGACAGGGGCAGAAGCAATAATGCAATACCCAAAACCTAGCCAGAAGGTTTTCGTCAACGTACGGCGCACAAACTTTCTACCCGAAACAGTATCAGCCGAACTTGCTAATTTACGTGTCATTTGCAATCCGTGACAATTCTGTGCTACTGCTGGGACTGCGGGCATCGGGGGAAGGAAAGTATCTGTTGCTTCGTCGGCTTCAGCAACAGCAAACCGTAATTGGGTTGTTTAATGGAAACTTTGCTTATCGAAATTTTAATGACGCGGATTATTTTCGGTGAGTAGGAAATGCAAAAGTTGAGCGTGACGGGAAATATTGCAGGAAGGAAAGTTATTGTAATTAGTGTTCTAAAGAATGTGAGTACGCCATTCGCGTGATCAATGTGAATGTCCAATGTATTTTAGGTACTATGAATATTATAAATTCGTAGTGAGCTTTATGTTAAAGTAATATTTTGAAGTCTTTTCCTGTTCGCAGTTGTTTCAAGACTGATTTTCAGTTTTATATTGTAATTAGATCATTTATATTCTTTAAACAGATGCGAAGGGACGATGAATTAGATTTTTAACGTTTTAATCTATTTTGTTATCATGAAGTTTGACATTGGGCGGTTAAAATTATGTCAACACTGACTTTTCTGGGTGATTCCATATGGAGAATTGGCATAATTTCAACCACGAAAAAGTCCCCGATTTATAACAGAATGAGGCAAGATTTACGAAATTATGGGATCTTCGAATATAATACATAACGGACTATGAACAACACCTCAAACGTCATTGGTAAACGTCAAAAACCACTCAAGAAGCTCAATAATCTTAAAGAGCGCAAACCCTCTAATGCGCGGAACGTTCTAAACGTATCAAGAGAACCTACACCGGACATTCAATAGCGTACGTGTTCCTTGTGAAAAGTCCTCTGACCCTCAAACCCGCACACACTCACACATCACCCATACGGATGTCCTGTGTCCGTCCGTCTGTTTCCGTCCCAAGTACATAACGACGTCGGATGCTAGCCAAAAAAAAAGAAAAACTTTGTTCTTCTCGTTTCCTGCCGTTCTGGCGTTCGCCATAGGAAAGGGCAAATAGGTTATCATTGATCCAAACGACCGTGCAAGTGTCTACGAAGTGCAAAATCATACCGGATACGGCAAAAGGGACCGAATAGCTCGTGGTGACTGTTTTGGAAAATAGATAACACACACACACAGGCAAGGCCAAGAGCTTGTTGTATAAGCGATGACGTTACAGATTTCGTGTAAATCCCTCGTTAGCAAAAACGGGAGCCGGCGATTGTTTTTGGTGACACACAACAGCGCACAGGATTGAGCTAGGATGAGAGGGACACACTAATTAACACGGTTGCTTGCTTTGTAAGGACACAGCAAGGCTCTTCAAAGTGTTGCCACTTAATGTGTGGGTTTAATCCCCTGCTACAAGGCTAAAATTAAGTGGCTACGATTGTGTTTAACATCAATCAAACACGTTGGCTTTAGGAAGTTAAACCTCAAATGAAGAGGGTTATGCAAATTAATTAATTCTTAATGCGTTCATATTTCAAGACCAATACGATCACTTGAAGAAATTGCTTTAAATATTTCGCATCAAACCATCCAAAATAGTTTTAATTAAATAATAACGGGCGAAGTGGAACAATTCACATCGTTTCTTAATTTTCTTTCGCACACTAAGCTGTGGTTTTGCAACTCACCCAGCACAATCTTAGTGGAAAGCTGTCCAAACAATTTCCACTGCAGCATATTTGCGGCGAATCTTGCGCGTAGAACACAACCAACTAGTACCGACAGAGATTTTCGTCGCTTGGAGCTAGCAGGTGCTGCCTAGACCACAAAGTTAACCTCTACAGAGCACGGTACAAACCCCCAGCATCGAACAACCAGCCATGGGGAAGGAACTAATTAAGAACTTTCCAGCTAGACAACACCCCCACCGCGAAGCGGGTTATCTTTGGCTGTCAACAAGCGACGCGAGGTGGTGGTCCACCGTCTAGCTGCTCCAAACTCCTCCCCTGTCCATCTTGGCAACACGTTTCATCAAACACACAAGACGTCCTCTCTGTCCTGTTGCTTTCCCTCGACCACTTTCGACAGCTTTCAGGCGATGATGGATGAATTACTGGTAGGATGGTAGCAAGCACAAACAAGTGGTCCAAAATCCGCACCAAAAAAATCCTGTTCAATTTCGATCTGGTTCGTTCGTTTGAAGATTGGGTGAAAGATCCGCCGCTTCGACACGGTTGGAATGCTACTTCGGTATGCCATTGAAAGGAATTAGGACACGGTTTGAGCATCCTTCCACTGATGCTGATGGACAGCCAAATTTCCGCATTGTCCTCAACATAAATCAACAACAGTTGTGGAGCACAAGGCAGAAGAGCCGCACTCGCGGCGCGTACTTCCGTGGTTTGAGAGTGTATCAACGTCTCCCTCTGTCGGAAGCGTCTTTTGTGGCGAAGGTGCCGAACTTCAGAAGTGGTTCACAGGGCTAGTGGTGTATCGATCGGGTAGCTAGCCACAAAAGAACGAGTGGATTGTGCTGTTGTGATCCCATGCCCAAAAAAAAACCTGATTGGATTTCTGTCTATTTATGAAGTGCAAGAACACGGTACACGCCCAAGTATCGGACGGCCAAGAAAGCTGTTCAGTGGTAGAATGAAGCTATTAATTAAGATTGATCTTTTTGCACCGCAACGGAATGGGGACGATAATCGAATTATTATACTACAATAAAAGGATTTAGTTATGAGGCTACTCCTGTCCCTAGTACAGTTCTGTTTGAAGTACAGTCTTTTGGCAAGTCTGGTTAATAGCACATTAATCTTTGTTTCTCAACTAGAAATTTCAGTTTCGGCAAATGTTTTAAGATGTAGAGAATATAAAAAGAAGAATTGCCTTCCTTTAGTCGGATTTTTACACTCTTTCGGTACATGCTAGAGTAAAAAATAGCCATCTTGAGTAACAAATAGCCACGATATTGCTCAGCTTTCAATACAAGAAGAAATATATAATAAGTATTTAGGTCGTGATATCTTTAGAGCTTAAGTAATCTTGGGATGAAGTTAAAAAGCTTTAAGAACTTTTAATAAATTGTAGGACGTATATAACATATTTCGGGAAACAACAAAAATTTCATGGATAATCCTTGTAATTCGAAGGTTAGTTAGATTCTGTTAGAATAGTTGTTCAATTTGAGATCAAATATCTTCTTACAGTAATTATTTTGTACAAAACAAAAGAGATATAGGAGTATTAAAGTCACCATTATTTGATTAGGTGACCCGCAGTATATTAATAGTCGTATCTCGAGCTTAGCAGATAGCGCCTGTCTTATTCGACGACTAATGCACTAATCTTATCTAATGTCCGTAAACATTTACGTATACCTGAAGATTCTATTGAACGTACATATTAGCGTGTCATATCCACTTCAACTTCCAGGAAGCTACATTTGAATTAATGAAACGTTTTGCACCAAAAATGCGGCAAACATTACCACCACCACCCTCTATGGCACCGTCACAGAAACACATGACATTAGCATAAAGTTACATGCGTTTAAGCCATTCGAAACCCTAGCAGATGTAAACACTTGTCGCGCCACAGTCCCAACACGCCCTCTTCCTGTACCGAAACAAGGGGGAAGAAAACGTCTCGTCACCCAACGTTCCCAGCATTTCCCAATCCAACGGGCTTTTTTCACCTGTACGGCGGGCACCTAGGGGACCTACTAACACCACTTACCAGAAATGAATTTTGTTGTAAATTTGCCATCACTGATTGACTTTCGCTAATGTACCGCGCGCGGCGCTTGATCATACGCTTTCGTGGCCGAAGATCTCGCGCGCAGCCATGATGAACTGCTAATCATGGCCCCGTCCTCGACGTCGTAAGATGAGCGTAAAACATCATCAACGAGATGACGCTCCCGATGGAAAACTGGCGGGCGCCACACGTTTATTCGCGGTATTGTCGGGGGCCATTGGGCCTAGGGGTTGTGAAGGAAGGCGGGGGATCGAAAATTACCCGGCAGCCCGGAGTGAAGGGCATCGAGCCTATATCGTTGTTGTGTGCGAGGCGAGATGCGCTTTCGCGAGCATTTATGTGATGCGATGTGAAGCGTTTTGAGTGGTGACGACGCTTAAAGCTCAAACAGAAGTGTCTGGCTCTGTCTACGCGCTTATGCTCTTGAAGCAGGAAGCGGTCGGAGGTTGAGTGATGGCTTTTGTCAGTCAATATTAGGCTGCTAAAGTGGAGTTCTGCTGGGGGAGGTTTGTGAGTGAGTGTGACTTGAGTGTAGGCTGTTATTAAATTAAATGTTTTATTATCAGCTTTTTGAAGTGCAACGGTTTTGTTCGTCCTATGCATGATTATAGCGGATGTAGATGAAAGTTAGCAAAAGGATTATGACACCAATTTCTAGCTTTTAGGACCTATTGACTGTGATGTAAGGTTTTTCACAAATAAGAATTCATTTTTAGCTAATTTCCCTTTTTGGATTCATGTATCGAATATTAAAAAAGGGTATTTTTAGCATTCACCACCAAGACGGATCTATTCCGCATGCTGCACACTCGTTTCGTGCCAGAGCGTGATTGCATGCAGCCACCCACCAACGATGCACTATTCATAAGCACTTTCTTCGTCAAAGCTTAGCCGCCAAATTCGGTGAAAGAAGAGCGCCGTCGCAGTGGGTTCGCCAAACCCTGGCCGCATCTTGGAAGCGAGCGAAGCAGAAAAGATAAACTGCAACACCGGCGGCGGCACTAGACAATTGCACGAATTGGCAAGATGAACACGGGGGGGGGGGGGGGGGGGGCTTCGTGCAATTTTTGGGCTTTAGCGAGAAGTAAATAATTGTTTTCCATTTTTTTTGCCCATTGCTCTCAGTTTTTTTTGCTCACCATCATCATTAGGGATGGTAATTTCAATCACTTTAATCGGGCGATGGTTGATCAAATCGGAACGGATGCGAGTGTGCCGAGATAAGCGGAAAGTTTGTAGCGTTTGGTGGTGTTGTGTGCCTTTTTTTCGCTAGGAATTAAGCGACGAAAAATAGATTTAACGGTTGTGGAGCAGCTGGAGAAATGAATGATGAGTAGCAGCAACAGGCATTAGTGAATTTAATGTTTTGAAGGGTAAGTTTAATTTCACACACCATTACGATTCGAAGGTGAATCTGATGGTGATGATGATGCAGCGACTCGATCATGTTGCAGATCCCTTCGCTCGCTTCATCATCCTTTTTGGCAAATTGTTTCTGATATTCCACCCACCAAAAACAATCCACCCTTCGATCCCCTTGCTCATGACCCATTTAAAATGACCCAGGAAAAGTGCTTTGCTTGGCGTCGATTGAATTCCGGCACCACCGTGTCCATCATTTACAAGTCAATAAAACACGGTTAAGCACCGTGCGGCTGCCTGCACGTTTTCTCGCGCGGGTGCTATAGATGCAAATCGAGAAAGATGATCGCGCGATATCGAGCAAGGAAAGCACTCTCAAAACTCAACAAGCCTGATCGGGGCCAAGCCAGGAATCGAAATCACACACTCACGACACCTCCACACAATGCAACCTAGATGCATCCTCGATGCACCGTTCGTTGGCGCACAATCTGCATGTCTGGCACAGGGAAAGGCAAAAAAAAGGGAGAAGGTAGGCGGAGAAAAATGATAGTGAAAAAGGTAGGCTCGCTAGTTTCATAAATTAAACGATCCCCACTAGATGAGCTAGGGCACTCACGTTTGATGAGTAAGTCTGGTATAGTTCCAGACTGAGGGCTGTGTCGATTGTAGCGGATAAACAAGACAGAAGGAGACGGAAGCACCGGGGAGCAGTAGGGCGTTGGGTGGCTACCGTGTTAATGATACACTGCCACCGTTAGAAGCAGAAACCAAACGAACGAACCGTTTTGTTTATGCGTCTCCGATGAAGGAGCTTTTACGGATGGATCTAAACATCGATTGGATTGAAAAGTGTCTAGAATTTAGGGAAGTTTAGGAATGGCGTTTGTTACAAAATGCAGAGTTTACTTCTTCATTTACTTCTGAATATAAGAAATACTATTCGCCACTCATAAGTTGATTTTCATAAGTTTTCCCTCATATTAATTTTGAATTTCATCCATATGATTTTCAACATGTAGGAGGCCAAAATCGCCATCGCTTTTCCAAGGATTTTATAAGTTATTTTCGAATGCGCACATCACATTATCCGAATGCAAGTTGATTTTCAACAGCTGTCAGATATTGTATTGGTATCACAATAAAAGTCGATTTCTGACACATGATTTTCAGCACATTACAAATAACTATTCAACTTAAGTCCAGCTTAAGACATGATAAAATCAAGTGGAAGAATTGAACAATTATTCTGATGCAAATACACCATTTGACAGCTGTTGACAGCTCATCCGAAGAATTGAAGACTTGAAGACCTGTGTAGTAAAATAATGAAATACTTTAAACAAGCATTCGTTCACCCTAATCTCATTTCTACAAATATTAATTTATTAATACAGTTATCTTCAAACATGACAGCATATCCATCATCAAAACCAAGCTCCACACTAGTGATGTGCTGTATGGAGCGCACCCACGGCTCCGATCCGACTCCGACTATTGTTAGTTCGGTTCCGACTCCGGCAAAATGGAGCCACTAGATCTGCCCGGAGTCGGAGTCGTTCGGAGTCGTCCGGAGTTGACCGGAGTCGTCCGGAGTCGACGACTCCGAACGACTCCGAACGACTCCGAACGACTCCGACTCCGAACGACTCCGACTCCGAACGACTCCGGACGACTTCGGACGACTCCGAACGACTCCGACTCCGGGCGACTCCGGACGACTCCGGACGACTCCGAACGACTCCGAACGACTCCGGATGACTCCGGATGACTCAGACTCCGGGCGACTCCGGGCGACTCCGTACGACTCCGGACGATTCCGAACGACTCCGGATATTGCAGCGCGGACCTACCTTCCGGAGTCGATTCCGAATTTATCGGAGTCGGATCGGAGTCGACTCCGGATTTTTGCCAACTTTTCCCATCACTACTCCACACACTCATCAACTCACTCTCGATCGCCGAGACTGCCGTTCTTTTTCCTCCCACCATACATGCGCGCGCGCGCATCACACGCTAATCTGCCCGATTCGCCAAAGTTTGACATGCGAAAGCTCGCGATCGACGAACGGGAGCAGGAAACCCCCTATCAAGACAGCGAACGATCACACACACAACTGGTGCACTGGCATAGCGGGCGAAGAAAATCAACCTAACGAAAAAGAAAAGAAAGAGAGGTAGAAGGGAAAAGAAAGAGAAAGAGTGAACCATCCATAACGAACCGACGCGAAAGGAAAGACGCTAAAGCCGCGTGGTCGCGTCGTTGGCTCTCGGATGGCCGTCTTCCGTGACGGACGCTTTCGCACCTGAGCACCTGTGTGCAAAAGGTACGCGGGCTTGGCTGTACCGTCCCGGCCGATGCGCGGTTTTAGTATATGTTTACTATTCGATTCGATCGGTTCTCCCTCCGGCCGTGCAAGTGCCGTGTGTCGCGTCGAGCCGTGTCGGTTTTCGCTACGAACGAAATCCTTATTCCTCCAGACACTTACGGGTTGCAGTTGTGTTTTGTGAGATATTTCGCCCATTTGCCCATTCGGGAGTGCACTTCGGGTTTTAGAGAAGACAAAAAAGCCGATTTCAAAGTGTTTCCGTGGTCAGCGGGGTGTGGTGGTGGTAGTGGTGGTGCTAGTTTGTGACTGAGCTTACGCTCAGTGTGTGACTGTGAGGTCCGTAAGGGGAAAAAGACCTCCACCTAACAAATTTGTGAACCTGTGTGAAGTGTCGTGGCAAACGCGTGTCTGCACTGTGAAACTTGCGTGAAAGCTTTCGACGAACGTATGCACTCGATCGATCAACGAAGCGCGACGAAAAGCATTGGGAAAAGAGCAAGTGTGTCAGTGTGGCAGATTGGTAGCACATGTGAGAGGATTCACTTTTAAAAGGACTGGACTGTGTTGTGGTGACGCATAGCGAAGTGGAAAGATAAGCGAGCAGTGGTGGAAAGCACACATTGAGAGATCGAATAATTGTCCTCTAAAGTGCAAGGATAGAGATACATTTGTGTGTAAGTATTGATCGATGAACATACGTAGATCATGATCATACGATCATATAGGAACTAGCTGAAATGCGCCATTAGCATAGAACCCAATCGTGATCTTCTGAGCTTAACAACTTGGAATCATCTTCCTTGAGTGCCTGTTGTAAATCACAATCCACAAAGGACTGGATGTTTAAAATAACTCATGCATATTCTTTTGGAAATATAACACATTTAAGCAGTTCTTGCTAATGTTCGTAAAACGCGTTAAACTTTCACACGATTATATAGATGACATAAATAATTCCAAATTCCAACAGATATAATACATAACGGACATAAACCGCGGGTAGCTAAAACGTAAACAAATCTATCATGACGTTGTCGAAATTCGTCTAGATGAAACTGAATAGCATGTACTTAAAACAGAATTATAGTTAAAAGTAGGGGAACAAACAAACAAGTACATTTTTGGAAACATGTCTTTGCTGCCTACTGACCAATAAGGACCCTATAATCTTTGTAGGTCACGCATAACCTGTACATTAGAGCCTTAGAATTAAAGACAAAGATCGAGGGTTGTTATTGTGAGTGAAAACAATTATTAAAGAGGGACACATATTGCATGAATCGTAATGATTTTAAATAACATTAACTTAAATTGTAGCGCCAACATATTAAGAAGATAAACGCACATTCGAGAAATGTTGTACTTGCTACACAACAACCCCTTTCCACAGCATAGAGCCAGAGGTACGAAAGTAATTAAGGTTTACAATAAAAAACGCATTAACTACACATAGCACCTCGTTGGAAAGGTGCGTCGTCGTACGCATTGCCGTGCTCATCCGTCCAGATCCGTCACACGCTGACCCAATTACTGGTTGGGCGACTGGTTGGCTGGCTGCCCTGCGTAGTACCTTACCGTGTTTTCTTTGCCATCACAACGGAACAGAAAACAATTCCCTCACACCTCTATTACCACTGAGAGTACACACGCAACGTTGTGTTCAACCGTTGAGCAATAAAACTGTCTCCTTAGGGGCGCATTTGCACTCCAATCAAAACAGTGCCCGGATGCAAAATTTGAGCGCTGCCCGTCTTCAGCACTTCAGGAAAATGGTAGACCAATTCGCCAATCGTTTTGGAGCGGTGGTATGTTCCTTTCGTTCGTTCATTTCCGGGGCAGGAGAGGAAGAACGATTTTGCCACCGTTGTTTAATCCAACAAACCGGTGCAGCCCTTTTTCTCCCCCCTCCCAGGGCGCTCAGGAACACGAAGGCCCCGTTTGATTTCGTTTCTCCCTACAATTCGACGCACTTCACTGACCAAACGCAACGCATTGTCGAAACGGTTGTTGTGATGTGCTTTCTGTGATTTTCCTCCTTTCCTTTCTCCCTTCCTGCTCTGTGTATCGATAGGTTTCCTCGTCGACGTCGTGTTGCAATGCTTCGCCAGCCACCCGGTATTCTCTCTCCGTACACCGCCGGCGGCGAGCATAATTAATACATGTGCCGTTCAATTAGCTGTTTTTACTTTGCCTCCTCCCTTTCCATTGGGGTCCGAGTTTAGCGTGCGTTTGTTGCCTTCCTTCCTTAACCCACCTAGGCTAGAGCTGGTCGGCCGCTGCACGAAGGGAAATCGATGATTTCTGGAGGATGGACCCGGCAGCTGCTGGTGGCCTGACCAACAAAATCCGCCCACGAAACTGGGTGGTGGTGACGGGTGGGTGACCACCGTTTTCTGCACGAGATATGCGTACGTTTTTCGCGCATGGCCGTGGTAGCCGCAACCACGGTAGCAAAAGTCACTCCAGCAAGTTTAGCCACCTGGGGGGAGGCTGGGTTTTGTCTAGGAATTTGTTGAACAAAAAAAAACCTTCCCGAGCCCGTGGACCAGCCTGGAAGTGTGTGCACAGTGTATTATTTCAGGGCAAATGAAAACGAGAAACTTAAAGCTAACACAGGCAGCATAAAGCACTACTCTACATATATTAACAAAGCACAATCGGGAATAACTAAAGTAAACTAAAAAAAGAGGCCACTCTCTTTTGGCAACCGTTCCGAAAAGGCTTTGTGTGCAGCACTACCCTAAAAAAGGATGGTGAGCAGCGCAGCACAAAAAAAAACACAGCACACATACAACATAACCTCAAAAACCGACCCTTCAAAGGCAGGCGCGAGACGGTGTGCGAGCCCGAAAAAGGCGGAAAACCCCCAGCAACGGCCATATTTTTTGTGGTTGCACTTGCACAATTCAAGCGCTCGTTCTATTGCACGGAATAAGTTGTACTTTCGTCGGAGGGCGGCAGTGCACTTTCGACGGTCGACACAATGTCTGGGCGTTGCAGCAGTACGGAGGATTTGGCCGAGTGTATAGTTTGCTATGCTGTTTTTTTGCGTTTTTTGCTTAGTTTTGCTTTACAGAAACCGGGTTGTGATTTATGCTTTTTCTTCTGGCGGGCCAGAACGGAATCATCAAGTACAGTAGGGTCCTACCAGCAGGTATGTGGAAGGAGCTTTAGAGATCGTTAGGAAATGGTTGAACACGTTGGCCTGGTTCTTGAATTTTGAACTTTGAACAACTAAAGTTAATGGAGCTTGTTGGTTAGTTATTTTGATTTAAACCCTAGTTATTTTAAAAGAAATTCAAAATTAATGGTTAGTTTATGATTAGATACGGCGGATCCTCGAGCTTTTACATAAAGTTTAATTTGCTTCACAAAATTGAAATCAAGACATAGAATAGAGACGACATGTCTAATGAAAGGCGAGCTGTAGTGTTATCTCAACGTGATGCTAGGATATAATTTTCAATATAAGGAGTTATTATTCACATTTGTGGTACAATTAAGTATACTATATGGTTTATCAGGGGTTTTCGTAATTATGGGATACTTTTTTTACTCTTGCTTAAAGGGACAGGCTAATTTAAAATCCAACAGGAAGTTCCAGTGTGCTTGACCAAAAAGGGTGTTGCAGAGTCCAATTCCCAACAAATGAAGTTCCCGGATCAAATCATTTCCTGGAAGAAAGGGTCTAGACAATGGTTCATAATTTTGTAAACCCCTGGAAACCTATATAAGGCCAACAGGAGCGTACATCCCAATAGACTAAGAAGACGACCGATCGAAGAATTTGTTCTGGAATAGGTTTTAGTGACTTTCAATTGACGATCGCAGGTTCTGGATGAGATGTCAAACTCTCTGGTATTGACGTCATTGTCTGTAGTGAAGTTATGACATTCAGAATTGAAGCGATGCATCTCAAACAAAATGAGTTAGTATATTGGAAAAGAGTGTCGTTATAAATCATATCATATATTTAATAACCTGAGTAGCGTTAAGTTCAAACCAACAGCTTTGAGGGAATCACGATATACTATTTTGTGTTTTCTTCCTACTTCAATACCTCCCTTAATTCCTCCCAAATCTCTAATATTTCACTCCATACCGAATATGACACTTCAATCACGTATACAATCAACGTAAAATTACCTCCTATTGAGCAGAAGAGTGGAGCCATCAAATTTCCTTCCTTTTTTTCACTCGCAAAAAATAAAGTTATATCCCTTTCCCTTCCCCTGCTGCCGTAAATTCAATGAAGGTCACATACACACACACATACGCGGTATGGTCTAAAGCTCTTTCTAATAAATAAAAAAGGACAGCTACGGACCGTCGCTCGAAGTGCTGCTCCACCAAAAGAAGCAATAATTCGCGTTATGACTTCATTTAAAGGTTTATTGTTTTATTCGAAACTTTTAAACCGTTTATGGCCCGGGCTGTTCCCCTCTACCGTGGGCCGGATCACCTCAACCACCGGCATATACCACCGGCTTCAAATAATGTGGAACATTTTGTAACCTCATTGGCAAGGTCGTCGTGCACACCCAAAGTTGTGGACAGATACTAAAAAAAAGGAAAAAAAAACGGAAAGGAAATGCACCCATATTCAACCCGCATCAAACCAAAACAAGAAGCGTGCAGGATGTGGTGTTAAATTGAGGTTTTCATGGATGGTCGCGGATGGTGCTCGAAATCGAACGTCGAAATCGACATGAAATCGGTGCAAAAATGCGAAATCAACCATAGGGGTACACAAATATACATAAAACAAAAACCATCGTTCATCAAACATTCACAAAACCGAGCTCACCGAGAGAATGATGTGTGTTTCTGGCCGCCATAAAGCACATTTTGATTCACTCACAGGGCGTGCGTGCTCTGGGTTTGTTTTGCGAAGAGGGAAACGCGCTGCGTGCAGACGGTGCGCGCGAGTTACAATAACTGTCCCATTTTATGGCCATCAAAATATTTATGATATCAGCAAAATATGTGAACGATTTTATGCATATTTGGGCGCACGAACGTGCTGAACACTGCATGGAATGCAATGTTTATTAAAGTGGTTTACGTGTCGTTGATATGTCGCATTAGGTTCCCTTTGGGAACGAGATTTCGACAAGAAAGGATTACAATTTAAATCTATTTTGTCCCTGTGTCAAGGGATTTCTTTCTTCTAATGTCACATTGTTTCTCTTAGCGAAGGGCACTGGAAAGGCCATGCGCGACCAAAAAAAAAAAACTACTCAAACAGTAGAATATTTACCCAAAAAAAAATGGGCTCAGTTCTTAGAAATCTTTAAATATTAAATACTAAACTTTCAGCACAAAAGTAAACTCCTAACGATTTTGTTCCTCCCTTTTCTAACTTTGCAGTGTGCTTTTTACACACCACCATTGGCAAAACGATCCGTGCTTCAGCTTCAGGGTACTGCCGCAGCCCAACCACGCCACGCCACGCAGCAAGGAAGAGCCCCGGGGGCGGCCACGGAAACGCTAGCGAGACGGCAGGGGAAAGAGCGCCCGGCTCTTTACTCTCGCGTGCAAAACGTGCAAAATTCGGAGAAAACACAAGAAACCGTACCGGCTCCACTTTGGGCTATCGTGGTTCAAGCGGCGACCACTCTTCAACATAGGTTCTGGCCAGAGTAACTCCCTCTGCCATGGAGGAGCTGGAGTGGGAAATCTACGCGGCTCACAGAATAAAAGTCGACGAAGGTAAGTCAGCGCCGAGCGGTGTGAGCGAAGGTGGATGGGCCTTTTTTCGGGAATTTTTGACACGACGGATTGAGTTGTTGGATGCCTAGACGGTCATCCGGGGGAGGGAAAGGTTTTCCGTTCAATTCCTGAAGGATGTAACAGTGGTTAAGCATGCACAGGACTTACTTTTCCGGATGGGATCCCGGATGAAATGAATTGAACAGTAAAATGTTTACTGCGTCAACCAACTCGTACTAAACTAGGGGTAATGTAATGTAGGGCAGGGCTGACGAACTTTATTTTCTGTTTCTGAGCAAAAGTGAATATTTACGAAGAATCCCAGTATTTTTTTTTTGTTTTGTACATCACAAATCACAATAATTTCGACTATTATAACAGAATATAAATCGGTCCACATATATTTCCAAAACCGTCTTACAAATTAAGTCTCATTTCGAGCGACATATGTTATGATGATACACTCAACCGACTGAAGGACTTACAACTACAAGGGTTAACCAACACTTGCGAGTTAGTGATGTTATTCAATGTTTGAGCTGATGATCTACTAATTGTTGTTAAAACTATAACGCAAGTGAACCTTAAGGCTTAAAGCTTTGTTGTATTTTGTCTTTCTGCGCTGAGTTCTCTGACGAGCGTCTCCAAAGATTTCTACGGCCACAGCATGAACTCCGTTTGCCGAAATCCGTTCTTCGCTCAATTCAAAAAGAGCGTACAATATAATCAGCCGTACCGGCGAACTCGTTCGACGAGAAACATTCGTCGCTCATGAGTGGACAGGGTTGTACCACTAGGTTGGCCAGTACAAAATCTATACGGTATTCTAATTTTTGATCTAGAAGGCTATGAAATGAGTGAAAATGAGCGTCGCGGCGAACGTTCCCAGGAACGAACGAGTTCGCCGGTATGGCTGAATAATCCGTGACGCAAAACCTCGCGGATTTCTTCGCATACAAACGGGAACGAACGGATTCCTCAATGAAAAGTGCGCACCGTCACTCTCTCATGAGCGCAAATGAGTGCAGAATGGGTGTCGCGGCGAACGGATTTCGGTAAACGGAGTTCATGCTTTGGCCGTAGAACTCTTTGGAGACGCTTGTCAGAGAACTCAGCACAGAAAGACAAAATACAACAAAGCTTACATCGCTATGCTCTGGCCGTTAAACTTCTGAATATCGCTCTTAAGGGTCATTTTGAGAGTCATTACCTTAATCGGATAAGATAATGTCCCAAAATTAACTGCAAATGCAAAGTATTGATGATTTTATAACTTTGAAACAGAAGATTTGTCTCCAAAGTACTTAAAATGTATATTTTGATCATAAATATATGCTTTAAAACGTCTTTTAAACGACAGACATCAATACAAGCTCGGTTTTAGCTCACGAGACATAATTTGAAGACTCCTGAGGTTAGCAACATATTGCCTATCTAATATATCTCCGTAGTATGGAAGAGATACAAAAATAATAAAAAAAAAACACGTAAAATAAATTTAGAATAGTGTTTTGTCTATTCTAATTTGAAGATATCCCTCAAGACGTGTGTTCTGGCAATACACCAGTTTGACATCCCTGGCCATCGTAAACACGTAGCGTTCAGCGTAAGTCAGTCGTTCAAGCTTATATCCAGTGATCCTTCATCGAACCCAAAAAAAAAAAATTGAGTTGAAAAAACCCCTCCGGGAAACCGGAAAGTAAGGCTTTACATGCTGCAAGCAATTTAATGATGTCGCGTTCTTTTTTCCCCTCCGCAACAACTTAGAATACACACAAATATATAATATTTTGAGGTTCTCCGGATGGAAGGACCCAAAACCCTGAAGGGATTATCGGAAAGGCACTTTTCGATGAATATTTTATACGACACGCTTGTCACTCGCGTCACCACAGGGAGGCCCCTCCTTCCGGGTGGATTTGTCGCCGCCCGGAAAACGTCCGTCGTTGTAATAACAAGTCGCTTGCTTGGATGGACGTCTTCCCCATGTCGGAATCGGATTAGTGTAACTAGGAAGGTGGCAAATGCTTGTTATTGTTGCCCCCGGTGCTATCCAGTCCTTCGGCAGACGGAGTTCGTATGGATGATTGGGCAATATATTCGCCGAAAAGGATGAGAGCAGCGATTAATGAAGTACAGTAAAAGGAGGAGGAAAACATTTATGTACGGCTCGTAATCGAATCATTTGTAAGCTACCAGCTGATAAATCCCCAGCGAGTGCTTTCGGTTAAGGACAAAATAAACATGTTTACCTTACGGTGTATTAAACAACCCTTGGGGAGGAATAGGAAATTACAACCGTGGGAGGGAACCACTAAACAGACTATAATTTAATAAGCAGCGCACAAAAAGAAACCGTATTATTTTTAATTGCTTACTTCAAAACGATTCAATACCCAACGAATCAAACAGCGTATTGCCTCATCAAAAATTCATTTTAATTTGCAAACCAACCAACCCATCCCGCCCGATCGAAAAGGTTAGAAAATGAAGCCATTATACTTATGCACAAATTGATAGCGATTGAAAAATCGGTATCGGCACCTTTTACAAGATGATTGATGCTTACACACAGCTTCTGTAACCGGCTCGAGGATGCTAAATGCTCACACACATGCACACACACACACACACACACATTACGCGAGCCTAATGGCCACCGGATTCATCAATTAATCGTGCTCAATCAACTCCATACAGCTACACACACACACATGCGCAGACCGAGGGCAGAAACGGATCAATAAGAAAAGCGCAAACCGATTACTATACCATACCCCAATGTATGCCACCCACTCGAACTCACTGCACGCCCTCGTCCAACCCATCGCGCGTACATTGTGTCCGCTTCTCTGACTCTTTTAATGTCGGGCTTTCCCTTCGTTTACAGTTTGCAAGCGCTTTTTTTCCATCTTCCATTTACTTCACTCTTCGTATGTTGTGATGCGTCGTCGTCATTACCTCTTTCATTTTCATCCGAGACCGTGAAAAATGGTTTCGATATAGGCGAAGAGGGTGTTACGGAGGGATGAAATCCGGTGGCTGGGTGTGGTGTTGCTCTGATTGCTAATTAAACTACCGATGGAAAAACATTTCGCTTCGCTCTCTCACACAGCTCGCAACGGCAACCGCTCACGCGCAGAGACAGGTTAGCTGGCGCCACGCTTTTATGCTACACCACACGCGTTTATGCTGCAACGCGCTGCGCTTCTTGCGACCGATTTATTAAATCAACTCACGTGCCAATTCTGCCGGCACGCGCGCTTTTTTTTCGGGTTCGTTTTGTGTGCCCTTCACACGCAACGCGACACAGGTAGGAGGGCTCTTCTTTTTAACTATTTTCCCCCCATTTCGCCGGCGGGATTTCGTTTTGTTTGGGGCTGAGTTTGACCAGAGGGTTTTGTTGGTTGGTTTGCGGTGATGGTGGACACCTGGTCCGTCGTGGTACACACATGCAGCATAATTTTCTTTTCCAGATAAAAGAAAAAGAAGCAGAACATCATACACGGGGAAAAAGCGTGTCTCGTTAATCAGCTGCCAAAAGCTGTGGCGCAGTACAGTGCAGTGGCGACGAGCCCGTTGTTCGAAAGGAACACGAGTAAAAGAGAGAAAGAGAGAGAGAGAGAGAGAGAGAGAGAGAGAGAGAGAGAGAGAGAGAGAGAAGTAGTTATTAGTCAACACGGGCATTAGGTCGCATCAAGGGAGAACCGCCCTTAGTGTCTGTATTACTACTGGCGCACAAACTGGCCTGCCGCACCATTTTGTAGCCGGCTCACGTCTTGCTCTTGCGCGCGTGGGTTTTTAATTTTTGTCAAATTTTCATCACCTTCCACTCCACCACCGACTTGATTGGAAGCGAAACTGGAAGCATGGGATGGAGAGGGCGAGCCGAAAAGTGAAATGTAGCAGAAGAATAATGAGGTGAAACGAGTGAAAAGGCCGCCGGGAAAAGTAACACGGTAACACGGTAAGACGGTGAGTGTATGTGTGTGTGTGCGGTATTTTCGTCTTACAAATCGGTTGAACAAATTCGAGGTTGGCAGCTTCTGTTGTTTCTTGATTTGCATTTTTGTTGGTGAATCAAAATTCCAATGACGCGGTGTTTACTAGTTTGGGAATGAAATTGATTGAAGATATCATAAATCTGGAAATATGTTGTATCTATGTCATGTAAAGTTGGTTACATTGCACAGAGAAAGCTAAACATTAGGATTTCTTTTTTAGTGAATTTATAATAAAATATCAATAGGAAAAGTACAAATAAGCTCTTAAAATTCATTACTGCCCTAAACCTTGTCATTGCTCACTAGCATAACAGGAAGAGTAAGTTACACATTTTAACTTAGAAACATCAAATAATCAAAATTTCAAAACATATCAAATGGTACATCTCATTACCAGCAAGAACAACACGATAATCTCACACTAAACCGGGTAAAAATGCACATAGAAGAGTTGATAAGGCGTTGATGAGTATTATATATAACATTTTTATGAGCGTTTATAGTAGTGATACGCTCTTTGGGTAGCACCGACATTCAATAACTCCGGATGCCTTCTACTCCGGATGACTTCTACTCCGGATGACTCCGACTCCGGATGAATCCGATTCCGGACAAATCCGACTCCGGACGACTCCGACTCCGGATGAATCCTACTCCGGATAAATCCGACTCCGGGCATATCCAACTCCGGGCAAATCCGACTCCGGATGACTCCAGATGACCTCGGATGATTCCGGATGACCCCGGATGACCCCGGATGACCCAGGTGACTCCGGATGACCCAGGTGACTCCGGATGACCCCGGATGACTCAGGATGACCCCGGATGACTCCAGATGACTCCAGATGACACCGGATGACTCCGGATGACTTCAACTCCGGATGAATCCGACTCCGGACGACTCCGACCCCGGGCAAATCCGACTCCCACTCCGGACGACTCAGACTACGAATGACTCCGACTTCGGACGACTCCCGACAACTCCGGATAATTCTGGTCGGACCTACCTTTCGAAGTCGGTTTAGAAATTTTTTGGAGTCGGATCGCAGTCGACTAAAGATTTTAGCGAACTTTACCCATCACTACTTTGTAGTTTAAAAAGTCCAAAAACGAGTTTAAGTGATAGATATTATACATTAAACTTTTTGAGCTCAAGCCGTAAAATACTGTGATGCAATCATAAATCGGCATCTTTCCATTTCCCTTTTAAGCGTTCGATGTTATGTCTCTCAATCTCCATATCGATCTATCTTCGTCATGTTTCACTCTGCCCCGAAATTGGAACCTTTCGAAAAACAGCCACAACATTTTGAGGACCACAATTTGCCTATTACTTCACGTTTTGCGTTTTGCGCAAAGAAAGTAAAACTTTAAAAAGCCCCTACCAGGTGAAAAATTGCCCCCATCTCAGCGGGATGTCAATGATCAAAAACGCCTGGTGTCGGTGGTGCGAAAGGAAAGAAGCAAAAGTGCTCACAAATTCGTCACCCATCTATGGCCCGCCCTGCCGACACTTCCATTGTCTTCCATTATTATGCTCAACCGAACGCCGGGTCACCATCGGGCAGGTGAGTAAGCCGCCCAACCCAACAAAACCCAAACCAAAAAAAAAAAATCCATGCCACTGCTTCACGAACTGGAAAACAGCGACGCGTAACAAACGCGCGCGTGTACTTCCTCTTCCTTGGCCACTCACGGAAAAGACATAAAAGTAAGAGCGTCGCACGGCAGCCGGCAGCCGAGAGCGCGTGTTGCCATAATTATACTAATAACACCTTATTCTTGGATGGAGAGGCTTTCACACCGCGGGCCAGTCGTCATCGGTTTCGACGAATAGAAATAGGTCGCAAGGTACACGGGCCGTTGATGGAAGCCTCCACTCCACTCCCTTGCAGCGGCAACAACATCTCGTGCCTTCCCTACTCACTTTCGTTGTTTTGGTTGACATGCGCGACGACCGGTGTCTGCCGAAAAAAAAAACGAAACGGAAAGCACAAAAATACGGCTCCAAGTCTATACAGCACGGTGACAAAAGAGGAAGAAAGGAAAAAACGTTCCACGTGTAACGACTTGCTAAGGAAATTTGTCAGCATCGGAAGACATCGTCACTTTTTGGCACGCTTCTTTTTGGTATCGGGGATCGGCTAGCATTTCCTTTGCCATTATTAACACGTGAATGGCTATAATTTTCTTCTGCATAAGGAGAAGGAGAAGGAAACCCCCACACCACGAAAACGATAAAATCGTGACGAAAACGCGTGAAATGTGAGGTTAGTAGGGCATTCAAATCGGCACCCTCAGTAAGCGGGATTAAATGCCATACCGATTTACAACGATTTTAAAGTTTGAACATAAATAAAGTCCAATCAGGTTAATTCTCGACGAACTCTCGAAACAATCGTTACGATTAATCTGCTGTAACATACGCTTCTTAGTCACAAAACGTACCAAATACCAAACCTCACAATCAAGCACAGGTATAACGACTAACGAGGTTGACCTCAATACAAATTCTTCCCCCGTTGGAGCGATTCTCGAACCTATCGAACCGTGACGGAGAATCAAATAGCTGCTTCCCAACACACTGTTCGCCTCGCGGTAAGTGGTACTTGGGTGCAAAGAATAGCTTTTCTCCCAACTTTGCACGTAAAGTTAACCACATTACGGGGCAAAAGCTTCGAGTGGCACCTCTGTTCGCCATCGTCAGTAAATTCGCACATTCGGAAATTGGAACCGTATGCACATCCGTACGCACACATTCTGTCAATTATTGCACGGTCCCGTGTCCGGATCCATAGCTACTGCTACAGCGCCGCTCTCGACACACGTGCATTTCCACGTGCGGTGAGTGAGCAGGCGTGAGCAATATAAATGTAATATTCGGATCGTTGACGCTCCATCGTAAATGCATACAAGCATGGTTCGAAACGCATCAACATTTGCCGATCAAGCTGCCGTGGTGTGGTGCTTGTGCGACTCCCCATTCGAAACACAAAGGCAAGCAGCAGCAGTGAATGAGTTTTGCTATGATATGCACTAATTGACAATTATGTAAATGCAATCTTCACTCGTATGGTTGGTACGTCGAATTGGCAGAATGCATCGCTGCACACAGGCGAGATGTGTGCAGCGGTAAAACAAGCGGCAGGGGAGTGTGTGCTTGTGTAAAACCTGCACAGTTTGCAGCAAAACCCGTCCACCGTCTTTGACAGCTGCTTGACATTACACGTCCCTGCTGCTTGGGAAAAGCATCGAACAAGCCCCATGTCAGCTAATGATTAAACGGACAGCACAAAACAGGACCAGCGCGGCTCGTGCGATATCATTCTGCTGAGCGGTGTTAATCGTGCAAAAATGTAAATCTCATTTCACGTTGCTGAATGAAGACCGGAGGGCGAACGATAACAATACCAAAATGAATAATGACTGACAAATAAACCCATCATGGGCAGGGCAGGCTTACACCATCCAGTGGGACAAAGAACTTCTGTGGCTCCGCAAGTCGCACACAGATGCCGTTATTTATCGTTAGTGATTTTTACCACCTGCGACGAGGTGTGATTGAGTAGTTTTATATAAGCTTAAATGGTATATTTTTGATCAGCCAGTCGGGAGGCGGAAGGCGGAGAATCCAGCAGATAATCATTATTCATCGCTGCACCCGGGTGTCCGCTGTACCATCCAAGGGTGTAAGGATGGCGGGTGTAAATCTTCACACCATCATGATGCCCCCGAGCGATGCGTGTCCGCGCGGCCTCCTCGTGCGTTCGATTTCGGCTGGCTGACCATTACGCCGGAATGATAAGCGACAAAAAGGGGCGATTATGGCCATCGGGGTGGAGCGAGCCAAACGGAAACGCTTGCTCGAGATTCTTCTTCGCATACTCGCTTCAGCATAATCGGGTAAAAAGGGGACCCTGCCCCGAGGAAGGGAACGTTACTAACAGGAATATTTCATCTCCGCAGCGACGGTGAAAGTTATGCATCCCGCAGGGCATACGAGAACACACCATGCGAGCGCTTACTCACAACGGTACGGCGCCTAAAAGCGCCTAAATGTAGGCAATGGCAGTGTATTTTGTGCGCAGAGCAGAAATGGTACCGCCAGTCAGATCGAACACCAAGGTGTTCGGGGTAGAGCAGTATATAAATCGTTTTTCACGCGTTTTCCATTACCATTGCGAAACATTTTCATAACGAGTTCCTTTTTCCTTCTTTTTTGCACTTCTGAAAGGCGAAAAAGATAATTTCGAGCACTTCGAACGCAGCTGCGAATAATGTGGGCACGAGAGTTCGTTCTTCAAACTAATCTTGTGAGCGTTGCGTTGCATATAGACGCCGGGTGTGCGCCTTTTACTTCGGGGGGGTTTTACAGGTGATGCTGAACTCGTCGTTCACTTTTCCACAGTTCATCCAACGGATGCTGGTACTCGGTAGCGATGCGTTTTTTTACGCCTGATTCATACCTGTAAGAGAAGAAATAAAATGCGACGACTTTAGTGACACTGTTACTCGTTACCGGGGCTGTATGTATAAACAAAAAAGAACGAACGGGAGAAACTTTTGCCAGGTAAAATAGTTTTTATCAAAAATGAAACGCAGCAGAACAGAGTGTAGAAGAGTTTGCCAATCTGTAGTTGCGAGAGCAAACAAAAAGTAACGTTCGTTTCTTATCAGTAAGGAAAGTTAAACGATGTTGAAAGAATGTTGGAACGTTTTTGGGCAGCAAAATGGTTCCCTTACAATTTGAGTTTCTGAGTGTATGTGTGTGCGTTTGTGAAAGAAAGTGTTTTACGTCTTCTGCCAAAAAGCGAAACGTACTAGGAGAGCAATATAATTACCTTTTGGGGGCTGAGGGAAGCGAAAAAGCAATGTAGTACACACTTGCGAGATGAAATATTGCCCTCCCAGTATGGCACGAGGCAGGTGCATGCGCATTGCTTGCCCAATTACCAGCAGGAAATATGTCAATCGCGCGAGCACCGGTTGCTGTTAAACGATGATTGACATCGATCAACACACACGCGCGCGCCTGGCTCCGAAAGGAACCTAGAAGTGGTATGTAAAATTCAATTTTTCCTCACATGATTGATTTTCCTTCGATTTGACAGCCTGATAGCAGTAGCGTGGCCGTGTCTTGGCACTGCTGAGAGGATAAGCAAGACAGACAGAGGGCCAAGTGCATGAAGGTAAATCAGGTCGGGAAAAGGGAAATTAGCTTCCCCAGCCCTGCACTTTGAGCCCTCTCTTGTGGATTATCTATCATCTGATTGAAACTCTTCGTGACTGAGAATAGACCCGCTTAGGTGTGTGTGTGACCTCCATATAGTGGTGTAGTAGTAGCTCATCACGGTGTAACTCAGCGTTCTATAACAACTGGGACAAGTGTCTGCGGGGTTGATAAGCCGTCGGGCGCGCTGTTGGCAGCTTAATTGAGGCACTTCCTGACCGCAGATTCTACCGGAAGCGTGCCGTCCATACCTAGGCCTCCCTCTCGCCTTCCCTATGGTCTCATCGCAGATAAAACACGTCCCAGCGTCGCTGCAAGCGGGCTCCCTTGGGATGCCACCATATAACAGCACTCGAGCCTCATCGAATTGAGTTTCGGCCAAAAGTTTTAGCAGCCATGTGTGTGGCGTTTTACGCGGAAGATACGTGAAAAGCTTTTCAAGCTGCACGCGGGGCACGTGCGCGCAGCACTGCTGTAACGCTCTTCCGCATCGATAGATGGGGCGTGCGATGCGGTGCCCATCATTTATGGAAAGAAGGGCCGCCGGTAACACATTCTATTGTTTTTTGAGCAAGTTTCAGCAAAGTGGGCGAAAAAGTTAGATCACGATCCCGCGCGCACCAAGGGGGGTCGTCGTCTCTGCGATATTCACCGCATGTGCTTGGAGAGAATTAGATTACAAGCGGGTAATAAGATTACAAAGAGAGCGCAGGGGAGAGGAGATTGCAATTATTTTCTTTTTCAACCCCGTTCGAAGAATTTCGAAGCTCCGTTGTGATACCCCAAAGACGGCGCGCGGTGCGCTGACGGTGGGGTACTTAAAAATTTAGTTAATTTGCATGTGAAGCGAACGTTGCAATAATCAACCGAGATGCTCATTAAAACAGTTTAGTCCTTGGAAGGGGGACGTATACTATTAACTTACGCGAACGAAATTAACAAAGCTGCTGTAGAGATAAGGGCAAGAAATGGGGTTTTTTTGTTGCCAGAATTTTATGTGAAGGAAAGCAAAACCAGAGGCTTCAAAGATTTGCAATTTGTATGAACTGTGCTCTGATTTGTGTGAGAGTAGAACAAAAACTCGCAGTAGAGCAAAGACAAAATAACTAAAGCAGGGTGTACAAAATTAACCCTTTTCGTCACTTGGTACACTGTTTAATTAAATATTCGTGGAATTTCGCAACAAGCAAGGCACGCTTAGTTCCGAGTTTCATTCGTTTCGTTTCGTTTGGTCTCTTGCTGTACAATTTGCACAATGTGTTTGCAATTTGCCGTACAAAAAAGCGATACAAAAGAATTCTTAAAATTCCCGACAAGAAATTTCATTAAACCGTTCGTTCTTCGTTTAGCTAAATAACTAGTAGGAAACAGTGAGAAGCACACAGAGATAAAAAGAATTCTTTTTTCGGTATGCTTCAAACGAGCACTATACTCATTTTATCTGTATCCTAACCCAACCCGCCTATCAATAGCACGACGGGTTCAAAATTGGATATAATTAAAACGCTCTAGTGTTTAGAGTACGTACGAGATTATCAAATTCCCGCCAAAATCAGCCACTGTTAATAATGAAATACGGGACAGACCAACTGCACTTTATCATGCGCCCCACACTGTCACAAAATCCAGTATCCCCAGCAGAGACTGTGGTGCACCATGTCGCTCGAAAATAATGTTAAATTAATTGCACATGAGCAACTTCATTAAAAAATCTTTCCCGTACGATACCCAAGACCTTGTATTGGTGTGTTGGAAAAACACCATACTCCCTCTATCAAGAGTGCATTTTTTTCTCACTAATCGTTTTTATGTTTGCTTCATTCCCAATTTTTTTCTACCACTGCTCCATGTGTTGCAAAAAGTTTTGGGGGGTCGAAAGCGATTGGACGAACGAACGAAGTAGAACGGTCACATAAATTGTTCTCTGGTTCCTACTAGTGTGTCCGGCTTGGCTCGAAAGCGGCCCATCAGTTGGGGAAGAGAGATGCACCGGGCGATGGCTAGCGATATCATAAATTCGCTCCTTTCTTCTCATGCCCGTTTCCCATACAATGCGGCGGACGTAGAAATGTTAAAACACACGACTCTCTCTACTTCTAACTCTGCCAATTTCGACCAGGAATGTGTGCCGGTCCAAAGCAATGAAGGAAGGAAGACAAAAGCGTGAAAGTGCGCCAAGGCACTGGCTGCCCCCGCTCAAAATATGAGAGATAGTGTCAGTGTTGGGCCGGTGTACGGTAGCGGTACGCCCTTTCTTTCTCGGTCAGAAGTCGGTCAAAAGCCACATCGAACATGACCCACACAGCCGGCAGTGTTTAAGGAGATATTATCGGGATGGGAAAAAAAAGAAGCGGGGCGCGTCCAAGGAAGCATGAATCGAGAGCGTGAATGAACGAAAGTTATGGTTTGCGAAGACACACACACACACGTTACGGCGAAAGGGGGAACATCATCCCAGATTTATGATTCAATTAAACTAATAGTTTTAGCACAATAGACAACATTCCCATACGCATGTACACGAAGGTACGGGGGCCCAGGGAGAAGACAGATGTCCCGTTCACCCGCACTGCGCCTGATAGCCGTTTATTGCATTTTTATTTCTTTTATCGGATGGATTTATGGCTGACAGGAGTGTCCTATTGACCCTCGGTACAGTTTTGTGAGGTCACCATCCGATTGATTTTTTATGGCACAGAAAGATCAGAAGAAATAAATGCATTTCCCTCCTTTAACAACGCATCCCAAACTAATTTGTATTGCCTACCTTTAGGCGCTCTGGTGCGTGAAATATATTTATTTTTCCACCACCACACCCAGCAACTCTTCGGCGAAACTGCCATTCGGATGGAAAACAATTCAAAACAGGAAATTAAAAATGACACCTGCAAAGATAAGCAACTATGTGTGAGCGTGTCTTTGTTTTGTTCTGCTAGCAGCAGCATGCAGCATTGCGCTACCAAACCAGCAGCACCCATCCGCGGGTTCGAGTTTTTGTTGATCATCTTGGGCAGGATGTCGAAACAGCAGCACAAAAAGAAACCCCCTTTCAGCGTGTGTAGAGGTACCGCAGTCGCCACATATCGGCACAGTTTCATCGGTGAACCTCGCTTTATCGATAGAGTTTTGCACTGCAGCACCGCCGCAACCCTTTTCTCTCGCCAAGAGCATGAGGGTCACGGGCTGCACCGTCACACATGTGAGTTTGCTGCTAGGTGCTTTCCCCCACTTCGCGTTTGATTATTTCACTGCCAGTAGCATACATGGGAGAGTCGGCGGTGTAGGTTCAAAGCGGGGGGTTCAAAGGCATAAAGGAAACACATCTTGACAGCATTTGTTCATCGGCTTTTTTCCATTGTTCTAGACAGCGATGGCATTCATCGTTTCATCATCGATTGTACTTCGTACTGCAAGGGTGGGAACAAAAAGTCTCATCACTTAATATGTCAGGGGCATAACACTGTGGTCGCTACCTGGCATAGAACATAATGGAGGTTTTTGTTTAAAGTTCAATAAAGTAAAATACAGCTTAACAATATTGGTAAGCTAAGTTAGGTTCAAAACCACTACATTAAACCAATTGAACTTGCTAAAATTTCATGTGTAGAACTAATTGTTTTGTGTGTGCACATTTTAAGTAAAAGTAATCGAAACCCAGAAGCAATTATACCAAGCGATAAAATGAAAACTAGGGTTCTCAACCTAGGCTTCAGTACATCAAAAGCAAAGTAGACATCTATTAGATTGGATATGGTGGCTCCTATATGGTTGGATGACTCCCAAATCTGCATAGGAAATCAAACTAACCTCATTAGTAACATCAAAAAGGCAAAAATCTTCAATGATCCTGGTCACGGCACCATCTCCGCATGAGGTAGGTGATTCGACACGAAAGCCTGGAGTTTAGAGAACAAACCAGACCACAATAACAGACACAGAATGACTCGTAGTTTAGTATTTGCATCTAGATGCAACAGTTCCATGTCCAAAAGTTCAGAACTTTCCTCATCAGAAGCTAACCACCGTATTGTAGACCGGTTAGATTTTAATTAATCCGTTTATTATTCCATTACTAGCAATAGGTCCCCCATTCTGGCACACTATCAACCACAATGGCTCGCCCCCCAAAAGCACAAAAATGAAGTCATTTTAACTAGCTGTTTTGTCAGAGTGTGCACCACCTCAACAACGGCCTGACGATCGTAAGCCTCATGGTGGCGAGTGGCAAAAGTCCCAGTCATTGCCCTGGGCTTGCTATTCAATCTTCTCTAACTGAGCGGACATTACCGGCTGCACGCCCGGAAGGTAGGCTAGCAATCAGGCCGGCCACAAAAGCATACTTACACCAAGGATTATACGGGAACGCAGGGAACAAAGTTGGGACACTCCCGACACTCCCGCTTGGAACCAGACCAGGGAGAAGTTTTCCCTTTTCTTGCTCCCTATATTATGTTACGGTTTCACCAATTCTTTTGTGTTTTCGATAAACAAACTTTTTTTTTGCTGGTGCTATAGCGTGCCCCGTTGGCACTGTAGAAAACTGTTGACACGGTGTGGAAAATGAAGTTTCAATGCCACAAACACACACACACACACACACACACGCTGTGCGCCGTTCCGTGGGAAATCTTGGGTTTTGGGCTCAACCTCTCGTTCCTAGCCACGGTGAGATCGTGTGCAACTGATGATGTGACCAGGAACAAGGTTTCTAAAGGCTCGACACTCCGGGCGTGTGAAATGTACAGGAAAGTAGTGTGGAGTTTAAACCGAACTAGCTGGCACATAGCTCCCACTAGTGGTGGATGAGTATGCTTTGAATTATCCTCAGCAAAAACCAATATTTACCAATGCACCGGCTCTGGCAAGTGAAAAGCCTTGAGCGGCATCCGGGCACTCGCATGATGCTTGCAGCTGACAATAGAAAAGGGACGACCGGGACGACCGGTACTCTCGCATGATGTCGTCGGCTGTTGTTGCAGCAAGTGCATCGATGCAAGATGCGTGTTTCGGCGTTTCCTTCCGTTCGGTGTTGAACTTTTGTCGAGCAAATAAGCCGTACAGCAGACTGTGTATCGTGTTCTGCCGCGTGCGTTCCTTATTGCTGCCCTGGCTGCTGCTATTTGGTTCGCTTCTGCTGTACAAGTGTACTACTAATATGCCACTCATGGGGGGCGACGATCTATGGTACGGGCCACGTTTCAGACGGAAGCAAAACCCACGCAGCAAGGAAGACCGGAACGAACACGGGAAGGATGGGACGGCCACACGCTCAGTCCGGGCAATTGATTCCCGTCGGTTCGCTACACTTGATCGATACATCCGATTCTGTGAGCGCTGTGTCTGTTGACATGCTCCTGGATGAGGCAAGGCTCAGACAGAATCGCAACCAAAGCACGCAGATAAATCGATAAGGTTTTAATCCTGGTCGGTAAACATGACGCACGGAGTTGAGGGATTTTTTGCTTCAATTCCAATTCATACGGTTGCTTCTTCAAAAACAGAACAGAGATTAAAGTAGAAGCGGAGGAAATGTGGAAGAAATTGAGCTCATTTTAATGCTACATTCCTCTGAGTTTAATTACTTTGCAAGCAGATCCTGTGGAATTTATTATATTACAGGCACAGTGTGTCCGCCCAAAACTCGCCCAACAAAGATTTTTGGATAATCAAATCAAAACGATACCATCCACCCAAACAGAGACACGCCATGTTTCAACGAAAAGCCATCACAGGCGCGTCTGTGAACGATATTCTACCGCTGCTGCTACCGTTTAAATTATAATTAATTAATCTTTATCCATGTCTTTCTGTGCCGTTCGCAGGTAATTTGATGATTCAAGACAAAGCCGATGGCTGGACGGTAGCGCATAGCACACCTAATAGCTGTGGGAGGTGGTGCACACTAGGCATGGCAAAAGTTTCCCTGGTGGTAGCATTTCCCGGCACCGCCTCTCGGTTCGGTCAGTAAGTTGTCATTAAAATTAAGCTAATGGAGTAAACGCGCTAGCCCGGCGCCTGCTTTCCTGGTTTGGCTTGCCGAACTTCTGCCGAAGACACTGGGAACTGCAGTGACCGGGACTGTTGGTTGCAAAAATAAAGCCCAGTCCGAACAGTGCTACACAGCTGGGACTGTCTCCGCCAGTGTGGCGTCCGAGGACGGTTGAAAGGACACCTTGTGCTGTGCACGGTGTGTTTGTGTCACAGTAGAGTTGACGCAGTTCATAAAATTTAAATGGACTCCTAACTGTTTCCTCCAGACCGAGGGGGGATTTCTTTTCCCTTGCTTGAGGATGCCTATTTCCTGGCAGACAGCCGTCCTTACTGTGGCTTGCAACGGCGCGTCCAGCAAGTCCTGTTTTGGGAGTTCAGAGAGGTTTCAGTTTGCACAGTCGCGGAGTCCCGCAGTTTAGGGTCTGTGTGTTAGTGCCTGCCGCCTTGAATTTCAGGCCCGAATTTACATTTTATTTCCATCTCGATCATTCGCACTAAGCGTTGCCCTATTTCTGTTACTACTTTGGCGTCGTGTTCTTCTTGGTGTCGTCTTGCACCGAGATCCGCCAGATGTATTCATTACCGATGGGAGGATGTTGGGGGGGTACGTGAATTTATTGCTATATTATGTATAATTTTTCTACTATCATAGCGTACCCTGCACCTGGTCCATCCCCCGGTATGATGTGCTAAATATGGGACGATTTTTCTTCTTCTTATCTACCCACGGTAGGCTATAAATTTATGCTCCACGGTGGGGAGTCCCTCCCGTCCGCAGCCAGGGCCCCGTGACATATTGGATTAAAAAATGGAAACACAAGCGCAACCAACACGTCAAAACAATCTGCCAGCAGGCCCTGTCCCGGGCCAGGTTAAAGAATGCAAAACACACACACAGCAACATAGCAAAAGCTGTCCGCTGCTGTCTGTGTGCAGTGCGCTGGAAATGGTAAATGTGTCAGCATAAATTTGATCACATTTCGCTCGAACCTCCCGCTCCCACCTTACAGTACACTCTCGTGATCGTGGTTGCTGTATTTTTTTTTTTTTCGGGTGTAAACGAACCTGTCACACTCTCTTTGACCCGAGTTACTTCATTTTTACAGCAAAGGGATAAAGGCAAGCATAGCGATGATGGTAGCGAGTGAAGAGGTAGGAAGGAAAACACAACAACATCAGTTTTGTTCACATTTTTACACGCCTTCATGAAACTGAAAGCTGACATGAGGATCTTTAGCGCATTATGGGTAGAGGAAGCGTGGCCAAGCCACTTACGGGAAAATCGAAAGTGAAAAAGCTCCGTTTTTTTCGGCAAAACGGCAACCCCGGATGGTGGCGCTGCTAAAAAGCGTCAATTAAATTGAACCATCTCCTCTGTAGCGTACGCGACTTCCTGCGGTCCATTGGTTGGAGCCGTTCGTGCGATGTATTGCTTCGGGGCGCAGAGAAGCGCACGAGGAAATGCTAATAATTGGATAAAGTGTCAACAACACATCCATTTTGAGGCGGGGGCTCGGTTTGGGGGCGACGGAAAACGATGGTTTGATTTTGCAGCATCATAATCGGTGTTGCTCAATTAAACGATTATATCCCGTGCGATTAAATATCAATCTCGATAGGTTATGAAAAATAATGGCAAGGAGATAATGTTTACATGAGATTATAAGCAGCAGCCATTAGTCGGGAAGGTATTTGTTGGGCATAATCGATTTTATGGCGGAGCTTAGTCGGTATAGCTTTTGTGATAAAATATTCCGTTTGGATCTGGGTGGAAGGTATCAAATGGTTTATTATCTGATAGAAAAGGGGTGAATTTTCATTCGCAATTTTCAACGGATTGAAATGTGTTTTTGGTGAAAACATTAAAGTAATTTCACATACAACCATTCCAAAAACCCATGCGTTCTTAAGGCCTTAAGGAAAGGAACAATATTCGTTGCAGAATTAATATTACAAGTTGAATATTAATATCATAATCTAATTAATATCATAATATAATCTAATTCTACATCACAAAATGCTGAATAAAACTCGCTTAAAATTTGTTTTAAGATACAATCTATTCCCGAATTACTTAAGAATTACTGTTAAGACGTTCTGACGAAATCAGCGTAACTCAAATACTTCCGTAGTTCACGACTTAAAGCTAAATTATCGTAAACGTATGGAAAATGTTCCAATGTTTGTAAAATCTAAAGAGGGTAATTTGTTTGTATTCGACAAATCTCACATGCCAACCCAACGCTACTAGTGATGGGAAAAATGAAGTTTTTGTCGGAATCGATTCCGGCTAGCTCCGCAGTTTTCTGGAATCGATTCCGGATAGTAGGTCCGGAATCAGTTTCCGGAATCGATTCCGGAATCGGCTCCGGAATCGGAATCGACTCTGGAATCGGCTCCAGAATTGATTCCAGATCCGGCTCCGGAATAGGAATCGGTTCCAGAATCGATTCCGGAATCGGAGTCGGTTCCGGAATCGACTCCGGAATCGGTTCCGGAATCGAAGTCGGCTCTCGAATCGGAAATGGCTCATGAATTAGAATCGGCTACCAAACGGAGTCAGTTCGGCATTGCCATAAAAAAATGCGTTTGGGTCCAATCATACTACGTATTGATAACCGCAAAAATCCAAATTTACTTGTAAAAGATCCATTCTCATGGAGATTTCCGGACTGATTTTGTTCCGGAGTCAACATCGGAATCGGCTCCGGAGCCAACTCCGGAATCGGCTCCGGAATCGGCTCCTGAAAAAGCTCCGGAATCGGCTCCGGAATCGGCTCCAAAATTGGCTCCGGATTCCGCTCCGGAATTGGCTCCGGAATCGGCTCCGGAATCTGCTCCGGAATCGGAATCGATTCCAGCATCGGAATCGGCTCCGGAATTGATTCCGAACACGGAATCGGAATCGGGTAGGTCCGATTCCGAGCTCCCACCACTACTTCCTACACTCATTTTGGTTAAATTGTTAACTCAGACAATCCTCAGAAAACGTGTGGTAGCGACGAAAACATACATCAATAATCTCACAACTGAACTAAATAAAGAAAAACTTACTGAGTGCAGGTTTTATCAGTTGTTTAAAAGTGCATGAACGTTTGTATGCTGCATGCAATTTATTTTAAAAATAATTATTTCCCCACTTTGCTCATAGAAGTGAGTCTAACGACACCACCAATCGGTTGCATGCGCAGTCAAAATTACTTCCGAGGATACCATTGATGGCAAACACCTTATACACATTTATCACTGCGCATTCGTGCAGGCGGTCACAAAACGCTTTCTAATCAATGAAATATGTATAAAGCATACCGGCAGCCCCGATCGAAGGGACTGGAAAGTGTTAATCGCCTGCACACTAAACAATAACTCCACCCAAAGAGTGGTACTTTAGTTACACTTCATAAATCAGCTACGGGAGCTCGGGCTCATCACTCATCGGTACCACCAACTTTCAACGTTCTTTCCCCCCCCCCCCCCTGGTGACGTGTAAATAAAACAATCGCCAAAAAAATAAAACCCACCATATCAAGCTTCCTTTACAACCAACATTGAGCCGATCCCCGTTCGATCGTACACGAACGCTTGCAGATGAGCTGCATCCATCCATCACCCAGCAAAGCGGTACCACACAGTAAAACACAGCGGCTTGAGTGAGGTGTGAATAGGTGGTGAAAAAACGCGAAACAAATCGCAACACCACGCTACCAGCTTACCATTTTTCCGTGCAATATTAACGATGGCCGTGCAGGCCGCCGGCCGTTGACGGAGGGCTGTTTTATTTTAGTTTTTTTTTTATGCTGGTCAAACTTTATGCGCTCGTGTATGATGATTTTTGCGTGCCGATAGGAAGTTATTTTTTCTTCTTTTCGTTTCCGAGGGAGCTCTTTCACTTTCACCACCGGCCAACCGTGATGATAATTGGACTGTTTAAAGCAGGTGAGGCTACGGTTTTGCTGTTGACTTGTTGGTTGGGTGGTTGTTGCCTGTTGCCGTCCGTTACCTTTGTTGGTTCCGCTGTCATATTTTAGGGCAGAAGCAGTTCGTGCGAATGAATGATACGATAAAGCCTAAGAGATTATCTGTGTTCCGGTTTTGGAGAGGGCGAGCAAACATAAGTATGCAAACTTTTAGCAGAACTGTAGAACATGGATCATGATTAAACATAATAAAACGGGCAAAGTAGAGCGGAAGTGGAATGTAATTCTTTGTCTTGGTTTACATCTCAAAACAGGAAAAAAACATTAAAAATAACAATTTAATTTAAAAATAATTTCGAAATCATTTTAAGCAGGTCAAAGAGCAAGACAAAAGAAGACAAAAGTAACAAAAACGCTTCCAAACAAGAGTATGTTGGTCAAGGTCGCTTGTTGTGTTATGCAATTTGATAACTTTACCATCAGGCATCCAAAATTATGCACTTACTCCTGCGAAAAGCAAACTTTTTAACTCATCTCTTGCCGCCAGTTTCTTCGTGATCCACCACCAAAGTGAAGAATATTACTTTCACAGTTTCGCAACAATCGTTCGCAGTCGCTGATTTAGAACAATGTAGGTAATTACGAGCTATGCGGAAGGAAAGAGCGTATTGCGTTTGACATTGTAGCAACAAACAGCTGACAAAAAAAAAGAAAACTTTCTGCTGAGTCAAAAAAAAACATGGAGACCACACAACAAAGAACAAGAAATAATCCTGCAATTTTTCCACTTAACAGCGACAAAACCCATTTCCCCACAACCCATCGGCGAACTGTGAAGTAACGAATGTTTTCCGTGCCGTTTTCGCTTTCAAGCAAACGGAAAAAAGCACAGCAAAGAAAAGGTGCAATTTCCTAGACTGTACAGACAGAAGACTTGGGGTGGCGAAATGGCGTGGGGAGAAAGAGAGAGAGAGAGCGTTAATTAAGGACGCACCCCAAAAGTGCGGGGAATGCGAGAGTACAAAAGAAAACTGGGATGAACTTTTCTTTTGCCAGCAAGGTTGATGGTGGTTCAAAATTGCCACCGGAACACAGACGATTGCTGTCAAGGATTTTTGTAATCTTGTTGGCTGTGGTAGGGAGCAGAACACACACAAAAAAAAACAACCTAGTATAATGTCCGCTTGACCTAGGCGCTACCTAGGCACGGTGAAGAGTCTGTCAGAGGGTTTGCACGAGAGAAACTATTTTTTGGGAATTTTTATCAAAAGAAGGCAAACGAAATGGAAAATTTATTAACAGACTTTTTCGATTTCAAAGCATATTCAAACAATCTGTTAAAGAAAAGGTAAAAGTTTTCCAGCTGAAAATACCATCGCACCAACCCTAATGAGCAGAATGCCACAAAGAGGGGGCACTCTCACACATCGCAAGCATTTCTCTAATTGATACGAACCACTTCAAGCTGTGCTGCTGCCTCGGCTTTCCCGCACAGCAGGACCCCGCGGGGGCTCGAATAAAGAAGCAAAGTTAGCCGATGCGAAAACTTTCAAACTGGTACCACTGTAGGAAGAAGAACAAAGTTGACCAACTCGTTCGTTAGGACGAGCGATAAAAATTTGGCCCCCCAAAGCTGGGCTCATTTAGAACAAGTTACCTATTTTCTTGGAATCTCATTTTTCCGGCTGCTTCCGAACCCGAACCAAACAATCATTTCCCGCACAGGGCATGTGACGTGCGTGTGTGTGATGTTTGCGTGACCAGAGCACTGGAGCAGCACAGGAAGTTCCATTCGTATCAACGACAGCCACACGTTGAAAGTGTTAGATTTGTTTCACTAGAGGAAATGGAAATGATCTTTTTACGTGTGAAAATTCAATTCGGGGAAATGGTTTGCCATTTATCACTTTCGCTCGCGGGGCATTCTTTGGGCAAGAGCTTAGAAAAGCTAAACTGGTGATGATCGCTGGTAAATCGTATCGAATTATTATAACTACTCGATGAAAATGCCATAACTTGCGAGTGACGTGTCCTGTTTTTTGTTTTGAATAATTGTTGAAATAGGTATCACAAAAAATCCAAAAAATTGACAAAAAATCAAATTAACACAAAGAACTGTCCTCTCGTTACATGAATGTGTCATTTCACTTTCGATTGCAATTTTGTCATCAATTCATTAGGCCCGAAAACGTCCGATTTTCAAAAGGGCAAAATCAGTCCAACTTTTTCCACCATAACAACCGCAACAGCGGAGCGATTTCATCAATTTCGCTTCGCGATTAGATGACATCACATAGAAACACACACACACACACACACACACACACACACACACACACACGTGGTTGGTATATTGGCATCATGTATCGAGACGAAATGGCTGATAGATAATTGCCATGATGTAAACGAGCGCCGGAGACGCCGAAAATAAGATTATGCTCCACGCACGCACCATCCATCACCATCGGGGTGTAGCGCCGATCTGCGGAGAGCCAAATTAAATGCGGCGATATGCTGACGAGCTGTTTCCAAATGCACCAACTCACAACTTGCCAAAGCAGCAAGGTAGAGGGAAAAGAGTGTGAAAGATTGCAGCATTTATGCCTGTTGAAACAATGTGTTCACATGCCGATCGTGTAATGTGAAAATTGAGCAAAGGAATGTCTGTCGATCGGTATGATTGATCGGACTTTCATCGATTGGAAAAAAGAAGTAATTTTTTTAATCATTCGATTTTTTCTTTAAATAGATTGATTGTAGAATCAATTTTTTGTTTCGGTTATTCAAAAGAAATTTTGAATTTTCAACAAAAAAAAAAAAAATCAAATCCATAAATCACTACAAGGTGACCTCACTTCATTAACCGTTCATCCGGACCGCGAGAAGGCCCGTTTTTGTCCCTGACAAAAATTAGCGTCTAATGAACGCACACTTTTCCTGACCGTGCAAAAAAAAAAAATGCTTCGTCTTTTTCAACGATCGCAACACCCTATCGCAGCGGATCCGATCAAATAAGCTGCTTTTGACTGTCAAATTTTACGCACTTTTTTTTTTTTTTTTTTTTTTTTTATGACGATAAACCCCGCCACAACCATAAAGATGCAATAAGCTGATTTCCGACGCAAAGAGCAAACAACGTTCACCGTTTGCTGCTGCTGCCGCCGCGCCACCGTGAAGCAATGATCGATTTTCCAGTGACATTGATTTTTTGTTTTGCCTTCGGCGAATCTAATAAGAAATTTAAATCTGAGAAGTGTAATAAAAAAAGAACGGCCCCCGTTTGGGGAGTTGGGAGCTTAATGCAAAAACACATTTGCACTCCCACGGAGTGTGTTTGTAATTGGAAAATTTTACGACCACAGCGGGAAAAGGGAGGTGAATTCATTTTCAGAATACTAAGAAGTCCTTTCTCTGATTGGGGAAGGGAAATTGCGTTATGATTGCTTCCAGGGTTAATGCAAATAAGGTCGTTGGTGGGCTATAAAACCGCGACAGCGTGGTATAAACAGCAATACGCTGGATTAAAATGAGTTCTAGTTATCGAAAAAATGGCAATAAAGTCTCATTTAAAAGAGTATAATTAATAAACGCTAAAAATGGAGCGTTTTTTTGGAACAGTGGGTTGGAATTTGAGCAAATGATTCAAAAGCAAACAACAATGACAGACCGCCCTTGATCGACCGAATCCAAATGTGAATTCAATTTTCTATGAAGCTCAATTCATTTTCCACCTTTCACTTTTCTTTGTATCTAGTAACTTCAAACGAAATTTCCACAAATATTAATTTACCCTGCTGCGCTTCAAGTTTTCCTCATTAAAAGAGCGCATTTTCCACACGGAACACTGCAGCCCATAAACCTTGATGATGTATCGAACTATCTCCCATGGGCCCGGGCCGGCCGCAAAACCTTCGCTCGGACGTTTGCAGCACCGAACGCGCTGACTGCATTCCATATTTTATGCAACCCCTTTTAACCCTTTTTTCCTTGCACCAGGAGAGCAACGACTTGCACACACACACACCCACACGCCACCTGCGCCACCCACACGGCAGGGAAGAGTTTTTGAACCCGATTGGAAGAAGCAGCTCGATGGCATATGAAAAATACATACGATATTTTACCGAAATTGGTCCGACATTGATGAATAAACCACCAGTGTTTGGTGCAACGTAAAACTTCATACCATATCTCTCTGTGTCTCTCTCTCTCTCTTTCTCTCGGGATAAAAATTGCAACACAAAATATCTAACCACCACCGACGATTACTAAACCAACACACCGATAACTCCTCCCTCCGACCGCGAGGTAGTTTATAAATTATTCAACATCTAATTAAAACCAGCGAGAGAGCCCTTAATTACTGCCGGTGCCGCATCGAGCGCCCTACACAAAACCTTCCCTACGTTTGTGATTGCGGGGCAAGGAAGGAGGTGGAAAAGGTGCGATACTTTTCTCCGCTGGAGTCATCATCCGCCGAATGTGTGTTTCGGAGCCCTCCGTGCCCCCAGCGCCTGGTAGTATGCACGCTTCGATGCATTAAATATGGTCCCACGCGCTCTTAGCTGACTCATATGGGTGACTCTAATAACAACTAGGCTTCTACATTTCCACCCGATGACTTGGCGCATGGTAAACAAAGTACACATCAGTCCACACACACAAAAAAAAAAACACCATAAACCTAACACAACACTGCAATCCGGAAGTGACCAAAGCGCGGGCAAATTGCGATTGCTTTAGGAGGGTGTCGTATACTGAAGCCGGAAGAACAAGGGGAAAAAGCCAGTGTTCGTGCGAGTGTGTGCTTTTGCCTTTTGTATTACGAGTCGAGCCGGTCCAGTGTCAAGTTCACGGTCTGGTGATTCTTTATCAAGCACGCTAGCATTTCCCAGATGCAATAGAATAGGGCTCCGTCTCTCCCCCCTACGACTCGATTTATTTCAAGAGCTGATGGCGGTGTGATTACCGCGAGAATTCGAAAGATCGAGTGATCTTCGATCCGGTGTGGAAATTAGTGATGTGCTTCCTGGAGTGCATCCACGACTTCAATCTGAATCTTTTTATTAATCTGATCCGACTCTGGCCAAACCAGAACCATTAGTTCCACTCGGAGTCGGTGTCGTACAGAGTTTCAGTCTACCGGAATTGGAGTCAAACAGAGTTGGGGTCGTCCGGGGATGGAGTCTGGCGGAGTCGAACAGAGTCAGATTCGGTGTCTAATAGAATCAGAGTCGTTCGAAATCGGATTCGTAGTCGGCCAGAGTCGATATTGACCTCCAACTCCGGGTGACTCCTACTCAGACTCCGGATGATTTTGACTCCGGTTCAGGATGACTCCAACTTCGACTCTGGACGACTCCGGACGACTCCGAATGAATCCGGACAACTCTGGACGACTCCAGACGACTCCGGACGACTCTGGAAGACTTCGAACGGCTCCTGATAATGCTGATCGTACCTAACATCCAGAGTCGGTTCCAAAATTTTTGGAGTCAACTCCAACATTTGGCCAACTTTTAACCCATCACTTGTGGAAACTAATGTTTGATCGTGCAGAGATATCTCACAAATCAAACACAGCATACTGGCATAGCCAATGAAACAAGTTTATAGCTTACTCCTTCTCATTTCCACTACTTGCTGCGACTTCAACGACTTATCTTGAACAACTTGTCGCAATGGGTCGCATGTGGGAACCTTATTACCTCGAGAGAGCCGACCAAACTCCGGCATGTATGACCTAGACGCGACCGTTTTATCGTCAGTACTGCACACATACACACATCAACCGGTGACCGGAGACCTTGGTCTTCGTTGTTTGAAGGGACCCAGATATAACGTACCTGTGTGGAAGAGAGAGAGTGGAAAAACAGTGAGATCTCATTAGTCGTAGTCGCACCAAACAACGGAGACACATACGGAGGCGAGGGACAATAATAGACGACGGCGAGAGATAGCCAATAATTACATCTAGCGAGCATATCCGGTGGAAGTGGGATAAGATTCGATACAGATACGGATACAGACATAGGGGGGTTGGTGGACCGGACGCGCTGCTGTAGTCAAGGCTGAGATAGCGCGTGACGTGATTTCATCGCGATCGCACATGAGAGGAGTTTGAGAGATGAGTACGCGCTTTTGTCAGCTAACATCTTTCCAACGATACAATAGTGTGTATTTCGACTACGAAACTACTTCCAAAGCCACATTCATTGGACAATTCCTTTGCAAACGTTTGCAAAAGTACATTACTGGAGCAAAATGTTCAACTCTAGCAAAACCCAACCCAACCCGACCTACGAAGCTAACGATCATAATCATTATTTTCCATCGCTTTCCTACCATTTGCTTTGTATTCTATCAGACCTGACCTTCACCAAAAGCACCGAAAATCACATCCCCCATTGCAAAAAGGGGCAAAAGGAGCATCATGTTTGCGTTCCCCCGTGTCGCCACAAGTATTTTCGGTCCATAACTTGCGGTTTTTTCGTGGTGGTTGTTGTTGTTGTCGGTGCTGAGAGAACTAAAAAAAAAAAACAAAAAATGGGAGCACAAGAGTACTAAAACTGTGCCATCGAAGTATTTTTTGTGTGTGTGTGTTCGGGGTCGCTTTGTGAAAAGCCGGAACATTTATTTCTCGGTACAAGTTTGAAGAGGAATGCACGTTCATAGAGTGGCGCAGGAGAGAAAGGCGTATCGAGAGGTTAGAGAGTATTGCAAAATGACACAATGCGCGAACAGTGGAGACAGTTTCCACCAGCTTTAAAAAGGGGGCAACAACAAAAGCGGGAGAAAATAAAGAGCAAGAGCAGTAGAGAATAAAGCAATGAAAAATCGGGTGAGAAAATCGGGTTCTGCCTTTTTTCGAGCAGTAGGCGGCAGTTGCGGGAGAGGGTGTGTTATTTTTTCCACTGCATTTCCGGTTCGCGCAACGCGCGATGGTTCCGTTTAAATGCCGCTTTACCCAATTTATCTTTACCCCGGTGTTCGTGTGGCGAGTGTTTGTGTGTGTGTATTTGTGTGAGTGTGCTTTTTTCTATCTTTTTCTCTATTTCAATGTAGAACAAAATGGAATGTCTTTCTCCGTGAGTGAGTCGGGTTTTCAGTGCATTGGAAAATAATACCCGGATCTATTGCCCAAAACACAAACACACAGCCATACATACACATTCGCCAACTCTCCGCAAATCTAGTCGAGGCTAGGTGCTTGGCAATAGAACAAAATAATAATAACGATAATGGAGAGGTGAAGTGGACCGTTTCGCACTAAAGCGACGCTTTCGCCCTGTTCTCCCCCGGCGTGGTCGTCGTTGTCGTGCTTTCATGTGTCACAGTGGAGCTTGTATTTCACGTACCGAGCGGTGCACATGATGGCCAGTGTCCCAGCTCTCTTGATGACCGCACGGCTCCACGTTCCGGTCGACGGGCCAGTGGCCAGGATTGGGTAAACATGCAATTGAATTAAATTAAAGTTGTATTCAATTTTTACCGTAAAACAGTGTCAACCGTACCCCAGCCGCGTGTGCAGGCAAACAGTGCATAGAAAGGGCCAACGCAGCCAGAAGGTGCACTGCACTGCGCGTTCTGCATTTATCTGCAGGCTTCTGCACAGGGAGGAAGCAGATTTTATGCTGCTCTCCTTTGCGGGCAACTGCCGTCTACATACCGGACGGCAAAATGACGCACATCGTGCACACGATTTGGCAATGGCGGCGCCTGCATATTGGGAGGCTTTGACCAGCAAAATCGTTTGCATATTGCAACTGCATGGTGTTCGGCATTGTTTGACTGCGTTTGTGCGTTCCCATTATGTAGAGTGTGCGTGGCGCGAGGACTCTGCATGCGGTAATAATTCATCGCGACCGTGAGCCGGGATGGGGGAAAGAGCGTTGGTTATGCTCCGAGACTCGAGCAACACATCCTATTATGAATTGAAGGTTCGGAAGGAGTGAAATATTTAAATCGTTTTTTTTTTTCGGCGGAACCACACAGCTTGAGATGACTCGGTGGATGGAAGGGCAGAGCAGACAGCAAGAATGGTTGAATAAATCAAAGCACATCTCGTGCGCTTCTCGCTTTATTGTTGTTGAATGTCATTGTTTTATTACCACCACTAAAGTATGCACAATAACACCGATTCGATGCGATGGGCTGTAGGGGTGCAGGGACAAAGAATTTTACGAATATTCTCATATGTCATCCAGCGGTCGGAAACGATGCATGATGCTCTCAAGTTCATGTCGAACGGCACCCCTTCCCTTGTTTTGTTCCTCGCCACACGGAAGGTAGCAATTATGTCGTTCTGCACGGTGCCTAGAACGGCTTTATGGCATCATACACCGACGCCACACTTGACGGGTGTTTTATGAGCATTTTACGATATGCTGCGGCACTGCAGCGATCTCACGTTGCACCCAGCCGGGCGTACTGCAATGGCGCAGCGTCGTTTGAAGCCGATGACAGCTGTCATCCGATTCGTCAGCGCGTTCGAGCGGTACAACACACGACCCACGACTGTCTATTAATGTACCAGAGAGGACGGTATTAAAATTTGTTAAACGCAAACTGGCACATCGCATTGCGCGAACTTAAAAGGAAAGAAGCAAAAAAAAACAGCCACCGCAGCAGAGCTGCGCGCTTCAGAAACCGGAGATAGCGCACCGACCAATCTCTCTTACCCACGCGGGCTAAAAGATCCAGTGGTTGAGTATAAATATTTGCATTCTGATAGCGGGAAGCTTCCTTCGCCGTTTCGTCGTTGCAGGTTGGTACCGTGGTACAGCGAGATTAGCAGCAAATGTCCACAGAAAAACACCTTCATAGGTCGTAGGTGTCGTGTTTTCCCTTTAGCTTTGGGGCTACTATGTCCACCACCACCGCCGTGGAGTTGGGTATTTGCGTACGTTTTCGAGGCGTTTGTGTGGCGCAGTGATTTCAACCACCCGGTGGTGTAAAATATAACACCCTTGTGGGGGAACATAAAATGATTAGCAAACGAAAAGGCGAACATTTCAAAACAATAAATTAATCTGGTGCTGGTGAGGGACGACGTGATGCGGAATGTATTGTTGGATACTATTTCCCCCTTTCAATCCATTTCCTGCATTCAAGAGCACAGCTGAGAGAACAGATACAAAATATTTTAAATATGTAACAAAAAAACACACATACACACACAACAGGCCGAATCCGATACCTTAAAACGGTTCGTATCTGTTTGACTTTGGAGCACACAGGGCGATAAATTACCTTCAGGAAAACCCCACGCCCGCTACGATTGCTGCATGCATTTTCCTGCTGGTCAAAAAGTGCTTGAGATTGATTTTAACGACATTTTAACGGGCGGCTGCAGCTGGTAGAGCGTTTTACAGGACCAGTCTTTACCCTAACAGAGCTGAGTTTAAGTAAAAGAAATGAAGGGAAAAACACCACCACCCTTACAACTATTGCCGTGTAACGCGTGTAAAATATTTTTCCCTCGATCATTCGTTAGTAAATTTTATTCCTACTTTTTCAACCCCATTTCGTCTGGTGGCGTGGAAGGTCGTAAATTTTGAACCAATACCTTCCTCACAGCCGCTGTACTGCTGCGCCGCTTTGTAGCCAAGAAGCTTCCGGTACTCGTGCGACCGAGGCGCCTTTGAACTAACACTCTTCGCGAAGACGTACCCCCTGTTTTCCTTCCTTTTGGTTCAAAAAGGTTAAGTTTTCCCAAATGGTTTTGTACACTTTTCATTCGTGCCGTTCGCGAAACGTAGCATTCCGACGTTCTGCCGAAAAAGCGTCGCCCGTCGTACTTGTGTGTCTCGGCTCGTCCTACATCCCTCCCTACACAGAAGCAATGCTCATGCATCGGAAAATGAGCTTTTCTTCCGCTTCATCAAACGCTTTGGAGGAAAGGCAGCAGAAGTTTGCCAACACGGGGAAAACGTTTGGCGCTACAACGTGATGTGCAACCATCGCTTCCATCGGGAAATAGCACCGAAACGGACGGTCGGTCGTGACACAGACAAGAACACGACAGACAGGTTGAGAGTGTGAGGAGCGTGTCTTGTGTGTGTGTGTCTTTTCGCTGCTGGGAGATTTCGCAATCCTCCCTTGCTCCCTGCTTCTTTACCGTGCATCACATGACGTGCTAGCGAAGGAACGTTTCAGACGGGGGAAGAACACACTACTGCCCACCCCACAGCTGTGGTGATGGTATTAGAGATGTGTATCACTATTCTCGAACGCTAGCAAGGTTGAGTCGACACCCTTTATCATGCATGTAAACCCAAACTACCACCATCTGCAACGGAGATAACGACGAGAGGTTTTTTTTTGTATTCGTATGCCCTATTTGCATACATGGCAGCTGTTTAAAGGTGTTTGTGCATTCAAACCGAACCGAGGTGGTGAGAGCAGCGATAAAATGTCGCAAGAATTTTCAAGATAGATAGTGTAAATAAGTTATAGAACAAAACACATACACTTTACAGCGATAAAAGTAAATTGAGATGTATATTCATCAAGATTATGTGACTAAGTACGCTCTAGAGTAGGTCCGGTTGCGTGATCGGAGGGTGAAACGGAAGCATTTGAATGAAGTTATCTTGGCAAGACGGGAAGTAGACCAATGCTAAGGGCACGTTTCTAAACGGTGGCTAGGCGAATTTTCAATAGAACTGAATGAAACACACAACTACAGTGAAGAGAACGGGTCTTTAGTTTCTGATGCAACGGAAACAACATCTGACCAGAGCCACCTGACGGGGAAGTTCACAAAGAGGGGTTGAAAACACGAACAGAACACAGGGGGAGCGCGATTGCTTTATCGTGGGCCCTTACATTTGAACAACATATGACAGTGTGGTTTTGTGGTTTAACGTGATGCATGTTTGAAAGGTTGAATACTTCAAACATAACAATTTAACTTGAATAAAAAAGGTTCGTAAATTGACATAAAAGGTCAAACATATTTGTTTTGTTTGCAGATGTCAATACCAAAATTATGAACAACTATAACGCTTGTTATGTTGCTTGTTTTATTCCTCCTGTCTTAAGACAATGTAGAATATAACTTAACTATAAACGTCACTTTAAAAATGTAACAAATGTTTGAAATAATTAATAATACAGTGAAAAGATCGATCGCTCTATTCATACGTAAAACGGCAATTGAATTATCAATCTAACGGCTAAAACTTCTAAAAGCACATTTTGGTGCCGTGACCAGGATTAGAACGAAAAGTTCAACCCTGGAGAGCGCTCCAAAGCGCTAAGTAAAGCGCTAATCTGTTACATCTCGCAGCTGACGTCCACTGTGGTGTCATTCCCCATCTCTCCCCACCCACCTCTAATGCGTCTCCAATTTGCACAAACAAACGCATTAGGGAGGCCACATGAAAATTACATTTTTTTTTTTCAGCAAACAGCAGCAGCTCATTAGATAGTAACGGAGAGCTAAACACACCGAGACACCCACCCACAAAACGAGTGAAAAGGAAACACATTTCCCACAAAAGCACACACGCACACATAGAAAAAAACACCCGCAATGACCATTGTAACTAACACTAACACCATCAAAACTTACCCGCACAGCACGCGCGAGCATGTAACACGAAGAGACACAACAGCCCTTTCCCACTCACCCCTTCACAATAAAAAGCTCTGTGTGCGTGTCGGTCCAGTGTGTGTGTGAGAGTGAGTCGGCGGGGTGGCTTTAAGCTGCGCCCGGCCGGAACGCGTGCGCCTTCATCAGTACCGGATCAGCATTGCGCGAACACAGTTCGATCGTCGCGCGCCGTACAGCCGTCGCAGCAGCAGCAGTGCCGTTGCGATTGAAAAATCAGTTCGAAACAACCGCAAGTGTCCGACGGGTGCATCGCTAATTAGCGCCAGTGCACAGCAAAACCGTTCCAAACAGTACCATAAGCAGGAAAATCGATAGCAGAAAATCGGGTGCGTTTCAGTAGCCAAAAAAAAAAGGAAAAGAAAAGCAATAGAAGCCTGGCAAAACAAAAGGAAATCTTTTGCCGCCAATCGTGTACGTGAAAGTGAGTAGAAAAAAGCGCATCCGTAGGCTTCGGCTTTAAAACAGCTCGCATAAATAAGGTACGCCGTGGTGTATGGTCAGAGCGGTGTACTGGAGAGAACGTGCTGCCGCAGCAATAGTTTTTCCTTTGCGCTAATTGGAAGATTGCTAATTTTCACCACGCGAGCTCATTGCGCGAAGACGTGGTGTGCAGCAGTTGCAACAAAGTACAAAGGCTAGGCGGGGAAGGAAAAACAGCACTTTTCCCAGCATGACCGAGCTGGAAGTCAGTTGCGCTGCGCCCTTGTGTTGTACAAACCGGTGTAGAGAACGCGTGTCCTGTGGTATTTTCGTAGTTTTGTTTTTTGTTTTTTTTTTTTTTTGTATCGTTTCGCTTTGTACAGTAGTAGCCATCTGGTCACCCTGCGTGCGCCCCCGCTGGTTGCTTCAAACAAAAAACAAAACAAAAAACGAGAGGAAGTGCATTGCTCCGGTGCAGTGGTGCGTGAAAAATACATTGACGCGTTCCCCTCGTCTGCCTGGTCTGCTTTCCGTGTGTAACTCCCCCATCGCGCTCGTAAAGCGACCGTGCGTGGTCAACGCATTGTGGGCGAAAGGGGAGACGGACGACAGCAGCAACTTCCTTTCTGCGTGTACAGTGTACCTATGTGTGTGTGTGTGTGTGTTTGGTGCAGTGAAAGGAAAAGACACAAGGAAAAGAAAGTGTGTGTGGTGCATGCGTGACCAAGGGGGAAGAGCAAACCAATTTGTTCGGCCCTTCTGCCAATGCACCGTTTAATTGTGTGTGTGTGCAGCATCGTAAAGGGGCTTACTGGCCAGCCCCAGTGCAGCAGGCACGGAATATTTGCGTGCCGCCAGTCGCACTAGGCGCACTCTGTAGGAAAATAGAAGGGGCGGTTGGATCTTTGATTTTTTTCCTTCTCGAGCTTTATGAAGTAAAAAAAAAAACAGTATTCGTGTTTGTTTGTTTTTTTTTTAACTTGTGCTTTGCACTCGTTACAGAATTGTTCGAATCTTTGTACACATGTTTGTGCCATTGCTATCATTGCTAAGGTGATTTTTCTAGCATGTTTCCCATGTTTGTTTTTGCATTTCTTTTGCACCCAGTTACCTTTTGGATGTGCATATGCATCCTCATTATGGGAAGAGCAAACTAATTGACATTTGGAAGCAAGTACCATGTGGATGAAGAATGTAAAATGGCTTTTATGAGCCTTTTGTTTGCCCTTAATACGGTTAAAAGACTAAACACACTAACATTAACTAAAGAAAAACTAAAAATGGTTGTGAAAAGGAGATGTTTTAGATGAGCGATATGACATACGCGTAAAGGTCTACTTTCGTGAGCAGCCTTTTACTTGTGACAGCCATGAAAAACAGACAGTAGAACCAGATTTGTGTATGTTTTAATTGGCACATGGTACTGCGTACTGCAAGCAGCCGTTGCGTTCCGCGCTTCTGTTTGCAAAGCTAGAAACTGTTGCGCTCATTAACGCCGTGCATCCTGGAGCGTAAACGATAACTTCTCGTTCATTAAAACTTTCAGCCTGAAAAGTCCTGTTCATGCTGAGCTTCCCATCGGTTGCAGATTTTCACCACCACAATCCCTCACTGGTTGGTTTTTTTACCTCAGTTAAAATCAGTGTAAAATTGTGGCGCACAGTTTTCCGACTTTTTTGTGTTTTCAATCGCGCCCAACCATTGGGTGCATAAAATTGCATAAAAAAAGGTGAGGGATTGGCAAATGTACTTACAACAAACAGTCGGCAGAAAAAAATAGAAATAAAAACAGCACAGGGAAAGCTAATGACAGACCACGGTCATGAAAGTGGCCACGAGTCGGAAAATGTGGTGCTGTGCAAATCAAGGGCGCACACATCGATCGTGACACAACCGTCCCCCCGCGCCTGCGGTTTGTGGTGGTGTTGGTGATGATGCAAAAAAAAAAAAACAGCCACCCACAAAAAGTAAAAACTGCACGCCTCAAAAGCAGTGAGCGAGAGGTGAAGTAGGAAAGGTGTTTTTTCCTCTCCATTTTGGTCTGCATTTAAAAAAAGGCAGATTTTCCATACAACCAGAACCGTGAATGAAAGATTCATTTCTTTCACAACGCACAACCAAATGAAATAAACCAGCCATTCAATGGGAAAGCACGATGGGTGAATCTGATGAAACTCAGCCAAACGCCAGCCAAACGAAGGAATAAAATCAACAGAAACACAACATATAATCCACACCAAGGGCTCTAAGCCAAACAGCGTCCTTCTAGTTGGTGGACTGCGCGCGCCTTCGATGGTGGTAATTAACAAACTTTTCCCGCTCACCAAACACACACACTGGCGGCGTTGGTCGTGCGTGATGTTGCACCTGCAACCGGAACGTGTGTAAAATGCGCTCGTGTCGTGTTCGCTTTTTTATTTTGTCGGTGCGGTTTTGTTTGCCGCCATTTGGGGCTATGTTTCTATTTTTGCGCCGGTTCGCCGTCCATGTTCAATATCTGTCCGCGGACGCTTTTCACAGTTGAGGTTTTGCCGTCGTTGCGTTCGGCCGTCAATGCTCAATGCTTCGTCTCAAATCGCATCACAACCACCGACGAGCGAGATTCAATGCCACGGGCAGGTGGAAAAAATGTATCCAAAAAGAGATAAAAAAAAAAAAACAACATAAAGCAGAACCCACTCACTCACTCTAATTGGAAGCTATTGGTGGGTTGGCAGAATTTTTGGTCTGCTTGGTGGAAAGTTCTGGTTTGTCAGAAAAAAAGGACAGGGGAAAGCAAATAGAAGCAATACCAACACAAAAAACCCCATCGCACGTCGGGTGGTCGTCGATTGTGGTGGCGGCTTTCGGTTGGCTGCTGCCTCCCATTTTCCAGTGGTTTCCACCCGAACAACATGGCGCGCGTGGAATGTTTGTTGCATGCGAAGAATTTTTCAGCTCGAAATTGATTAGAAAAGCCAGCAATTGCAACAAAAAATTTCATTTCCAACATTCTATTCCACCCCCCCCAGAGCCGGTGGGGTGTACACATTGATTAGCGGAAACCATTTGCCCCACGTTTAATTGCTTTCGACATGGAAAAAGCGCTAAAAGTGGTTTTCTGGTTTCAAAAACAGTAAACAAAAACCGATGCACTAATCCACCACCAACACAGCACCGGGTCCAGTCCACAACACGAAAACGGTGATGGTTCGAAGTTATAGCGCGCCTGCCAGGGCTCGTTCTCATGTCAGCACACCAACAATAATCCCGCAATCATCATCGTCATCGTTTGGGGCGGCTTGCTGGTTGTTGGCTATCAAATCAAACATCGCGGCACACAAAACCTTATGACATCCGCTTTCCGTGGGGAAGAACGGGGCAGTAAATGAAAAGCGTTGGTCACAAAACTTCTTGCAAACCGGCACGTCTCGACCGGGTGTGTCGTTCTCGAACATTAAACAGCGGGGCCGGGAAGTCGTGTCTTTAATCCTTGCATTGCATGCGTGTGTGTGTGGTTCTACTTCCTCAATTGGCAAACACACGTTACGTTTCGCGTTTTATTTGCGTTTCCTTAACGGTTTGGGTCATTTTTCATATTACCATGAGTTTCCGCGTGTGTGTGTGTGTGCGCGTTTTTCTTTACCTTACCACAACAAAACCGTCGTGTGTCGTAAAGGTTTATGAGCACGTTCTTCGGCTGCTACCTCCAAACAGGACACAACATCTGACGAGGAACTTAATGGGAAGGGGGGAACAGAAGGCCTTCCGTCTCAATCGGTTCTGAGCGGGTTAACGAAGTGTCACCATTTGTTGCACCACAACCATCCATAGCCGGGGTTGTGGAAATGGGTTGTTATGGGCAAATGTATTTTTTCTCCGTGCTGTTAAAGGGGCTTTAAAGGGGATTTTATCGTACTAAATCGAGCACGCTATAGTAGCATCAGGGCCCTTGGTACACAGGTGTAAAGCTTTTGTAAGTACCGGGTTTAAACCCTTCGCGATTAGGTTTAACGAACGGACTACCGAAATGAGTTTAACGGGCAATTAAAGGACGGAAGAGATACAAAAACATGAGGTTCGGCAATTAGTTCTGGAATTAAAAATAATCCTTTCCAAGTAAAATAGTTATTTAAGAAAAAAATATTATTACAATGCTTAGTCCTCAATTCTTAATATAATGTAGCTAGACTAGTGTTGCGTTTCACGAATCTTTCGTTGAGATTGATTCATATCAATGTTCAGCTATTAGAATCTCGAATCAAATCTCCAAAGATTCATTAATCTGTAAAGATTCATGTATTTCAAAATCTATAAAGATGAATCCAGGAATTCATGGATCTTTATTCTTAATAGAGTTCTTAATGGAATCTAGCTAGACTAGTGTTGCGTTTCACGAATCTTTCGTTGAGATTGATTCATACCAATCTTCAGCGATTAGAATCTCGAATCAAATCTCCAAAGATTTATGAATCTGTAAAGATTCATGTATTTCAAAATCTATAAAGATAAATCCAGGAATTCTTGGATCTTTATTCTTAATAGAATTCTTAATAGAATCTAGCAAGACTAGTGTTGCGTTTCACGAAGCTTTCGTTGAGATCAATCTTCAGCTAACAGAATCTCGAATCGAATCTCCAAAGATTCTTGAATCTGTAAAGATTCATGTATCTCAAATTCTATAAAGATGAATCCAGGAATTCATGGATCTTTAGAGCAGTATCATTTTCAAGATATTAGATAGAACAACCTATTCGACTGCGTGGTACTTGCCAAGAAGCCTCGAAATCCATCATAAAACTCGAAACTAGAAACGATGGCCTGTATAGGCCATTATTACTACGTAGGTAGTTATAACAAGAAGAAGAATAAGAAGAAGCTCTATCTCTATGAATCTTTGATGATTTATTAACCTTTCGAGATTTATGTATCCGATATTCAGATTCATTGAATAATTTCAAAGATTCATTCAGATTCATTAAGCACATTACTTTGCAGTAATAGGTTATGTTATGTAATGTTTTTAATGGAAACTCCCATTATATTTCCCTAGCCCTATTGACGACAAAAATTATTGTTTTTAGTACAACTAGCTTCAGCAGAAAATCTTAATTGAAGATTTTGAGATGATCTTTCCGCAAATATACAGTTAATAACCCAACACGGAAACAAGACAGAAAGTGACAACGTTTCGTGACGAGTGACAGAGCCAAACCGTCAAATTAAACACACTGCAACAGCAAACCCCCCATCCAATAAAAACACGTGACGCCAATCCACTTTCACATTGGGAGGGGGAGGAAATTACACTTCGACACAAATGGACTGTTAGAAAATCATAAAATAAAATTGCATCTCACGCATGCCCGGAGCTTTATCATTTCCCTCGGCTAGACCGAAAAACAATCGACCATATTTTGTACCGCACGATCTCTTATTACCTTCCCGTTACTGCTAGCGCGCGTGTTGTCCTCTATGACCTACCGGCGCTGTGAGAGAGTGTGTAAAATCCCCTTCTCAGTCTTCCGAACTTATTAAGCACGTGTCCCGGCGAACGTTCAAACGTGCGTTCAGTTTAACGTAAATTACCATAAAAACGTGACCATCGATCATCGGTACGGTGCACGAAAGCAAAAACAGGTGATTTTTTTTACGATGTGATCTATCCATCGGGTTGGTTCATAAACCGGGTGTATATAGGTAGACACAGATGTGAACGATACGGCTTTTTTCAGTATCAGTGACATTGGGTTGCATGCTAGAATAAATGCATTCATCCGTATATTGTTGAGTGATTAGACTCTTGGGACTTAATTGAGTATTTGTTTCACCTAATGATTTCCATAAAAGACCAGATTAATAAAGTCAATTTCCATGTTCGAGAGGTTTCGTTGCTCTCTTTCACATTGCCCAATAAAATCATGATGATAGCAACTAAAGTCAATCCAGCAAAATCGTGCAGCTTTTATCCCGAGCTCTTTCGAAACATTCCCATGGGCATGATGTAGGCTCCGAACCACCACGCGGGGAAGAAGTTCTCTAGCGGTTTCGATCCCAAATTGAACCGTTTACCAACCGTTTTACAAGCCGGTCAAATCCGGTTCCAGCATTTTCATTTTTCCCCTTTTTCCGACTTGTACTTCACTACGAGCGAACCACATTGCATAGCGAATAAGTTCCGATTTCGATTGGGTGGAAGTGCTCTTTCTTCTAGCTCAGTTATTGTACCACACCGTGTTGCCGTATCATCACTGCGCGGTTATGGCTCATCGGGCACGACATGGAAAGCGGCTCTCGTCGGTTTGAAATCCAAAACGGCACCGGGTGACGGATGAACAAAAAATGATCCACCCTAAACAGTTAGAGTTCCGTTTCGTGTTTTTTTTGCTTTTGCTTTAGCTTTTGCTTTTGACGCACGAATTAGGCAAGTTACCCCACCCGAGAATAAAAAGCGACTCACCAGCGTCCGTCATCGATCGGTGTCGTGAAATTGATTGGATTGACTTCGACATTCAGGTCGCGTATTACATTAGAGCTCGTAGCTAGGCATCATCGGGTGGGGTATTCCAGGTGGAAGTTATGCCCATGGCGCAATGCTACCGCGTGCCTACGTAAATGGGACTTTAGTGAGTGCCAGCATTTGCTTTTTGGCGGTGCCTTTCAAACGTGCAACAAAATATCCCTTAAAGCTCTTTTTTGCGAGCAGCAAATTGTTGAGCCGTTTTAAACCCATTTTTGGTCGGTGGAAATCGATCTCCATTTTGGGGACGAAATAGCTCAGTGGATTTTATTTTATTTTCGATTCCAAAGCTCTGCGAAGACAATTGAAGACAGTTTCAAATTTCAATAAAACATAATCGCACACAAAAACAAATCACCCAAAGTCGCGCATAAATTACTTCCCCATTTTCCTATCGTCAATAAAAATCGGATTAAATAAGCGCGGAGCGTACCTCAATCAAAAACGTCCCATTCGTCAGAGGATGGATTGGGTGCGAACGAGACCAGGAAACCCCAACAAAACAAACGGCGTGAAAATGGACGCTTCTTCCAAAAAACGGCACGACCGGTGCTTCCGGTGTGTGCTTCAAATGGTTCATTTCCTTGGTGAGCTCTCCCGCAACCTGCAAGTCCAGCGGGCAAAAGTTTTGCAATGATGCTCCCGGGTCCAACCCCGGTTCGAACGTGAAATACTTTTCACGAAAGGCAAAGTTGTCGGTACAATTGTAAAGTAACTTGCTCTCCCGTCCCCAAAAAAGCGACAAAATGGAGAGAAAAATAACGACACTAGAGAAATGTTGCCGGATATCGTTTTAGAACTTCAACCCGGCAAAACTTTTGGTCACCATTTGGAGTGTTGTGAGTGTGGGTACAACAACACGGGCGGCAGTGGCACAGTGACACAATATTACTTTCCTTCTCTGGGGACCTCTGGCTGGGATAGGGAGGAGCTTTCCCACCGGACTCTCGAGAGCTTCGGTAATCAGCTTTAACGAGCAGATCTGGTCCCTGCGCTCCTGACGCCCTCCGGCCGAGCTGACGAACACATCTCTCGCTCGACCCGGCCCGGTCCACACGAAATATAAATTATCAGCTTCCCGCCCTTCCAGTTCCCGTGCGCACACTGCTCCCTCGCGGCTGCTTTATTACAACCATTGCTCGCGCAAGTTACCGGTTGGCGTGGGGATGACAATTTTGGTCCCTTTTATTTACGTGAGCTTCTGGTTCCAACGGTCGGCTAGCGGGTGGGTTGATGGAGAGAGCAATTTGTTAAAAATAGATATCAACTGCACTTGATGTTACGTTCCCTTTTTTGTTGACTAAAAATTCGTCCACCACGGTCTAACGATTGGGGAAGAAATACATAAACTTTGAAGAGTTAAAAAGAACCATCATTTTTAGACAAACTCTCGCTTGCTCGAAACATCTTCAGCAGTGTGTTCCGAGAAGGTTGCGAAAAAATGCCATAAAATGATGAAGGACCGAGTGCGGATTTATGCTGCTTATGGTGACAGGCTACCACCAACTAATTATTGTGATCATCGTCACCGATGGTACTATTTGCACAACTTTCCAACCATTTATTCTTGTGCCTTTCTTGTGCTTTAGCGCTGTGCTGTGTCAGTGTCAGTGAGGGGGGTTTTTGCTGTGTATTTGATCTTGTCATTTGCATAGTCCTTCTCCGGAGCTCCACGCCTTCGCATGATGATTAGTGTGTAATTAACGTGCACACCGGCCGGTGGAGGCCCATGGAAGGTGATCATTTCGTGCCTGCGCAAACCAACGACAATATCACTTACACCCTCTTTTACATCGTCCGGCCCCAGGGCGTGCTACCTCTCGCTTTCGTGACCGATCGATTAGCCGGACCCGGCTACAGTCGCCAAGGGCAACCACGTGGTACCCTAAGGTCGTTCCGCCGAGATGTGGGTCAGGTTAAAATGCCAACCGGACGTTTAATGACGATGACCAAAGGCCGGAGAGTTCGGATAGAGAAAGTGCGATGAGGAGTTTTTGCTCCTTTTGTTTTGCTTTTTTTTTCTCTTTCTCCTGAATACGAAATGCATTCGGAGTGCTTTGTCAAACAAAACATCACGACACACAAGCGTGAGCTCACGAGATGGCCGGCCACTTGTTAAATGTTGACCGGTGCAGAGAGCAAAGTAAAAAAAAAAAAAAAAACAAAACATAAAAGCTCGGCGAATAAACAGCGCCACGCTGATAGCAAACGAAAACGTTTGAGTCAAAACAAACAAACCATTTAGCATGCACCGACCATCAAACATTCCCCATTCTGTGCCGTGCTGGGTTGGTTGGTCGTTGGGTACTCTTTTTGGGGAAGTGGATTGGGATTGTTCGGTGTTGAAGGGACGAGGTTTGAGAGACTAGAGATTTATTATTTTTTGCATGCACTTTATAAAATTCTCCAGGCAACAAGGAGGAGAGCGGGGAAAGGAAAAGTAAGCAATATAGAGTTGGACGACGACTGTGTTAATATGCATTTCATATATTTGCTCTAGTTCGTCCGCTTCTCTTTTCCGTTTTTTTCAAACGACACGATTCCGCTAACTGTCTGAGTGGTGCTTCAGACGACAGGATAGTAGAAAAGTGATGGCCTGGGCCGAAAGATGATAATTTGTTACCCGCAATCTCGACCGGACCCGTGCCGTCACCGGGTCGTTAACTTCTTCACTCGGGTGAATGGTCCAAATTGAGCGGTATGCTAATATTTAGATTGCACCGAAAATCACATGACCTGAAAAAATTGTAACGTAATATTTGCTCGGCAGCTATCTCCCCGTCCACTTCGAAGTAGAGCGCAGATTTGAGTTGATCCATGGCGAAGGGACAGTTTACGCTTTGATGATGGATATACATCAGCGGTTGTGTTTGAAGATGTGTGCTCAGTGAGGTCCGACAATCGTTCAGACAGTTTGAAATCTGAATTATGATGGTAAAAAATGTGATTTTGCGATATGATACGACACTTGGATATGAAGGATCAGAGATATTTTTAAACAAATATTGAATCAAATTGAACTGTCATGAAGGTCTTGAGAAGAATCGAGGAAAGGCGATTTCAGGTTTTAAGGCATTCATCATGTTCATGAAATCAAATAAGCTTAAACTGAGCTGACATGTGCTTTCAAGCTGACATGTATCAAAACAATCCAAGAGTTCAAGAATTCGACCTGATAGTATAAAATTTGCAAATAATCCTTGGAGCTTAAGAAAAACTAAGTACAATTATTGCTTTGATCGCTTTTTCACATCAAACCGTTTGTTTCATGGAAAGATGCCTTTAAGAGCATAGCGAACTAGCTTGCTTCATATGAAACCAGATATAAACAGTAATACTTAACCCTTCAACAGATAACAATGCTATTTTAAACTTGGCTAAAGACTCAAAACGCTAAAGACCAATACACCAATGTCCACGAACTTTGTATGGACCTAATATATTGCTTAGTTTAGAGAGAATTTGGACTTCGGTCTCCCTAATTCATCTTTAATAGACCACAAAAACAGCATAAAATGATTTGAAGAGACATCAAAGTAGAAATACTTAACTGCAAAAAACTGGAACGCATTTTTTGTGCTAAATTGATGACTATAATTAATCATTTTTGTGCAAGTACCTCACATTCCATATGCGCCATACCTTTCACTAAGGACTATCTAGTGAGCAACACCAAAATATTGATTCCACCATTTCGTCGAACCGTTCCTTAACATGCTTTATTCATTAAACCACTTAAATTCATAACCATACTTCCAAGTACTTTCACTCTAGCACTGACAGCGCACCTCGCCTAATCACGTCGGGCTGCGCATTAAACTCCATATTTGAGCTACACTCGCGTTATTAAGCTTAGACACCTTGTTGTGTGCGTCCAATTAAAATTGCCACCAGGTTCCGTGCGTGCGCATGCAAACACACCACTACGCAAGGCTCGGTAGTTAGTGAAGATTCTTCACGCACCGTGCTCATCATTAAGGGCCCGTCGTTTTGCTTACAAGACACCGAGCAGGGTAACCGGCACTATCGGAGGGCTGACAACCTTAGCAACAGCGTTTACGCGGCGGTCAACAGCCCTTTCCGAGCGGCGCGAAAGGAAAGTACCGACAGCTTAAGCAACCCATCCGGGCTAACACAACTCGCAGTTGCAATTCTTCGCTTTTCCTTTTTATGAAATCGCGTGCACAGAAGAGGGCCGATATACAGATGTTTCGTCCAAAAAATCACGCCACCAGCATGTCGTGCGCCAGCAATGAAAAAGCGTTTCGAAAAACAGAGCCAACCCCGCCCCGCCGGCCCAAAAAAGCATACGCCACACACCGGTAGAAACGGAAACACAGGGCAGGGCATAGCATAAAGCGTGAACCCTTACACATTGGGGGGCACGTTCCGAGGACGTTCCCGTTCGGTGGGTTTCACGGCGGTGCCATGCCACACACCGCTTTTGTCGGGCAGGTTTTTGGTGGGGCGGCCAACGGTGGTGACGTTTCGTTTCATTACGCCGGGGCGGAAGCATGCAATTTGATGCTCGTGCGAGCCCCGCGTTCGGTCGGAAGTGGATGTCATGGGGTTAATCGTAGCTCGGCGAGCGTTGCGAGCGGTGGTTTGCAGTTCTGTGAAGCGTGGCTCTAGCCGAGGCGAGGGTACTGCGCTTCAAGCTCACTCAGCTCGGAGGAAGGTCATTGGGTGGCTTATTTTCGGGAGGCAGTCAAAAGCCTGAATACAGCTATCAAATGTGGCGGGCGAAGGTAATTTGCATGTCCGGCACAAGGCGGTGCTATAACGAGCTTGACGAGATGTTAGGCGCTGAAATGGATGATTCATCATGTGGCTTTTGTGTGCTGTGCTGTCTGTCAAACAAAATGACAAAGCTGGAGAGCTATTAGTACGAATTGCGGATTAAGTTATTCTACGTAGAATAGCGATCAAAACATGCTGATGGCTCCAATTATTGAAATTTTAGAGCTTTGAAATTCTATGTCCTTTCCCATTAATTGGGACAAATCTCTGAGCATCTTTGAATCTTTAATTGAGATTCTGTGAACATATTTAACTCCCATCACGTGCATGAATATCCTTATGAATATTCATGCATGAATATCCTTCGATGACTGCAATAAGTTCTTAATGATCAAATATGTTTGTAAATATATCTATGATTTCTTCAATAAGTCATCAATGACCAAGTATATCTAAATATCGTTCTACAATTTCTTCTATAAGTCCCTAATGACTAAGTATGTCCCAATATCCTTCTACGATTTCTTCAATAATTTATAAATATCTACTGCACTAGTAGCTGATAATGTTTATTCTCCAACCAGGATGTCATTCCAGCAGACTCTGTCCAAAAAAAAAAATCAACTAACATGCCATCCTTTTCTCCCTCCCCCTCTACAGAAATTCCGACTCAGCATCGAACTACGTGGACCGCGTGCGCATCCGTGACTCGTCCAACTCGTTCGGAGGGCCGGGCCGAGGATCCGGGTGGCGTCAGAAGTCCCTGTCGAATATAGATCTACCGACGAGCTACCGCGGTATCGCCGGCGGCATCGGCGGGGGCATCACTGGCGGTGGCTTGGGTGCTGGTCAGTTTCGCTACCGCGACTATGACTCAGGACTGTACGATCTATATTCGCGCATAGACAGCCGCCGGGAGGAGTACGAAGATCTGTACGGCGTCAACCCGAAGGCGGCACGGGCAAACGGGGCCAGCAGTGGCAACAGTGGCCTCAGCTCATCGGCTGGTTCAACAGCGGCGGCGGCAGCGGCTTCATCATCGTCGGCAGCAGCAGCAATAGCCGCCGGATCGCCGGCCGGTGGTGGTGGCAGCAAGTCGAAGAAGCGGCACCACCGCAGCCAGGAGGTGATCGCGTACGATAAGTCGTCCGAACACGGCGGCCACAGCCACCATCATCATCATCACCATCATCACGGTTCGCAGCAGCAACAGGCCGCCCAGCAGCAGCAGTTTTACAACCCCGACACTGGGGAGGCTTGCAGTTTGCGCCGTACCCGCAGCCTCGCCGTCATACGCGAGGAGTCGTACCACGATCTACATCTTCCCGGACGCGGCGGTGCTAGGCGATCGCAGCTAATTCCGAGAGCGAAGCTGATCGATAGGAATTTTTTCAAGGAACGGTAAGCATTCTGCAATTTCTCGGCGCTTCAAACATGCCACTGATTGCAACACACATACTTTCTCTCTCTCTCTCTCTTCAGTTTTAGCTACATCTACGACGACAACGGAGACGTACCGGAGGCGCCGGAAAGTGACGCGAACGGGTACACGCTAGCGCGTCGATTCTCCACCTCTACGCAAACGGCAAACGGTGGTCCGGGGCAGCAGCAACCCTTCCCGTGGCACACGGACAAGAGCGATCTCGACTCGATCGATTCCTCCATCTTCAAGCACTCGCTGCATCAGCAGAACAGCTTCGACGGCAGCCGGCGCAACTCGATCCGCAGCGATTCGACCAAGTTTGTGTCGAAGGTAGAGGTGCACAGCCAGTACTCGGGCGTCTCGGGTGGCAGCAAGTCTGACACGGGCGTTGACGCCGACCTGAAGCTGCTGGACGATCTATCGCTGCGCGAGGAGCCGGTGCGTGGCAAATCCGTCGCAACGCTTGACACGGTGCGCAAGCGCTCAGGCAAGTTTGGGCCGCGCGACGAGGACGAAAGTGGCATTACGATCATCGAAATCAAGGACAGTCAGGTGTCGCACAAGAGCTCGAGCGTCATCTCGTACGATTCCATCTATCTGTCGTCGGAGAGCGACGAGAAGGAGCTGCTAGACGAGCAGCAGCAGCAGCAGCAGCCGGCAACACCGAGCGAAGACAGACGCCGACGCCGCGGCAAGGAAGCGGCTCTGATTGAGGCACAGTTTGAGGAGTACGAGGAGCTGTTCCACGAGGTTGACGATCTCGAAAGTACTGAGAGTACGATCGACACTCTGTACGGGCAGGTAACGAAGCCGAAGCCTAAAATTGTGGGTGTGGAGCCGAAGAAGCTCCATCCGAACGATTCTTTGCGTCGCTACACCAAGCACAACACCGGGCGTAGTACGATCGAGAGGCTGTCGATCATCTCTAACTTGAAGCTGCGGCAGGAGTTTGGCGGTGGAAGCGACCCACCTTCGCCGGGCGGTAGAAAGGACCGAGCGGCGGCTCTGCCACCGGTAGACAGTGACTACCAGTACAACTCGCTGCCCGATGCGGACGTCTGCAAGATACTGCGCAACTCCGAGCGGATCGATGCGAAGTTGAGACGAATTGCCGACAGTGAACACGACGGGGACGCGGCTAGTCGCAAGCGCGAGTTTGACTCGTTGCCGCGCCTGAACAAAGCGAATCTGAACCTGACGCGCCCACCGTCCGACGAGGACACATCACTCGAGGAGTCGGACAAGGGTGCACCATCGATTGAGGTGGTTGAAACGCCGACCAAAGAGGTGCAGGGCAAGGTATACTTGCAGGAGTTGGGCGTTGAGCTTGATTACGAAAATTCGGTTGTAGCGGGAAATAGCGATCAGGAGAGTGACATCACGATCGTTGCGCCTCAAGAAAGTTTGGAATTGACGACACCGGCAATCGTTGTCACGCCGGCAGATAAGAAGCCAGCTTCATCTTCGTCCGTCATCTACTCGACGTTTGCGAGCACCGTTGGCAAGCAGACGACCACGAAGATCAACTTCGAGAGCAAGGAGCGCCAAAAGCCGGAACCGGACGCGCTGCGGGAAGTGCGCACCAAGTTAAAGCCGGTTCAGCAGACTCAGACGATCCAGCCGAAGGTACCGCTGGCCCTAGCGCCCACCGTAAAGCTCGGCGGACGGAAGGTAATCGTGGATGAAGTAGCCGCCAAGGCAGTACAGCGTGAAAAGGAGCTAGGACGTGAGCAGGCGCCACCGACGGCACCTAAAAACGGTGTTCAAGAGCAGGTTGCTCCACCTGTTCCCAAGAAACCGCCGAAAGACCCAGAGTTGCCGCAGGAGGTAGCAACGGCAGTAGGAATACCGATCGCCAACGCAAAGACATCGAACAACGAGCCCGAAACAGATCTTCCACCGGCAGAAGAGAAGCAGGGCAGTCCAAAGGTTGACCATTCAAGTCTCTTCAAAGACACAAACCCGTTCAAGGAGCAGGCTCGCCGCGAGATCAAACACCGCGTTAACGATCGGCCCCTATTTAAGGGTGTGAGGCGCTTCAACAGCACCGAGAACATCTTCACCTCGACGCCCATCATCGTGACGAAGACGTTCAATAACTGCATCAAAACGAACGAGGTAAAGACGAAATCGTTCGACTCACTGATCGTGGAAAGTAGCCAGCAGTGTCAGCAAGACAAGCACAAGCTTAAGATGCCCCGCCCGCAAGTGATACAGATCGTCGACTCGAAGCAGCCGCCGGCCACCAACGGTGCCGACACGCTGCGCAAAACGTCCAAAAACGGGCAGCAAACGCAGCGCGAGTTCCTGCACAAGGTGGACTCGGTGCGCAGCTACTGGTCGAAGATGCTGGACGAGGTGGAACAACTAACGACGGATAGTGATGCAATCCGCACCGAGGAGGCACTGCAGAATGCAAAAAACGAGCTGCTGACGAGCAGCGCAGCCGCGTCTGCGGTCGCTGCTCCGCCGGGTGCACCAACCAACCAGGTCGCGGCCTATCATCAGCAGTCGCTGTCAAAAAACGGTAACGCCGGGCGGAAGTCCAGCATCGGCTCGGCGACATCGGAAGCATCGGACGGCTCGAACCGGTCCACCAACACCGGCTCCACCAGGACGGTCTCGAGCGGTGGCGGGCAGCACGTGCGCCCGTCCGCCGCCACGACCGGTGGTGGCCGCAACAAGTACTCCACCTACCAGCTCGAGGACGAAGAACAGCACGAGGACGGGTCAGATCTACGCTACCAGAGCTTCAGCCCGACGGTCGAGATCATCGAACTGGACGGGCACAAGCAGGCGGCACTGGTGAAGCCGAAGAATGCCCGCGAGCTCGACTTTGACCACGTGCGGTACAAGGTGATGAAGTCGGAGATGTTTCAAAAAAACTTGCTGGTAAACCATCGGAAAGCGGCTCAGTTCGATGGTTTAATGCAGTACCTACAGGATTACAGCTTCCAGGAGCTGCTCGCTCACAACAACGTTGTAATCATCGAGCCGGTCCGGACGAAGATCGAGAAGATCTCGGAGAAGCCGCCGCACGCGCCGGCGGCCGTCTGCCGGATCACGAACGGGGCGCTGGGCGTACCGGGCGCTGGTGGGGGCGGCGGCCGTCGCCCGAACGTGCCGACGAACGGGGCGGCGGCGTCCGGCATCAAGAAACACTTCTTCTACCATCCGATCCGGGTGAACAAGGAGCTGCTGGACGAGGAGCTGCCGAGCCCGGACACGGTGCGCAATGTGCGCAAACTGTTCGAGGGCACGTTGCGGCTTGGCACCGCCGCCAAGCAGGCGTACGAGGAGGCGAAGGCGAACGGCACGGCAGGTATGTGTCGTTTATTCTTGTTTGTCAAAACTATCTACGTCTATACCAAGGTGCATGCTGGTCTCGTATGTAGTGGAGTGCTCTCTGGAGCGCAACCACGACTCTGATCCGACTCCGGCTATAGTTTATCCGTTTCCGACATCGGTAAGATCGGAATCACTAGTTCCGCCCAGAGTTGTCCGGAGTTGTCCGAAGTCATCTGGAGTTGTCCGGAGTCGTCCAAAATGATTACCCCGATCATAAAAACATTGTAACTGCCATCTCCGGCCGACTCCAGTCGACTTCGATTACAACTACGGACGACTCTGGACGACTCCGGACGACTCTGGACGACTCTGTACGACTCTGGACGACTCTGGACGACTCTGGAGGACTCTGGACGACTCTGGACGACTCTGGACGACTCTGGACGACTCTAGACGACTGCGAATGACTCCGGATGACTCCAGATGACTCCGGACGACTCCGGAAGAATCTGGATGACTCCGACTCCGGATGACTCCAACTCCAATGACTTCCGGCAATTCCGGACAGGTTCAGATGATTCCTTCAGACGGCTCGGATCAGAGTCGTCTCCGGATTTAAGCCATCTTTACCCAACACTACTCGCATGTCTTTCGTTGTAATATACACAATTTGAGCTGTAAGTTTCCAAAAAAACAACATAACCTTACAAAACGTGTCCGCCGCTCAAGCAAACCAGGGGGAGAGAAAAAGGAATAGAGATCCTTGCCTTGATCCTTGTAGACCTGCTCGCACATAAACGAAGACGATCAGTTGGTGCTCCTTGGCCACTTGTCCCCTCAATCTTTCCCCTCAAATCCCCCAAAACCCTCTTCTGCATCATACATCTAACGTATCACGTATCTTCTCTCTTCTTTTTCTTCACGTTCTCTCCACCCTCACCTGTGGTCCTGAATTCCCCCCGACAAAACACCCATTTCAATCTATATCCCTTCTTTTGGTATCTTCTCTATTCTTCGTGATCTTCCCACACCAAAAATATATCCCAATTATCCTTACTTCTACCTCCAAAACTCTCCACCCCTCCCCCTCTTCTCTGTACGTATGCACCACCTCTCCCCACTCCTCCCCTCCCACACACACACAATTCGTTCGTAGGCATCCGCAAATGGGACTCGGCCAGCCTGTCGAGCGGTGTATCGTCCAGCGGTGACCTTAGCTCCCCGTGTGACTGCGGCGAACCGGGTGAGGATGCGGCGGCGGCGACCAGCATCGAGTCGCAGCTGGCCGGCGAGCTGGAATCGCACTACGTCAGCCAGGACGTGCTGGAGAAGATACGGGAGTGCGGCTCGACCGTCACCTACTACGGTGGCCGCGTGCTGGACAAGCGCACCGAAGCGATCAGCACGATGACGCGGGCGATAATGCGCGAGATACGGGGGCAGGATCGGCAGTGTGGTGTCTGTCAGCCGCACGGCTGCCATCGTCACTCCATCGCCGATGATGAGCGGGTGGCGGAGGTGGACGAAGAAGAGGAAGAGGAGGAAGATGAGCAGGACGAGCATGACCATGCGCACGGCTGCTCCGGCAGCCTACGGAGGCCGCTGTCTGGCGAGCGGGAAGGTGGATTAGGTAACGCCGTGTGTTTGTGTAGAGAAACTGACTGTGTCTCTGTGTGTGTAATTGTTGCATGTAGTCGGTCATGAACCATCCAGTAGACTTAGAATTGTTCCGCACTTATGTTTTGTTTGTAGATATGTGATTTGTATTTGTGTCTTAAATGTCTCCAGCCGGATTTAGAAGAAGAGACTTCTCTGATGTTTTGTAGATCGGGACGCTTTAGTTGTGTGTAATGTGTAGATCACGTAGACACGTAGAAACTCCCAACTATTCACGTTCCAGCAACATCTGGAAACGAAAGGATCCATGTGCATTTGTAACTAACAAACCAAACTGATGTGCTGATGTGCTCCAGCTACATTTCAGAACCCTCTACGCCCTCTAGTAACCCTTTTTTGTATGCTTGTTTCTCCTCCCCAATTCGCAGGTGTTAAGTTCAAGCTGGTCAAATCGAACAGCTGCAGCAGTCGGCTGGAGCTGGCCGGCACCGGCAAGACGCCGCCGGATCTGCTGCGCCCGAACGGGCGCATGCGCGGCCGCCACATCCTCCCGGAGGAAAGCTCCACCCGCGGCACGGTCGAGGCAACGATCGAGGAGCCGGAAGAGAGCGTACGCGACATGGTCAGCCGGTTGGAGAGTGGCAACGGCGCCACGCTCATCACCGGACGCACCACCGCCAACAAACCGCGCATCATCGAGTCGCGTTGCATCGAAAAGTACGAACCGGCCGAGCCGGCCATCACGATCAACAGCCAGACGACGGTTGACGGGACGGCGACGATTGCGGCCGTCGGTGGAGTGGTTAGTGAGCGAAAGTCACCGGTACCGGCGCCACCAGCGGAATCCGGCGTCACCGTTAACAATCACATCAACGTGGTGCAGCCAGTCGCATCGATTCCGCAACCGCCACCGATACCGGGTCCGCTCGTGATACCGCCACTCCTGCGAGGAGGTCCAGCAAAAACATTACCCTCCATTGAAGTTGCAGCAGCAGCAGTACCACCATCACCACCCACAGCACCTGCGGTAATGTCCGGCGCTACCTCGATGGAGCGTCCACCGAAGGTTTGCCGGAACAGGAACGTGGATCTTGCGTTTGCCGCCACCATGCGCCAGCTGGTTGGGTTGAATGGAAACGGTACGGTGCTGCGGCCACCTTCCGCCGTCAAGAAGTCCTCCTCGCAGGTATCGGTGCACGGTGCAGAGTCCAATGATCAGTCCCCGCCGGACAGTGCACCGTCCAGTGCGGCTTCCGTTACGAAGACGGTTACATTTAACTTCACTAATGGAGCGTCGGCGGCGGCTACTGAGCAGACGACGAACGGGCATGAGGAGTCGCAACAGCATCATCACACGACGAATGGAACGCAGCAGCAGCAGCAGGTGGTAGACCAAAGTGAGAACCTGCGACCGAGCGCCATTGCCGAGCAGCGCAAGCTGGACGAGCTGACTTCGCCGAAGCTGGTGAACTGGAGCAGCATCGGGCGGTTCGACGAGCGCCAGTACTTCGCCAACGACCGGAAGCTGATCGAGAAGCGCAAGTACGACGACATGGAGTTCGAGGAGTTCGAGGTGCTCGATCCGAACGCACCGCCGGAGCACTACGACAGTCTCAACAGCAAGTGAGCGAATGATTTCATCAAAAAGGGAGCGCGTGTTCCGCGAGATTAAAACGGAACACACCGAAGATGTACGAGAAACCCACGCCAGATGCACACTTGTTTTTTGGCCATTTAGTCACTACGCTTAGTCGCTTTAACACACTTCCGAACCCTTATCTATATGTGTATCTACCGAGGAGGAGACGACGAACCCAACAAAACCCTCGCTACCGTCTTTGTGACTTCCTGTTTGTTTTTATGGCCAAAAAAACACGCACACTTTTAACTGTATTTATTATGGGGACTCTTCCTCCCCCTGCTGTGTCTGCGTGATAGCCTTTAACGCGTTTTAATCGTCATACCGCATAAAAGGGGCATCATCATATCGTTTCGTACGCTCTATTTTAATCTGCCTTACAATCCTTACATGTACATACTATATTTTACAAACTCTCGTCCGTCTGCTGCATATGGGTATGTCTGTGCGAAATCTGGTTTAACATCATTCCAAGAACATGTGGCATGTGTTGTGCTGTAATTTATTTGCAATATGCAATATAGCACCGATTCCCCGGCTAGAGGCCCCATTTTACACCCCGTTAAACGAAGAAGTCGAGAAACGATGATCAACGATTGATTGTGTATTTGAAGCAAAAGAAAGCCACCGACTGCAGGCTAGGCGTATATTCCAAATAGAAAACCACCTCCCTACCCCCCCCCCCCCCCCTTTCTTAAAGTGTAGATTTGTAGCGAAAACTACTTAGTTGCATGTTATTAAACGAAAGTAATCTGGAAAAATAAAATACGTTTATGGTTCAACCAAATTCTTGCGAGATGTCTAGTTTTAGTTTATTTTGTTTCAATAGTTGAGAAATTAATCTATCAAGAACTCATATCGCTTGAATAGCTTTTACTAAGAAAGCAAAACCAGCATTTGTAGGTAGCGTGAAAGTAACAATGACAATTTTAGCTTTTTGTTAAATTTGAAAAAAAAAAGAAATAAAATATTTCACACGTCGAAGGATGGAAGAAATTTAGGACTCCAATCGAGAAATATTATTTGCAATCAAAATAATAACATTTGATAATTTTTTTCAGTATTCCGTCATTTTGAGCGGTTAGTTGTATCAATGTATAAATGGATGACAGGAATAATGCTATAATTTGTATTTATACTTCAGCGTATTTTAAAGGCAAAAACCCAAAAGTCTTTAATTCCAATTTTCACCAACGTTTTGACTCTACTGAGGTACATTTTGAAATACTTTTTGTTTACATATTTTTTTATAAAAAAAAAATGTTTTTATTGCTACAATGTTTATAACAAACGCATCCCGACTGAATGTATGTGAGTGTCAAAGGTAATATTTAATTGTAATAAATATTTATGAGATATAACCAAATCTCAACATTTGACGTTCATTTCTTCTCGATTACTCAATGCACCTTAAGGTTTAAGTCCCACAATTTGATTCTGTAAGTAGTTTCCTGCAGAACACAATAAACACTCGTGTCATTTTTTGTTTTGTTTGTGCATAACCATTCTACGCTACACCAAAAGCTAACCAACTTAACATACCCTCGAATCATACGTGACAGCAGTACAATCGCAATGATGAAGTCATTTTCCCTGCAACCCGACACATCGTTCGAGCAGATCTGAAATCCCGTCTTAGCGCCTAAAGGGCTGCAATGCAAAGCAACGTTTCACAAGTATTGCCTACCTTCGGGAGCATTGCTGGTGTTGGTGCTGGATGCACTGCTGCTACTGCTGGTGCTACTGCTGCTAATATGTCTTCTGCTCACGGCACCACCACTGTTGCTGGAAGTGCTGCTGTTTGCGCGGCAGACGACACCACCGTCGATGATGATGCTGGGTTTTCGGGTGCTTCTGCTGGGGCCTCGATTGCTGCATCCGCCGCTGGCGGCTACTGTGGCGGTGGTGGAGTACCGGCGACTGGCGCATACAATCAGTGCTGTCTCCTGGAACGGGAAGAAAGCCAACATCGTAGGAAAGCATGAATAAACATGGCGAGGTAGAGAGTCGAAGGTAAACGGGTGTGCTTGAAATGGTTAAAATTTAAATATTTTCATATCAAATTTCCCTCCCAGCTGCCCGAGAGTTCTTGGATCGGAGCGCATCAAACTTCCGCCCAACATTTAATAAGTCTCACATTTCGCGCTTCAAGTGCTGCTACATGTCTAAATACCTGGGAGAGCCGTTTATCTTCCTTCCTATCGGTCTTCATCGCATTAAATCGAGACAGCTCCACTTCACCGTACGGGAAGTTTGCGGGATTCCATCGCTTTCGCGCTGTAGTCGTGGTTGTCAGCTGGCTGCTGGTCCATCGTACCGGATCGAATCACGAGTACCCAGCAGCAGCAGCAGCAGCAGCACCAGCTGTGGTAAATTGTGGTAAAGTTAGAGTACACCAAGGAATACCAAACTCATTTCCGCCCATCTGCAGCCATTCTGCCCGTGGGTAGAAGGTTTACTAAAGTGTGCATTGGAACATTTCTCGGTTTGCCGCAGTAGCGAGCGATGCAGTAACTGAAGTGATTTCCGAAGACACTCCATCGTACCGATAAACAAAGGATATTTAGATTGACCCAATACCACCGCTTATGCTTCGCTAGGTAGTAGAAACTACACTGGAAGTTTTTTGATGTTGTTATTCTCGCTTCAAAGATTTATAGGTGAGATAATTCAGCAAATATACGATAAGTGCCTAACATATCTTTCACGTGCATTATATCTTAAAGCTAGATCATGATTGAAGCGGGCATAATAATGAAATTGAAGCCTAATAAACTCGAATATCTTTAAACATAATCATCCGTCCTCATTAACCAGCACCACAACATAAACATTACCTGTTCTTGCTGTGTGATAATTATACTTTATCAAAAACTCATTCGAGCGAACCATTCCCACACATGGCTAAATATTCGAAGTTTTTCACCTGAATCCCACGTGTGTTTGTCGAGATAATGTCCCTACGCTGCTCGGTAACGCTTAATGAAAGCTATTTTCTTGACCTCGGAGCTATTATACCTGCCATGGGGCAGCGGCGGCGTGTAGCTAGAAAAGGGATATTAAATATTTATCATAATTACCCAATCTGCACCCGACACAGGCAAACACACACAAGCCGGTGCGTTCGACCAAAACCAAACCAACGACTCCTTGTTGTGATTAATGAGGGGAGCTTTGTTTCGTGGTGGAAAGGACACTCACTGAACCATTTCGAGCAGTTTCTGGCGAACCGTTCGTAGACACCCACCTTTCCCAAATCGGCTGGCTAAGGGCGGTCAACCTCTGTGTGACGGTGTCTCGGACCCATAGCTTCGGACTGCTGTGCTGTGGATTAGGAGGGTTGTGACCCACATTCGGACACAGGTGAACAACAGCGGTGAAATGTTTTCATTATAAACTATTGGATTAAACAAATCGATCGGTTTCCGTGGTGTAGTGGTTATCACATCCGCCTAACACGCGGAAGGCCCCCGGTTCGATCCCGGGCGGAAACAATGGATGTTTATTTTATATATGTATTTATTGCGGACATTTTGGGTTATGAATACTATCATCATGTATCCAATTTCATATGGGCATAATCTTCTTTCAGATTTGTAGTGTCTTGAAGACTTGTGGAATTAAATATTTCTATAACTCATCGCTCTCCAACCATTTTAGGATCACGGACCACTTGGCTTTGAAAATGCATTTGCTGTGGCCCACATATGTTAATACCATGTAGTTTTTAGACTTAGATCAAAACATTTTGATAAAAAATGTGTTAAAATCTTATTTTAGAACTGCCTGTTGAACATTTAATCTTCACTGTGGTGGAAAAATGCACGATATGTATTGTAATAAGCTTTTCAACCATAGGTAGAAGACCACTGCTATAATTTAAAGAATGCTTATAATAGGCTTACTAGGGAGTAAATAAACATTTCATACACAGACAGTTTATTTTTTTCCAAAATGAAATTGAAAAATTATGTAAAGTTAAACCAGACACAACAAAAAAATCATGCATCCTCCGTGACAGTGTATTTTTTCCAACAAGCTTTCGACTGCTGGCAACACTGCCGTGACCAGGATTCGAACCTGGGTTACTACGGCCACAACGTAGGGTCCTAACCACTAGACGATCACGGCTTCAGATGCTTGGTTGGAAAGGGTCTCAACGAACCTCAATTTAAGTTGCTCAAGCAAATGTAAATGGCTTTCATGCAAGCCCAACTTTCAAATGAGGTAAGCAAAATCGAAATCAAAGAAGAATTGAAAAGAAACTCGAAGAAATCAAAATCCGATTCAACAGTAAAAGTGTAGACGTCGGTTAAAAAAATGCATATTTCGATACAGTGTCGATTTCAGAAACCATTCGATTGTTGCTTACATGCACTATCGTAAACCTGTTGTTAACGTATTGCAACCATAATGAACAATCCCAATTAAACAGTTTAACGGGTTTAGATTAGTTGTTAAGAAATTGAAAAAAAAAACTATAAACATTATTCTTCCTAGAAAACTAATATATTTTCATATGCAATACACATACCACTATTTTAGAGTTGTTTACAGGTTAAAAAATATGCATCCTCCGTGACAGTGTCTCTTTTCCCAGTAGACTTTCGACTGCTGGCAACACTGCCGTGACCAGGATTCGAACCTGGGTTACTACGGCCACAACGTAGGGTCCTAACCACTAGACGATCACGGCTTAAGATGCTTCTCTGACAGTGGTTTCAAGAAACCCCAATTTAAGCTACTCTCGCACGAAAACGAAAGCAAAATTGTAATCAACGAGAAAGAAAAAACCGAACGAAATTCGATCATAGACGAAACAGAAAGCAGAGCTTGCAAAAAACCGGAACTAATTAAAATGCATTTACCATATCCAGTGTCATTTACAGCAAGCAATCAATTGTTAAATGCATAGGCATAACTTAAATGTATTCTTGGGTTGTTAAGACCATCCAGTGGTTTACAAAATAACGACTAACGATACAGATTAACACAGGTTATTGACACATATTAACACAGGCCCAAGTTCATATCTTCTGGATGCATTACTGGGATTAATACTCAGTTGTTTGATTTAGAATATGAACATCATGCTACATAATTGAAGTTACAACATTTACATTCGGTCTTTGATAGAATCATTCCCGTAATTAAACCTCCCAAGCTTGAAACAGAGTTTCACTTCGTCAGACCGAAAAAAAAATCACATCTTCCGTGACAGTGTCTCTTTTCCCAGTAGACTTTCGAAGACTGCTGGCAACACTGCCGTGACCAGGATTCGAACCTGGGTTACTACGGCCACAACGTAGGGTCCTAACCACTAGACGATCACGGCTTAAGATGCTTCTCTGACAATGGTTTCAAGAAACGCCAATTTAAGCTACTCTCACACGAAAACGAAAGCAAAATGGAAACGAAACGAAAGTGAATTGAAGGAAAGCACAGAGTCATTTACAGTAAGCAATCGATTGTTGGATGCATTGGCGTAACTTTGCCTGCGGTGTGTCTGGTTTTAACGATCTTCCAGTGCTTTTACGATTGACGAAAAACACAACAGATTTGCAGGGGTTATCACAAGCCTGCATTTCATATATTCTGCATGTATTATTTGGATTAATATTCAGTTGTTCAAAAAACAATCTACAATGAAATAAAGTTATAACAAAAATGATACCTCAATACTTGATTTCACTCAGTGACAAAGGCTTAATCGGAAGAAATATATCAGGTATTATTATATGGAAACACCAAACTAAATTTCTCTTTGTTACACGAACAAAAAAGAATCCCATCTTCCGTGACAGTGTCATTTTCCCAGCAAGCTTTCGAAGACTGCTGGCAACACTGCCGTGACCAGGATTCGAACCTGGGTTACTACGGCCACAACGTAGGGTCCTAACCACTAGACGATCACGGCTTTAGATGTGGAGTTGAGGTACCTCCGATTCCGAGTCTTTTTGTAGAGCAAAACACCATGCGGAAACTGGGTTGAGATTGGAACTGAAGCGATCACTCCCACCGCCGGTGAAAGTACAGCAAACGTTGCCCATAAAAAGCGTGCGATTGACCACAGCATCAGAGCTTACTCCCTCCAAGCAACGAAACGAGTGAAAGGAGAATGCAAAAAAAACAGATCTTGCTTTATTTCTTTTATTCTATTAATTGTTTTCGTGTTTTCGAGCTATTAAAACTTCATTTCTGAAAGGTAGTTATACTTAGATCAACAAAACTAATTTGGAGGTTTAAGCGTCTATGCAAAACAAAAAAGGTCTCTGTTTCCGCCCGGGATCGAACCGGGGGCCTTCCGCGTGTTAGGCGGATGTGATAACCACTACACCACGGAAACCGATGAATGAATCATATAAAATATGATATAAAAATTGTTGTTTCATAATAGGAAAAACGTCTAAGAAAGTCCTTTTTTAATCGCAAAAAAGAAGCTAAAGAACGTTACGCATCGACGTAACAAGATGTTACCTTCATCGGTTTATTGCTATCGACCAACTAACCACAACTACTTAAAACGCACGCATAAAACCATACCGAAATCAGCAACAAGCACGTCAGCTGTCGTAAAAATGATAAACAACCCAAATGTTATTATCGCCACACACCAGAAACACGGCGGCACCCATATCCTTGCCATCAAGATGATATTTGGCGTGCCTTTTGTCGTACACCGTCCCGAAAAAGATGGATGGATGACGTGTACATGGCCCGAGCAAACCGGCGAAAAGCTGGCAAAAATCACTCAACCGGGGAAATGCTTTCGAAACCACTGGCAGAATATAAATGACACTGGCACCCGGCTTTATAAGGCATCGCAGGAACGCCGAAACCGGCCCACGCGCCTTTGCCGGTAGGACAACAACTTTTGGTCCATCGGCAGTTTGGTCAACAGAAGCAAAATATAACTGTGTTCTCGCTATCACAAATTTCTACATTTATCTTCTAGTATAATCCATCGTTGCTGCTACGAAAGCGATGGGTTTATTGTCTCTGTTCCTTTCAGTTCTTTCCAGCTGCATTGTGTGTACTCGCGTTGTGTTTTGTTCACTACGCTGCCTCACACTGTCAAACGCATCCATCACTGTTCGATCGCGCCGTGGGAACGGACACCGAGTGTGGCTCCTTCCAGCCAGAAGGAATGGGATTTGTTTTTCTTAACTCTCGGTACGAGTTCACTGGCGATTGAAAAGGATGCGTTAGCTCAGTTCAGAGCTTTCAAGAAATGATTGCCAACGGAGAGCTTAAGCTTTGGGTGATTGTATTTCAACACCACCCGGTAGATATCTAATCTGGTGTATGTGCGGGTAAATGTGTACTGTGGTGATCTATTCTGCCAGCAAGTGGGAGGAATTGTGTGTATTGAAAAGATTAGACCAACAACATGTTCAAAATAAAAAGATTATCTATCTGGTGCTGAAATCTAGATATTAGATAAACGCATGAGAAAAGAGAAGAACTGCGAATAATTTTCAAATAAAATAGAATACATTGAATTGCATAGTAACTATTTAAACACCCTCAAGCACTGAAATCAAACATGCCAGTAAAGAGACACTGTAGGCTATACAAGTAACGGCAAGCAAACATAGGAACGTGACAGAAACTTTAAAGCCGCAGTAGCAATCTTCAACGATTGCCCACCAACAGGCTCTCCATCCAGGGCAAGGCACGTGGAAATATTTTAATCAAATTATTATCCCTCAGTAAAGAGTGCTCAAGCAGCCCTGTCCAACTGAGTCCTCTGCTGTAACTGAGCAAAGCTAATATTGACCACCACGAAATTAATTTCATCAACCACTTTTATTACGAGGAGATGGGTTTTCCTGAGCTTAGAGCAATACCCGTGTGGCTGAGGCAGCTACTACTTGAAGCATGTTTAGAATTTATTAAAAGGAGCAAGGGACGGGCAAAAATAATCGATTTTGAACGTACTTTTCTTTTCGTTTCCGAAATGAAATGGAAAATCAATGCCCATCTCACCTTAACCTAGGACCGAATGAGGCCAAAGAGTCCATTCGTTCCCATCTCAAACTAAATGTGCTACAGTTGTCGCTTTCACAGTCGCCAGCAGCCACACCGAAAAGGCAGGACGGCACTCGACCACCGAATCGTGCTAAGGATCATCCCACACACCGGAGTACGTCCACCAGGAGAAAAAAAAAACGCAAAAGCAGAAAGCAAGACAATTCCAAATACAAACAGCCCAAGCTTATCGGCATTGTGATCCCCGAACACGTACGAATTATGAAATCCTTCAAGCTCGTTTCACTTAGAGTCCAATGGGGGCTCATAGTACCAGGACTCCTGCGGATCTTGCTTGCAGAGTGGTGGCAAACTTCTCCGTCCATGGCGAGCGCTCTAATGGTCCTCTGCCAGCATGCAGCACACGTTCCCACTGTATTAGGCCGATAAACTTTGGCAACATTTAACGCAACGCGGATTGGGAAGATTTTGGGGGAAGATTTTGGGAGTAAGCGAGCGGAAGTTCCTTCGGTCTGTTTAAGTAGAAAGTGACACAAAATTTGCTTTATCCATTTAGGAAACTTTGGCTTGTTTAACACATTTACTTGTCCCCTGCATGCTGAGATTAGGCTAAGGAACAACTTAATTATTTCCTTGCTGCAAACATTAGGGATGAATAATTTCATTGCATTTTTGGTCTCTTTGCACTGTACCTTCCATTAACGAACATTCCAAAACATGCACGTACCCCATTAGCAAGGTCCCATTCCTCCTATGCTATTGAGCACGAATCGAGCAGCCGATCAGTTTTGAGCATGACGCTAATCGCCTTCAATAATTCATTTTTATTGCTCACAATTCACGTACGCATGGAATTACGCATCCACACGCCCCCCCGTAGGTAAAATTATAACGCTTTGCTACCCAGTGCAGCGTCCCGGCACTGTGTTACACACGGTTACAGCTGTGCGCCCGTAATAGACAGCGCCGTAAGACATGCGTTGCATACGAAAAACATCGCAAATGAACACTACATACGACCCCGCGCGCTCTCGGCATGCGGAAAGAGAGTGGAACAGTCGCATGAACAGAGCGGAGTCATGCTACGGTGGCCCCGTACGACGATGGCGCACGATAAGGGGATGAACGAAAATAACAAGCAGGGGTAAAATGGAAACAAAACAGCAAACACGAGTTTTGCTATCGCTGTCAATCCGGTGGGGGGGGAGGCCATGTAAGAGAATGCACACAGTTGTGGTTGCGTGACTGGGGCGGATTTTCTTTCACATCATCGAGACCGACAGCAGCAGACGACGAACCACCACCGCCGCCGACCAATCTCTGCGAGCAAATCGCAAACCGAACCGACAGCACGCACCCGCCTTCAATAGCCGTGATCGTCTAGTGGTTAGGACCCTACGTTGTGGCCGTAGTAACCCAGGTTCGAATCCTGGTCACGGCAGTGTTGCCAGCAGTCGAAAGTCGGCTGGGAAAATAAACACTGTCACGGATGAAGGAAATTTTTTTTTTTTCTTTTCAATCGTGAACAAACGTCAAATAGTATGATTCATCAAAGATGAGGAAACTTCATTTAACTATATTTCACAAATTTGTTTGTATTGCATTTAATTGCAATATACGTATATGTATCTATACCTAAAAAATGTATGCAAATTATAATTATGTACTTTGCCAATGCCAAAATTATTGTTGTAAAAAATGAGGCTAGCAAGCTGTACAACTTGACAGCTAAAAATATGTTTGCTCGAACAAGCGGAAAATGATTTCATTTTCGATCCATTTGTCTTGCTGCTAGGACAGTTGTTTATGCTTGCTTCAGCACTGCCAACCAGTACCAACCAACCAGCCCGACTGTAATTCCCCGTTAGACTCACTTTTCTAAAATAAGAATGAAGTAAAAATACTGCTAAAAATAGGATCATATCATCCACTCACATAAAACAGGCACACACACACACACGAAATTCAACGCGTTATTCTTTTTCTGTGAAAAGGCAGTAAAACCAAACCATAAAGTAGCGTCGTGCTCGGAAATGACAAATACCGAATAAATTAAATCATTTGTAATGTTAAATATAGAGTGCAAAGCGTGTGTGTGAAGCGTTATAAATGTTACATTAATCAGAGCTATCTGAACAAAATAAATATAGTATGCTTTTTCGATACCTTCCTTGTATGCGTATTTTTAGTTGGTGACTTATAATTTCCAGTCGATAGGCTCCCTATAACCCGCATGATATTCCCCCCCATCCCACGCCCGGTAAACAACATTTGTGTTCCGTCTTTTGACTTTTTCCCATTTTCTTTTTTGGATATGCGTCCACAAACAGCGAAGGATACACTCACGGTGTCTGCGCCCAAGTGTGCCCGGTCGTATTTCGTTGGCGCCATCAGCAAATTGACGTACGCAACAACATATACCAAGAGAAACGATGGCAATCCCTGCGAGACTAGCGCACCGGGCAACCGACTGGTGAATCGTAAAGCATCTTTCGCCTTTTGATAGGAGCAGAAGTCTGACCACCAGAGCTGTTTTGTAACGCAAAACACGAACTGTAAGATGTGAAGTAAGCTTTATTACTATTATTAGGGTACAGTGTGCGATCATGATGCCTTTCCGGGTGCCATCATGATTGGACCAAAGATGCATTGTAGTATGTAAATGTAGTGGAAATATTGCAAGAAGAGCTCTTCCAATTATTATCTATGCTATATTCTTCATTCTTCAATTATTGCCTCAAATCCCTGAAATCAACTATTGAAGCAAACCAATAACCTCTCATTTGTTCATGATTTTCTGCCTTTTTCATTCCACGGCGAGAACAGTCCACCCTTCGAAAGCAACCAAAAGTTACGATCGATGTGTTCCTTCCTTCATCTCTGAGTCACCCAGCATATGTGACGCTGCTAAAAGGTATCCCTCCCAAGGCAACGCCAGAAAAGGACTTTTTCATCGATTGTATGCCATTAGTGTGACTTCCTGGTCGCTTTCGCAGTCCCCATCACAACCAACACCACCGAAAACTACTACGACGACTACTGTTCCCCCTACACTACCGGAAGAACGTGCATGAGAAAGCGAAAGCATAAAACAAATTACGGTCACTAATCCGGGCGTAATCATGATTAAAACTAGTCACGCTTTTCCTTCCGCTCCCGGGGCACAACGACAGTCAGGGGAAGGTCAGTAAAAGAATTCCGTGTCAAACGGGGAAGGGCAAATGTGTGCGTGTGTGTGTGTCTCTCTCTCTCTCTCTCTTCCTTCTACCTTTTCTCTCATGTGTGACTGCTGCCGCAAGGATGCTATTTAAACCGAGCTTCTTGTGCGTAGAAGAAGCACGTGGTGTGTGTAACGCATTCAACCATATTTTGTCGCTTTCGTGGAATTAAGTCTTTCGTTGGAGGGAAGGAATAAAAAATAATTTACAACATGAGAGAGCCCTTCTTCATAGCGCTTCGGCATGATGCTGTCTAGTGAAAGAAGAGCAATCTTCTGCTTCGTTCGGAAGGCGACATCGATGTAGTACCCTTTGAAATTTGTGTATAGAGCTTTTCCGTCTATGTTAATAGACCGTCCTCCGGTTGGTTGCTTCATACGCATAAAAGCATCCATTTAGAGCAGAAAAGCGTCGCAAGAAAATGCACATAAAGGTTGGTAATAGGATCAGACACACATTTATCGGCACGGTACAATCTGGTTTTGATTGTTATACACATGAAAGTAGTCAAATGAAGATAGCGTTTGTTGTTTGGAGTAGAATAAAAATATCATCGTTTGGTGCATTTAATCCTCTCTCCATCGATCAACTATACACTGCATGATTATACTTCAAGCAACGATTAAAGGTAGCGTAGAACAAATAGCTTCATTTCCCAACTACCTACAGAAATAAAACAAATAAAAATCAGATAATCAAATAAAAAAAAAACCTAACAGCTTATGCCATTGTGATACGATCCATAACGGTGTCCATTACGGGAAATGTCGCCATCAACAAACTCATGTATGCATGATTTGTGCTCCTGCTGTACTGATAGCATCCTCTCTGCCAGTGCTCAAGGGCCATCATCGATTGTTATAAAAGTAAACAAACGCACCGTCCTTCTTCACCGTGGTGTGTGGTCAAGTGCTTGTACAACAATCAATAATAAAAACATAATGCTCTCACTATCCCCGAGGGCCCCACCACCATCATATCGATCGCGTTGAGATAAATGCTTATCAATCTGCGTTTCTTCTGCTGACAGTTATCGATCAATCTCGTACCGTAAATATTGCTTTCAGATTAGATAATAACACTTTATTTCTCACACTTCTGGCTCACTACGAAAAAAAAGCGGTTTACTGTGAAGGTGTGTCTAGCTTCATTGGTATGTGTGTGTGTGTATGTAATCAATCATGGAACGGTTGTACAACAGTCGAAGCCCCGAACCGATAACCTTCATCGAAGCAGATTGGGGAGGGAGAAGACGTCGTTGTAACGGTAGAAGATGTCAAAGAATTTTGAAACCTGACGCCAGCTTTCTTCAGAAAAACAAAGATTAAAGGCAAAAAGGTTAAACGTGTGAGAAAAAAAAGAAGAGTCTAGCAACAGCAGCTGAGCATAAAAACAACACCACCAACTTTATTTATGTTCTTATCAACCTCAGCCAATGTTTGGAATTTCTACAGTTGAACCAACGAGTGTAAATTCCCTCATCCATTTTCCCCCTCCCCTGCGTCAAGGATCATATGAGCCAAATTTTTCAACTCAAACAACAATTTTGCCAGACTTTCCAGCGCCTTGTATGCATCGGGGTCGCTTCAGCAAGCGCCATTTTAGCCACCACCACCAGCTCATTTTCGTCTGAAGCAACAAAACAACAGGCGCAAACAAGCATCCCATTCCCTTTTACCACGCAATATAACACACACACACATACACAACATTACCACTTCCGGTTGGTTCACAATGACGACATATGCCCGGGCTGCCCCCTCTGTGTGCCCGGGGATGATGGTTGTAAGTAAAACGGCGCCATAAAATGGCGAGGAAATCGCCATCGCCCCACATAGAGAAGTTGGCACGAGTTTTTCGGGTGGTTTAGTATGGTTGTTACCGATGCTGCTTCCATCAGCTTGTGATAGACCGGCAGGGGTATGAAAAGGGAAGGATTTACTACGTAACACACAAAAACAAACACATATGCACCACAGTGAGTGCGATCCTGGCGAAACCTTTTCAGCGACAGAGATGTTGCTTGGTTGCAGCAACTGTCAGCTTCCCCCCAAAGCATAAACAGCAAATAGATTTCACTAAAATTTTAACTTCCCTTTTTGATAAAACTTTTTTTTCACACTTGAGATGGTTCATTTAAGTGTTTTATCGTATAAATGAGGAATGAAAAGTCGGTTCCTTTCTTCTACTGGTGCACTCGGTGCAGTCTAACACATGATGAACAGTTTAATATTATAAAACAGCAAATTCGTTTCCACCGACCATACATCACGTTACGTATCCGGGGATTTGCAAACCGAAACGACGACGACGACACGGCAGCTGGCCCGGAAGCTGTCAATAAAATATACACACCCGGATCAGTGCAAAATTGAATTTTACAATCTAGCTCCGTTTTTTTTTTTGGCTCCACTATTGGTGATTTATGAGATCCATACGAAGGAAGAGGATAAAAATCAATCCACTTCAAGGGTAAAGGACATGTGCAGAGCTTCTGGGGGGATCGAGCTTGACATGATATAAATCTCTTCTATCCCTTTCTTGCCCACATCAAAACGAGGCGAAAAATGTTCCACCTGTGAATGATAGCCGCCAGCCTCATCTGTTATCAGATTAGAGATAAGCTAATAAGCGAAATCAAAGGCTCAAACTATATTATTTTCCTAATCATTCCAATTAATCTATGAAAATTCAAGTTTAGTTTAAATTTTATTGGATCAAAAGCAAGGATTTTAACTAAAAATTACGATTTCTGTTCGATTTTTCATTACCAGTATTCGTTTATGGGTTTGAATCACAGCATTTGCCGCTAAAATTTGACTCTAATGCATCAAATGTTTACTCTAAGTCCGTGAGTCAACTTACTCTTGTAGGAATCGTGATAGATTTACGAGGTATTTGAGCGTCACAAAAACATTACAAAAACTGTAAATTGATTGTTTTTTTTTGTGTTTTATTAATTTAAATTAAATTAAATTAACATATTCTGTAGATATTGCTTACGCCTGAAAGTAAAAGCAAACTTTGTTTTTCTCCATGAAAACCTCCAAACAAGGCATAATCATGTTGATATTTTAAATTCTATCGATTCATTTATTAACTACTTGACTCAAATTAAATAATTTTGAAGCACATAGTTTCAGACACTAGGATATAATTAAAAAAAAGATCTTAAGGTCGGGCTACATTGATCGTACTCCGTAGTGTAATTTTGATTTTCACTAGCGCATCTGGCGGCGGCTGACTGAAGCATTTTGCCAAACAATTTGTAGCCGCTTCAGAAAATATGTTATTTTTCCGTGTTTTTTACTTAAACTGGTCTGAAAAAGCTATGCAATTGATAGATAAATATGTTGTGCAAGAATTTCAGCCATTTTCGCATCAAAAAACGGTGAAAAAACAACTATAATTTGAGATCCGGCACGACCATTCCCCCGACGACCAAAAAAAGCTTCCACCAGCCGCCACCAGATGCGCTAGTGAAAATCGAAATTACACCTGCGAGTACGGACTATGTCTCCCGGCCTTTAGAGACATTAAATGATGTGCAATGTAAAAAATGGCTGTGGCACATTGTCAAACATTGGTGCCTTAGAGCTGTCCTTTTATATGAAATTGAACAGAATTAACACTTTGCACCACAATTATTAAGAAAAGTTGAATTAGTAGCAATAAATTTGTGATAATTAAAAATAGGACGTAAGCATCCCTCTTGCACATGATCTCCAGAAGCTAGTAAGGCAAAAGGCTAGTGGTAAGACAGCTTATAAATCAAAAGCATTGGGCAAAAATTTACCTTAAACATTAGCGCCACACGGTGCGCCGCCGCATGGATCCGTGTTTGTAAAGCATTTCGTCGTAATCACCCCCTCAAGATATTTTCATTATTTTCCACCGTATCGCAAAATCGACCCCAGTTTGGCTATTTGCGCCGAAATTTGAGCATATTTTGCTGGCACAAAGATAAACATCCATCATCTTCCAGCGCACACCATAGAGGTAAGCCTTGCATCAATGGAAGGTGGTATTATAACCGGCTCTTTACAACCCCCCGATTTTGCACTGATTTGTACGATGGCTTAGAGCAACTAAATTACCCAGCGCCCTGTGCCTATTAGCAAAAACATAAAGGCAGCCCCGTTACAATCTATGACCGCCACACACCGCTTCAAACCACTGACACCGGGTAGTTTCGCAAAAGTCCTTTAAAAGGTCGCCAGAATGGTTACAAAACACGCGCCACAGCCAGGCCCGCTATCCTAGGGATTGAATGGTTGAAATGAAATTTTACACCCTCCTGTTTGAAAGACCCCTTCTTCGCCGTGCGTGCTCTCGAAGGAAAACAGTGAAAAGCGTAACAAAAGAACGCTTCCTCTTTTCTATCTCGAAGCCTAAAGAAAAGCTTCCCTTTTACGTCCTGTTACGGCCCCTTAGTTACGTCTTGGAAAACACTACCTGCGCCCTGGCGGCACCACACGCATCACGCATCCTCTCGCCATTGGTAAAAGTAGCAATCTTTTGTAGCAAAAGAAAACAGCTTTACCTGGCCGGCGCCTCCACCCGATACATCCCGCGTCGATCGAGTTGCGCCTGAAGGGCAATGAATAAATTTAAATATTTGAATATCAATTGCTGAGAAACGGGGCGCGGGCTACACGGGCTATACTACACTCACGCACGGCCAGCGTTGGGGTTCGCGTTGTTTGATCAAATGAATCCATTCGGAAGTCCTGCTCAAGGTTTCAACCAAGGAAAAGGTTGCGCTGGTGAAGAAGGAACAACGCGTGTTGGTGTAAAGTTTAATCACCAGCCACCGGAACCAAATGATCGTCGAAGCCTCCACCCATTTGCGGAAGGTGGTGTTGGGTAGCAAAACTTAGCATCAATTACGGGGCCTCTCCATGGGCTAATTGGACAAGAATTGAAATTTACTACGCGTAACCGAACAGCTTTCACCACACCGAAGGCGGTTCGTTCGGAACGATGGGAAGATCGTCGCTGTCGGTGTTGTGTGTAACTTTGCCGTCGCACAAACGCTTCACTAATAAAATTAATAAATAAATATTGCCACTGCTTATCAGCTGTGCCCCGCCACAGCGCAAAAGGTAATTAGGGGATTAATTCAACAGAAAAAGCGTAAAGATTTATTTTTGTTCTAAAAATAATTAATGCTGTCTCTGACGAAAACGCGCAATAAGGTACCACGAGAGCTAAAATGTATGATTAATTGGTCAAAATAAAACCTTCAGTTTTTCTATAAAATAAAGTGTTAAATTATTTCACAAAACTTGACATAATCTTTATTCTTAAAATTCTCGTAAATTGTGTAAAAACTTCGTGCAACCAAATACAATTCTCTTACGAAACCTTACGTTTATTCGTTGACCGCACAGCACACAATTAATATATTTCCACAACTAATTCTACTGCAAACAGCATCCAAACCAAGGATGGTGCAAAATTCACATGGAGCAGCCTGGTACTTCATGAAAGAAAACAATAACCACAACATACATTTCAAAATATATTAGGGGAACTGGTAGTTTCGACACCTTAAGGTTTTCCTCTGATTGCAATACTTTTGCCAATGTAAACTTACTAGTAGACATCGAAAAAGCTTTTTTGGTGTATTATGTACCATCTTACGAGAAACTACGGTTCCTGGATTGATTTTGATAACATTTTGATAAAAATAAAAAAGTGTGTTTTTTATTGCGTCACGACTGCAGTGCGGGTAAGTTCGACACCATGATGGGGTAAAATCGACACCTTGGGGGTTTTAGCGTTCAAAATAGCAAACTCTGATGGCCTGTAGTTTTCATTGAAGTTCAACAAAGTATTTCGTACCAATTTTACGAAAAATTAACACAAAACAGTATTGAAATATACGAAAAAATGAAGATACAAGCAAGAACAAAAATTTCATTTCAAATAGCATCGGACCAGACTCCATATAGTAGAAGCTGCGGCGATAGCATCTGGTTTACGGAATAATTGGTTAAGATTCCTTTCAAAAAATAACCTGGCCATCTTCCAGTAATCTTTTTCTTTTTTTTATAAAATCGAAGGGTGTTCAATTTTATTTTTCTCTGCCAACTCGAAAACCAAAAGGTGAACATCGGTCAATGTGATTCCAAACCAGCGACTATTTTTTTCTTCAGTTAAGCCTACCCGTCCTAAAGTAAGCCTAAAATACGGTCAAAGCCATAACAGTATTAATTTTCATAAGCCTAAACCATATACAAAGTACATGTTTTGAGTCCGAGTTTGGCAAACGTTCTGTGAGAGAATAATAGCTAAATTCCATAATTATAACTTCCTAGGTTTGTTGACATCTTTAATTTTAAAGCTTCTACGGTATTTTTAATTGCGTGTTTGTTCAGCTTGATTATAACGTTTGTCGTACATCGTTAAGGGACATCTTTATAAAATACAGGCACTTTCAAATTACGATATAAACAAAGTTAACATGCTACAAATAAGCATTACACTACTACCAAGTGGGGTGTCGAATTTACCCCCATTGGCCGCACAAGTGTTAGTGACATTTTATATTATATAGATTAATGTAAAAATTACGCCTTGTGATACAGAACTAATCAATAGTATTTATATATCAATACTATTAACATGGAAACTATAATTTTGTTGAAATAACGCCACAATTCCTTAAGTCCCAGAAGTAAAAACTTACATCGGCTGTCAATCAGAACCACCATGTGTTTATTTTGTTGTTTTTTGACAATTGACAGGTTTCTGATCAGTGAAATGTGACTCAAATATTCGAAACAGTTGACATAAATAATATGTATAAGTTTTTTGTCTTCAAAAAGTTCTATAAATACAAAAACGGCAAGGTGTCGAACTTACCCGCAGTGTCGAACCAACCCCGACTTCCCCTACTTAGCTTGAACCGCTATAGGCACCCGGTACAAAACTGTTCTAAGCAACTCAAGCTCATTGTACGATTATCCTACAGCTTCTTCATGTTTATTCATGCTTCAAGCCGTGCTACACACAGTGAGTGTTTCCTTTTTCGATTAACTCGCTTTCAAATTATTCACACCCGCTCGATGGTTGAGAGGACGCAAAAAAGGAACTGAAAAAACACAAGCAGCATTAAAAGTAGCAGCAGTAGGAACAAAAAAATCAATTTCCCATCGTTAAGAAATCACCATCGAAAGTCAAAGTGCTCTCCCCCCCGTACTGTAATCAGCAGACGGAGGGATTAGTGAATTCGAAGGACAAATTTCCTTTCTCGACACACACACACAGCAACACAGCAGCTTGCACACACAATAAGACAAAACGCGGCGTCTTGTCCCCAGCCTTCCCACCAAGCCCGTGACACAGCCCCCCCCTCGAGAGCCCAGTATCGGCCTCGGTTAACAAATGAGATGGAAATTATTTCCCATAAATTGCCCGCCTTTTAAGAACCATCATGCGGAGGCAAGGCAGAAGAGAAAGCAAGCGGTCGGGGAGCTTCTTGCCGGTGAGTTTCGTCCACCCCTAATAATGCTGACTAGGCGGGCACACCGGGTGGATAAGTGTTGGATGATTTGCAGGAAAGAAAAAAGTAACAAAGCACTAAGCCTCGGGGAGCTGTGTATCCGAGAGCTGCCCAGGCTATAACGAAGCCTCGCTTACAGGCAAGATGATGCGAATGTCCGGAATAAAAGACAGTCGCAGTGTCTCCCTTTGGCTAGACGCAGTTTTAGCACCTGAGACCCACCGCTTGGCTATCTTTCATTTTTGATTTGCGCTCGTCTGTGCGCTATTATTACGACACGCTTACCTTTTATGGCAAGCGATGTGGCGCTCGTAAAACCTTTTCTGCCTCCGAAAATCCTTCCCCGAAATGAAGAAAAACCCCGAATGATAAAAACCAAAATTCAAAGAAACTCCTTCTTTCGAATTCTCTGCTCTGGCGCCCGTCTGTTTCAATCACATTTAAGAAAACCGAAGAAGAAAAAGGGTACCACACCCATTCTATACTCGACTATGTCAATGTACTGATTTTGTGTCTTCTAATGTCAAGAACGCTTTCGTACGCTTTGTTTTTTTGTGTGTCCTTCAAACTGACAGGGTCGTCTTTTCGGTATCTGATCATGAGCTGAGTTTGGGGTACGAGTCTACGTCGGTGGGTGTAAACGCATGATTACGACCAGCAACGCGCAACCGGCGACGAAACAAAACGTTGCCAATCGTCATAAAACCGGTGAGCGGCGAGCATCATCGTTCGCTTTTATGGAGCTTAGCGACGTGAACGAGCGCATGCGAAATTGCTTTCATTTTCGGTAAGATAAAAATCTATCACCATAAATCTGGTGCGTAAATAGTCAATGCTGGAAAAAGCAAGGGGGAACAGCAGGATTGAGGACGAGACCGAATCCTTCGAGATGGTATTTACTGAAAAGCGGGAATTAGAAAAAAAAAAAACTTCACAAAAAAGGAAGTCTGTTTTAGGGCGACTGGGAAGGGCCCTTCAGCCCAAAACGTGCTACAAAAGTGTTTAATTTTTAATCATAATCATCAACACGCTCAAAGCTCCATTAAAGAGGCGCGGGGGCCACAAAATCACGACAACCAGCAGCAGGCAGCAGGAAAACCAGCCCAAGTTGGTACGTGGCGCGCGCGAGTGGCCACAAACACACATAGAGGGTTCGCTGTCTGCTGCATGCTGCAAAACCAGCTGCCAGCCATAAAACCGATCCTTGCTAGACTTGGTGTCTGCACTGTCAAGGACCTTCGGCAAACAAACTCAAGGACGAAAGCTCTCAAGTTTCCCACCATCCCCACAGCTCGGCATCGTAGCTGGGCGGAAAGCAGCTTTAAGCTTTATCCTCCTCTTGCTGCTACCACTCTACTGCAGCAGCATATAGGAATAGAACAAGACAGAGGGAGAAAGAGAGAGAGAGAGAATGAGTGAGCCACCGCCCGGTTCGAATTATCTTTGCTTCTGCTGGCTCTTCTGCTTTTATGGTAATGAAATCCCCGGCCGAAGAGCGTTTTTTGGTACTAGAAATGAAGTGTGCCGCGTCAAACAAACGACCCCGGGCGCCCCCGGAGAAGCAAGAAAAGACTCTATTCCTCTCCCCACGCGGTTTGGGGTTGCCAGCAGCAAACGTGTCACCCGGCGGGGCCAATGGCGTGTGACGCGCGCGTACAACAACATAGCAACCGATCGGTTTGAAACCGTAATATCTTTGTCCTTAGCGCCCACTAAAGCTACGCCAGAACAAAAAAAAAGGGAAAATGGCATACATTCCAAATGGAAACCAAATGGAACGCGAACGTTGCGAATAGATGGATGCTTTGGGAGAGCACACACACTTTTGTGACTCCCCGGTTAGTATGTGTGTTCGCTGGAAGAGTTTCCGCTTTTTGGCTCCAGCGTCCAGAGCGGCCTGGTCGCGCAGCTTTCATACACAACGAACGGTGAGCACATTTTTGAAGCTCAAATTGTTTGAAGAGTTATTCCGGCGAAAAGGCGTAACGTTGAAAGGGCGAAAGGAAAAAAAAAACAGAAATGGCTTTCTAAAGTATCCCACTGGGAAAAACTATCTTATTATAGGGAGGGAGGAGGTTGTTACCGATTCAATGGCCACCAAAACCCTTGACTTCTTTTTTTTACAAACATTGAAGGTTCCAAGCAGAATCAGAGATTCGAGAGCAAACTAAATATCTGTGTGTGTGTCTCCTATGTCACAAAGCAATGTCAGAGAGAATGCACGTCAACTGCCATCGTAACGATGGCGAAAAAAGCCCGAAAATCTTTCGATAGAATCTTTCACCTCCTCCACTCGTCGTAAGGGCCCGTTATCGTCGCGTTGGTTCATAGTTTTTTTTACCAAGCAACCTAAGCCGAGGAATGATTGTGTTTTTTCTGTTTTTTTTTTTAATAAGATTTGAAGGTTTAAATTTAAGCTTGAATGTTTAGTGTTCAGGTACTTTGGCATGCTATCTGAACTGTACCTATTTGGCAGACAGACAAACAAATTAATTGTGTTGCTTAGATGAAAGATATCCTGAATGACAAGCATTATGAGAAGTGAAATGGGAGCGTAATGAGAATGTAAACAAAGCTTTTGAGATGTAAAAGTAAAAGTTGAGATGTTCGTTTAAGCATATAGAGCCTGGAAAATTAATCCTGAATAACATAGCATAGATATTAAGATTTTAACCTATCAACAAATGCAAAAAATCGAAAGAATACTAAAACAATGCCAACTATTCAATCCATTGAAATTTCCAAAATTGGCATAGCAGATGCAATATTTGAAATTATATCATTGTAATTAATAATTACTTTACTTAAATTCAGTACTTTTGGAACAAACAGTTTCAGACTTTACGTTAAATTATGTACATAAAGTGATTGACTTACAGTCAACATTTGATTGCCTTAGAGACAAAAAATAAGTGATTTAAAGTCATAATTTAGTGCCAACGTCAAGGAGACGAGCAGAACTAATAAAATAAAGATATAAAGATAAATATCAAAAACGCTGGCTAGAACAATATCTACAGTAATTTTTAAGCTAATCAGAAATCATGTTAAGGTCGACTAGATTGATTGTTGTATAATACAATAATTTGCACAAAATGATGTATTTCTGAAATCTGTTCTTTAAAAATGTCTTGCTCTAAGTATCCTAACGAGTGCGTTATGCAAAAAAAAAAAAAAAAAAAAAAAAAAAACTGGGCCGTCATCCTTGTACACTGCAGCGTTTCCAGTCTAACCAATAAACCTCTTGTCCAGCAGGAAGGACAATCAAAATGACTAAACCAAAGCAGACGAAAGTACTTATGTTTTGTATCTTTTCTTCGTAATAGCCTCAATTAGTGCGCTGATTAATTAGTTGCGTTGTGAAAATCAGAGAATGCATGCAAAATCAAGTAAAGGACGAACTATTGAACAGTATAAAGATTTTAGACAAAACGGATTGTTGCATGATTTGGCTACACGTATCACGAAACTTAGAGAGCGAGGAGCTATGGTGACTATATTACCATGATGACGACTTGTAGGACGGGATGTTAGTCTACTGTCAAAAATAACGCTTAAATAATGCGTAATCCGTCGGAAGTTTCGGAAATTCGATGTATAGCTTAATAACACGCAGTTTTATTAATCAAAGCTACCCTGCTTATTCTTCCTTTTCTGATTTGAAGCTACAACTACAGTGAAACTAGGATTGATTTAGCCAGATATCTGTGAATTAATTTATTTTCCCATAGCAGAACAGTCGCAACATCATCACTCTAATAATACCTAAATAAATATGTGAAAAGATTCCTCTATAAATCTAGTCCATTATCATCTTTTGAACCAGCTGTATTACACGACAGTACAGAAAAAAAAAAACAAAAAAAAAGATTTAAAATCCGTTACTCGTCGATGAAACAAAGTGTGACGTGTTTTTTTTAACAAAATATTACAAAGGACCACATCCGCCCAGTGAGGAGGGTAATTTTTCTTCTACAACATTGTACCTTTACCAGTAGCAGCAGCAGCGTCAGTTGATACTGACAGCCCAATTATGAGTCTAGTTTATGATCCATGGAAGTGGTGGATGCGATGGCGAGACATCCATTTCATCCGAGCTGTTGGCAGTAGGCGTCAGCAGAGCAGCAGAGCAAGCGGGTGTTCTATCGACCGCACCCCGGCACCAATGTATCTAAAAAGCCGGCTTGTTTCATCCCGAGCGAAACTGCAAGCGCTGCACGAATGATGCTCCATCGGGCCAAGCAAAGTCAGGAAGCAACGGGCCACAGGATGTGGGATAAATAACAACGCATCTCACTCGTATCACTCGAAGCATGACAAGCTAACAGTTCTTTGTTGTCTTGTGTGCAAGAGAGAACGTACGTACGTTGTGCGCGCTGCCAGCAATCAAAGATGACGATGAAGCTCTCGTTCAGTATTTTTTTTTTATTTTTACTATTATTTTAACTGATGTTTTGCTAGTTTGCATATTCCGATTTACCGGCAGTGGCATCTCCGGCCGCACAGCGATGACAACGATCGTACGAATAGGGAGAGAGCAGTTGTTGCTTATACCCCCCCTGTACCGCTTGGATATCAGTAGTAGTCCTTTTTTTTATTGCAGTCAGCCAATTCAGCAAATTCAATTTGGCGAACAACATATTCGTGTTTGCAATAATAAAAACACCGAAAGAAACATTCGCACACATGTGTACATCAACGTAAATAAAAATACACTAATCCAATCCAATGTTCTGTGCTTCAATAAATCAGTTTTTGCCCTGATACTCCCTGATACTCCACCAGAGGGGAAGAATGGAGCGCTTCCAGTGTGCAGCCCACTCGAGAGTATGCAGCCCACTCGAGAGGTGCAGCCCGCGGAGGACGCAAATAAAACTGATCATATTTTTTTTTCTCTACCGTCGATTGTACATTTTGATTGGTCTGAATTAAATTACCTTGCCCTGTTTCTTCTGCAGCCAGCGCGCTCGTGCTCAAAATGGATGAACCCCCAGTTCAGAAGGGTGTAGCGGAGAAGAACCGCGAAAAAAATGCACATTGACCTCCCCGAACACACCGTATTTTTTTGGCAAAAAACATTTCTTCGCCACCATACCCAGACGCCATTCGAACGACCGTTAGTGCAGTCAGTCAGCAGTAGTGCGCTGCAGCTGCAATATGAAAAAGGGAACCACGGACGAATCAATACACTAGCGGAGCGCAGAATGAAAATAAACTGCTCATTAATATTCAATCAATTTGGCGGCTGCCGTCGGCCCTCCGAGTCTATTAATGCATTGAGCTAATTATGCTACGGGTGTATGTACACCAATGCCCGCATTGTCTACAGAAAATGCGAAAGAAAAGTGTAAATAAAATTAAAAATAAATATGCAATACATTATCTCATACAAATAAATCTGTTTTGTTTTTTGTAGTAGTGTCTAACAAATAAATTAAAACGCAGCGTTTTAAATAACAAAATGAATTGAAAATGTCATATCAATTTCATTCATGAATAGGTAAAGCGTAGGTAATCAATTAATTAATTAAACATCATAAAACGATAATCAGACATGCCATATTTGAGCGTTAATCAGTTATAAGTTTGAGGGTATAAAACTCAAATTCCTGTTCCTCTTACAACATTTCAAAACATGGGGCCTTTCACGATTCTAGTCAGCTTTTTTAAATCGAGTTTGACAGTTGAAGGCTGGAATCATGTCAACACTCCATACAAAACCACACACAAAATTAGCCTTCAATTTTCTGATTATTCTAGCCTCAAAGCTAGAATTAGATTCGAGTACCTGCTCGAAAAAGGCAAAACAAGATCTTGTTTTCATTTATCTCAAGGTACATAAAAGAGATCAGGTGGTGGAATCTAGAATCAAAGTGTATGTAATACAGGTGTTCCCAAAGCATGTTTTTTATAACCAAATTTGAACGTCACTTTTTCACAGGACGGGTGAAAAAATCTGCTCAAACAAGCTTTCTGGTAGACTGACAAATACACAAAACACTCTTAAAATCTGCTTTCAGAAACAGAAGCGATAAAAATCAGCCTTCTAAACACATACACCTTGGGATAAGCCCACCTGTATATTATACGCACTTTGATAGCTGCTCGAAAACTGCTATACAATGCAAACAGCTGACAGAGGCTGAAATTTCAGCCTACGAACTTAAAACGGAAAGGGCCCTTATAATCAAAAACGTTACATTTAATGATTTTTTTCTATTTACGAAAATCTATTTAGGGGATCGTTAGGCGACAGAACAGTACAAACGAAATTTTGAATGTGTTGAAACATACTGGCAGCACTGTTTTGATAAACATAACTTTTTTTCTCAATTAAGCTTATAAACGGTTCGCTTTTTTCGATCGACATTAGAAGCGCCAAAAATGAAATCAACAATCAAACCGAAAATAGAACATTACCTCTTCAAATATTGCGCACAAGAAGGAGCAGCCAACAACAAAAAACGCTCCATTCCGATCTCGTATGAATATTTATGAGAGCGATCTTCTTTTTTTTCGTTTTTCATCTAAACATTTGACTGAATCGCTGAACAAAAAAGAGAAAAAACACGACGCCAGTCTTCCCATGGCAAGTGTCAAAATTTGCCCGGTAGGTGGATAGGGAAACTTTTTCTGCGTACCTAATAATCACGGAAGACAACAAAAAAACCAAACGAAAAAAAAATAAACCAAACAACTCAAACAAATATCGAATCTAGTGGGTCAAAAAAGGAAAACGAGGAGGAAAAAAGTTGTTTTTATTCGCTGTCATTTCCTCCAATATTATGCCCGACACAGTGAGGAAGCCGGGCACAGCAGCGCACACATTTTGGGCCTTGCCATCGGTCCCAATAACGTACGCCACCCGCTACCCACCCAGGATCATCACCACCATCCGCCGTTTGGTACCAAAATATGTATATATTTCGTGGAAAAAGAAATGCTGCCAGGTTTTTGCTACTTTTGACGAGCCATATGCGTTTTCCCGGTGTGTGGGTGGTGTTTGTGTGGCCCAATCCCAATGGTAGTGTAAATGTAATAATGCCGGCACAGTGGCGCACAAGCAACAATTTACAAAAGCTCGCGCCACAGAACAGAAACAGCCACACGCTGCTGTTCATATTTTCACCACAATCGTTTCCGTTTCTATGAACTCCCGGACACCACGGGAGACACCTGAACGGCAATCGCGACAATAACGAAAGGAAATTGATTTTCCCATTCATACACACACACACACACATGCCGTCACGGAAGCGCAGTTTTGTAATCGACTTTTCCGATTTCAATATACGACGTCTCGCTGTCGCTGTCGAAGTCCTGCCTGATGGCACCTCAGCTCTGTCGGTGTCGAGGTTCCGGTAAATTAATGAATGTATTCTCTGGGAAGAATGGTGGTGGTTGGTGGTGTTTCTCGGTAGTGTCATTTTTCTCATTACCATCCCAATTGAATGGTGGTTTGGAAACGTCAGTCAGAGAGAGAGAGAGAGAGCAGCGCATGATAAACAGCAAAAAAGACAACGATTTCAGTACCAATTTTCATCCTGATTTGGGGTTCAATTTTATGGTACCGGCACACACACACACACGTACACACGTACAAAATGGTCCAATTTTCCATTTTACCAATCGACACTAATTCACCTCAAGGTTGACCCTCCCGCCGCCGCTAGCAACCACGAAAAGCAACCGTCCGTCGAGCTCTTGCAGTTAAAGCGACGCCGAAAGGACACACCTTTAAGGGTACAGCGAGGTTTGGGGGTTAGAGGTTGCATGTCGAATTTACGACAAAACACATTACCACCTTTCCCCAATCCTTGCCCCCTTTTTCAGGTGCTCCGGTCCACACAAATTTAGGACAATTCCGACGAATCAATCGATGCCACACTGCGGGTGGAGTGCTTTTTCCATCGCAAGCGGACATTCGAGAGCAGCCGAGCCGCCGTGTTTCGTGTTTCGTATGAATAATTTATGACTTATTGACCGGACGGATGGATTGGGCTCTCGGTCCTCGATCTGCAGCGCTCTATATATCGCTCTACCATTTCCGAAAACTATTCCAACGTCCAAGCCCAACCAACCAACGGCTGCGAACAACGAAACCCCATCTGCATCGGAAACCAATCCTGCTCGGATCTCTATTTTAGGATTGCTCGCCCGTGCCCACCCGTGCAAGCTTCTAGGTCAATATACGAAACGAGATGGAGCCGGTGAAGATGAGCTCCACACTGCACAGAACCGGGCCACTGCAGCATTTTCAGGGTTCTTGTGCTGCAGCGAGCAATGAGTGATTTATCCAGCAAATTCCTCACTCCTGTTTTCATTTTATTTAACCTATTGGAAGAGGCTTTGCTTCAGGGGGGGAATTTTCTTTCCTGGCACGGATTATAAGAAAGCTGTGTGTGTGTGAGAGAGTGACTTTTCCTCACCATCATTTAAAAGCATGCCACGAAAAACAAACACGCTTGCCATGCCATCGGTACACATTGGTAGCGTTCCAAATAGTAAGACATGAGTTTTTATTTGACTTTCTAATGGATTCTACACAGCCTCGGCGGAACTGTTTTGCTAGCATTTTAGCGCACAGTGTGAGAAACCCGGCCCTCAGCAGCAGAAGCAGAGAAAAGCCGATAAAATCAACCTTGCCAAAATGTCACTTCTGGGGCAATAAAACTAAGGACGATCGAATTCACACAACAGAGAGAGAGCCGCGAGCGAAGCAAAAATTGCACATTCCGTTACAATTGGCGCCCATCAGATCGGGCGGGGCAAATTATGAGAAAACCGCATCGACAGGTGCACCAACCCGTAAACAATATGGGGGGGGCCCAGCCCCGCCCAGACGGTTGACGCCATTTCGAAACAACAGACTCAGTCTGCGGCCTGTCTATAACCAACTTGTCATAGGGAAAGGTTATGATATTTACCGACGACATAAAGGACGAACTATGAATAAACGAAAGCTGTCACTGTTTATTGCTTCTACCATTTCGGGGTACCTTTTTCTGCTAGTCGTACGTATTTTCTCAAGCCACAGGATCCGAAACGCATTGTTGTATCGATCACACCTGCTCGGCGGCATTTCCCTTTCGCCGCAAGCGGATTAGCGGGCAGATTTATAGCTGGAGAGCGCATCACGCCATAAATTTGAAGACGAATTAGCAGCCATGAAATTAGAGCAAACAAATGTCTAACCTTTTGGGTTGGGTTTAAACGTGATAACCGGTCGGCTGGGTGTTGCCACACGAAAAAAAGGTCGATTTTTGATTTATTTACTTTCCGACACAGGCGCTGGGCAGCTGGGCCAAACGATAGATTGGAATCCAAACACCGACCATGCGTTCACCGGGGACGCCCGTCTATGTGTGCGTTGATAAAAGCCAATCTCTGCCACTCTCCCAACAACAACAAAAAACATGCCACCAATGCATGAAAAACAGGACCAACATATGATGCTTGTCAGAGCAGTGGCCACAGCAACAACACTCCAAACACACACACACGCAGCACGCATGAAGATAACCAGGGGGAGCACATGTTTGGCTTTCGATTCAAGTTACGCAACCATATTATGGTACGATTTCGGCACACGCTGTGTGTAAAGGTTTGTGCAGCACACACTGATAAGAAGCATATTCATGTGCAAATATAAAATAAATCTTTGTATTTCCTTTCACTGTTGAGAATCCAATTTGAGGCGCGTGAAACGTGTTTTTTATTATTTATTCAACCTTGGCGTACTGACAAGTGTGCAAATATGTTTAACCTGTCAATGTTGGCATGCGTTGAGCGGAGGCAGTAGGTAATCGATTTTCTTCTCCAGTCGGATGGCATATGATCGGCAATGATTAGAGCTAGATAAGGTTCGACTCGGGTACGAGTTCTTACTTGTGCCAGGTGCATTGTGTTAGATAAACATTTCACTCACTAAATGAAAATTCTGCCGGATTTTGCTTGAATCTCGAATCTGATTCATGAATCTGGAAATGTACATGTATCTCCAAAGATTCATGCACCCTAAAAGAATTATGACCCATAAAGGTTCATGGACCTCCAAAGAATTGTGCATTCCTGATAATCTCTGAGAATCTTTAAAAAATCAAAATTCTCCAAACATTCATGAATCTCCAAAGATTCATAAACCCTTAAAAATGGATGATCCATAAAGGTGCATGAACCTCCAAAGATTAGTGAATCTCTGATGATTCATGAATTTCTGAAGATTCAATAATCTCTGAAGATCAGAAATGTATGATTTTTAAGTCATTGAATAATCTCAGAATATTTATGATTCTCAGAAGATATATGTATCTGATTTAACTCATGAATCTCTCTATAGACTTAGAAACTAAAACTATTCTTTAGCCTCTATAGATTGAAGTCTAATCTCTAATTATTCATGACTCATGATGGTCGTCAAAGATTCATTAAACTTCAGAGATTAACGAATCTTTAGAGATTCATCAAAATCAATCAATGAGATTCAGTTTCATCAATCTGATTCAGAGTTCAGAACCCATCTCCACTTGAGTAGACATCTGGATCTTGACTGGAGCACGATGTTTGTATTCTCAACGTTATTGTGATGCAAAATGTGATACAGCTCATTGTTGAAGCTGGTTGAGAGCAGCTGCTTTAATGTAGTTGTGTAGGTTATTTCGTTCGACTAGAATGAGTCTGAAGTATAGAACTCGAAATAAATATCGAAGCATAGTAAATAAAAAAATTGTAAATATCGATATCACGACCAACCAATTTTGACCCGATAAGTGTCTGATCAGGATTTTTAGATTTTGAGTTTTACATTTGGGTTCTACACTTGTATATTCCTGCAACTCCTATTAGCTCGTACACAGAGTGGATGAGATAAGAACAAAAGCTGGATGTGCAAGCCCCTTGATATCATAGAATATCTGTACACCATCAAGACATTGATTATTAGTTTAGGCCTAATGTGGGATAAACAAAAAAGAGGATATCCTTAAATGTAACCTATGTTATCTGCATTTTAGAAAATTTCAAATTGAAAAGACATCTTGTGAACTTCAACCAGTGTGCTAAAATTAGTAGCCCCATACCAAAACAAAACTCATTCCACAGGTGCATTATGTTAAAACCCTCGTTTTGTATTATCAATGACAAGCGAAACGACCAACAAAAATAGACATTAAAAAAACGAACCTTAAAACAAAAACACTCACTTTCAAAATGTCACTCAAATAGAGGAAAAGTAAGCCCTCCCCCTCCCACCAACGTTGTTTGAGGCGCGTGGGAGAAATATTTCCTTTCAAATTCCATTACCTTTTGCACAAAAAAAATAAGCAAAAAGGGGAAGCCACAGCAGAACGTAAAACATGGGATGGTTGTTACCGGGGCCACGCGAAACGGACAGATGGAATGCTAATTTCCCTGACGTAAACATGGAGCGCGGCTGCTGGATGAACGCGGTAGCGCGCGCAAGAAAAGTTTTTGTTTTTGGCTCTCTCCCGGTGATTGGTGGGTTTTAGATACGATACAGACAACCGTAAAGTTTACCAAACACCCGCATATGCGTCCGTAGCGCAAGCCGGAAAACGAGAGACATGTTTATGAGAGAAAATCGACGGTCGAGAAACACACGATGTACTAGTCCCATATGTGGCTGTGCGGTTTGTAATTAAAGAAAATGTGTGTGTGTGTCCTATTTTTAAAACACTTGTTGGTCTGTTTCTCCCTCTGGGTGAAGTGTAAGTGTTGTTTGAGGTGCATAAGATTATCTATTCCAACACTGTAGTATTTCAAAAAAAGACCCGCACAATCTAATGAATTCATCACATGCTAATTAAACAAGTTATTTTACATGCGGACAACTTCATACGTTAAGCCATATTACAATCATCCATGTTGCCAACTTTGTAACACTTTTCCGCGCAAGATTAACTTCTACCATCACGTCCTGGCAGGTGTTGAAAGCGTACGCTACTACACCCAGTAGGCCCCGAATTTAATAATAACCTACCAGTAATTTTCAAACCCACCGAAACAGCTCGCAAACCGGCGAGCTCGTTTACTGGCGCACAATTGGAAGACGTGCACAAACGGCACAACAGGTACCCGCGCGCCAGGTCTTCCCCGCCAGCAGGTCTCACGCCCCGGGCCCAGCCGAAGAAATCCGATTCCAATTCAGAAAGGGCAGGAAGCAACGAAATGAAATGAAATAACAACCAACACCGGGATGTGAATGAGATGGAAAATGGATCAAATGTCCTCTTCACCTTCTTTTAAGCCTCGGCGGCGGCCCTCTGCGTGTGCTCGTTAAACGGCACACAAACCTCCGTCGGCGGTGTTGGTGTCGTCTTTCGCAATTTAAGACCGAAAAGATGTCATGTTGTGTTGGTTGCTGTTGCTGTTGTTTCTTTAACTGCCGCGCTTTGGTAAAACGAACCTCTTGACATCTCAGTTTTCATCGTTTCACTGTGCACCGAGGTTATATTCTTCCGCCTAGCGCCAGTATTTGTGTGTGTGGGTGACTGCCTAGCCCGGTGGGGGAAGTTTTCACGACCACCGTATGCGCGCATGAGAAACGAAACGGGCGCTTTGTCATTTTAGAACTTTGTTTATAAAATTTTGTTTTTAAACACGACCGCAACAATAGCATCGAGACACGTCGGTTCACGCGACTTGGCTAGACGGGCTTGAGGAGCGGAATGTTTCTTTTTTTTTCTAGAGACTGTCCTAAGCTATGACATCATCAAGGGTTGATGATTACGGGCAGCCACTCCTAGGGTAGTGGTTGAATCACGGCAAGTGCACTCAGCTGACACACCGTGCCGCCCAGCTCAGCTGACGCATTTTGATAAACAGTGTGCGATTAAATCGAGCAGGGTGGAATGTCAACCACAATGCGCGGGGTTTCGTAACGGAGATCATGGCTAGATAATGTTTTTTTTTTTCATGAGTTGATGCGATATCTTTGGTAAATATTTATTATATTAATACTAACAGTGGAAAAACAAGTGAATTAAACCGAATACAGGGTTTCCAGGGATTTATTTAAATGTATCGGTCAATATAATCAACCAACTAGTTCTAGTTGGTTCGTCTAGTTCGTCAACTAGTTTATCTGCCACATTCCATAATTTATCTGGTGTTCCTCAAGGGAGTATATTAGGACCTTTACTATTTATTATATTTATTAACGATGTCGTGTTTGCTATTCCTCATGTTAAATTGTTATTATATGCTGACGATCTAAAAATGTTCCTACCTGTTAAATATTCTGACGACTGTGAAATGTTACAAGACTCGTTAAACTATTTTTCTGCATGATGTTTTAATAATGAAATGTTACTTAATGTTAGCAAATGTAGTTGTATAACATTCTAAAAGAAAAAAAATCCTTTTATTTATAACTACAAAATCAATGAAGACAGCGTTCCACGTTTTTCTCAGGTTCGGGACTTAGGAGTTATTTTAGACAGTAAGCTTAGTTTATCTAGCCATTATCAAACTATCGTCACAAAAGCTCTTTAACTGTTAGGATTTGTCTTACGTGTCTCGGCCGACTTTAAAGATCATTTCAGTTTAAAAACATTATACTGTTCTTTAGTCCGTCCCATCCTGGAATTTGCCAGTGTAGTTTGGTGTCCCCATCAAATCACATACATAGATAAAATTGAAAAAATTCAGAAAAAATCACACGTGTTATGTTTCATCGTCTTCCCTGGTCAAACCAAATTCCACGTCCTTCGTATAATGTTCGGTGTTTACTATTTGGATTAGAGACTTTACAGCATAGGAGAACTACGGCTCAGATAACTTTTATGCATAAATTATTAATTGGAGATTTTGATGCACCTGACATTTTAAATTTTATTTGCTTTTCTACTCCCTCTAGAGGTCTTAGAAGTAGAGAGCTACTAAGAAGCCCTTTTAAATCGACTGGTTTTGGTGCCAATGATCCACTGCTCAAAATGATTGATGTGTATAATAGGTTAGGGTTATCAGCAGATTTCAATCAATCCGTTAGTCAGCTGCGTCAGCATATTCAAGTTAGTTCTAGGGCCATACTTTAAACTTGTACTCTGTAAGCATTAAGTTATTTAGGCATACTGCCCGATAACTTTGATTTAAATAAATAAATAAATAAATAAACCGTGGGAAAATCCAAACAAATTTATAAAACTATCTACAAATTGTTAGATACATTCAAAAAACATTATTTAGAAAGCCTAAAAAAAGGGAAACCCTTTCATGGCATACGGCAAAATGCTGTAATTCGAGATCAAAACAATTGAGCAGCATTTTTAATGGGGTTTTTAATTGAAAGAAATGTAATTATCCTACTCTTTCTGTTGCCATGATATTACAGAAAATGCAAAAACTCATTATTCCAATTATGAGTTTTTCTTAGTGCACTTTTATGATTAACCATCAGGGCGGTAATATCAAAAGGTGCGCAGCTATTAGTTCTAGTATGTTTAATGATGTGTGCTGAGTTAGTTTTTTTTATTACATTTTGCATAGCTTTTGGAGTTTTTTAGCCATTGCTTCTTATTGCCTAGCTAATATCATCTGTATCAATTTTTCCAAAATTCCTACGCTATTGCTTACGCTCCACATGTACTGCAGCGGCCAGCAGAAATATTTACTCGATCGAAATAGGAACTGTATAGGTTCCAGATCCGAACCGAATCCGGAACAGGAACAGAAACTGTTTGAAATTGAGAGGTATTCCAGGACCGGTATGAGTTTATAATTCGTTCCAGGAACGGTAGAAATTCAGTATCCGTTCCAGAACCGATTCCAGGACCGGTTGGAGTTCATGAGCAGTTCCAGCACCGGTATGGGTGCAGTATCAACCTCCAGGACCAGTGTGGGTACATGATCGGTTTCAGGAGCGGTTTGAGTTCCTGATCGGTTCCAGATTCGATATGGATTTGTGATCAGGTCCTGGACTGGTATGGTATGGTATGGTCATTCTTCATCTTCTTCTAAGGCTCAACAACCGTTGTCGGTCAAGGCCTGCCTGTACCCACTTGTGGGCTTGGCTTTCAGTGACTAATTGGTTCCCCCCCATAGCAGGATAGTCAGTCCTACGTATGGCGGCACGGTCTATTTGGGGACTGAACCCATGACGGGCATGTTGTTAAGTCGTACGAGTTGACGACAGTACTATATAGACCGGCCATTAAATGGGTCGTCATTAGTTCCCTATTTTAATTGAGTGTCGAAGCCAATAATTTCCACGTACACCTCAGAGTAAAGGGAACAATTAAAATTTCATTGCCGGACCAAATTAACTAGATCATATTAAGTATACTCTAGTACTCCAGTACTAGGTACTGTATCATACATCGTGAAGATAATAATTAAGACTTATCAGAATGATTCAAGTAAAAAGTTTGAAACAATGTATCAAACTATTCAAAAACTCAGTTTCAGTGGATAAGTCTGTAAAAAGAAATCCTCAAAATCAGTGTTCATATTTTTAGCTTTATAATACACAGATGCGTTGGGCGGTCTCGTGGTACAATCGTCAACTTGCACGGCTTAACAACATGTGCGTCTCGGGTTCAGCCTCATATGGACAGTCTTCCCGTAGCAAGGACTTGACTATCCAGCTGCATGGCACTGAATAAATCTCGCAGGCCTATATATAGGCCTATGACCTGACCGTGGCAATGAACCGCCCATAAGAAGAATAAGAAGAACTTTGCGATACAAAATGTAATAGACACTCTAAAAAGACACTTACCTTCCTCCACGATTGATTCCTAGCTAAGCTGTTGAGTAGGGCACCACCACCCCTGTGTCCTTCGGCCCGCGCCAACAGCATGTGACAGGAACGGAGCAGGGACGCCCCGTTGCCGGCCGCCTTCGGTACTGCCATTATTGTTGCCGTACAACGAATCAACCTTTTGCAAAAAAAAACTTTTCCTCTTCTCTTTTGCAAGCTACTGGCGGTGTTGAACCGTAATGCACTTGGCGCTCGCGAAATAAAATCAACAAATTAAACTAACAAAAAAATAAACAGACACACACGCACGCACACTTTGATAAGAACTTTAAACAGCCGGTACAGCAACAGGCGGATGAAGGTCGAATCCTGCTAAACACCGTTAATATGCACACACACACACCGAACAAACACACACGTGAACTCGCGGGAGCAAACACACACACTACGCACTTTTTAAAATTTGCACTTGCACTTTAAATTTCAACACACGCGCTCGCACACATTTAATGCCGGAGCTTTAACAAAGATAAACAAAGAGAGATAAAGAAAACACACAAATTGGATAACGTTGGATGAACGGCGAGCTGAAAAAAAAGCTTCATGCGGCTTGATTGATTGATAAACAACAACAAAACAAGGGGCGTGCTCCTTCTCTCTCTCACACTTTCGCTCTCCTTCTTTCACTCTCTCCCCCTCTCTTTCTCCGCTGTACTGTGATTATTTGTTCCGGAACATCACAGTAGGCACTGTTTCGGATTGTTTTTTTTTGTTTCCGAACTGAACGGAATCCACCACTGTCGTAGAGGTAACTAATTAGCACAGTAGTAGTAATAATATTTACACACTAATGGAGGTCACCACATACAGCATAGCAGTGCAGCAGTTGGCCGGATATTGCTTCAATACAAATAATGTAAAAAAAACATGTTTTTCACACAAAAAAGACACACATTCACTCTCTTACTCTCGCATCGCTCGGCAAATGCTTCTCTTAGCGGGGCGGCCACGGCCTACTGCTCACCACACGCACCGCACGCGCTTTCGTGCTCCAGGCGAAGGTGGTTCTGCCCAAAAAATGCAACACACACACAGCTTAAGGTGTGCCAAGCCGGAAATCAGGGACACATTTGGCGACTTCACGCACACGCAACTTCTCCTGGCGGCACAAACGACTACACACGCGCGGGCCAACGATGATCGGTCGCGAACCATTCCTCTATCGCATCTTCTCCCTATCTTGTGTGCTGTTTTATTTTCGGTTGGTTTAGCCGATGATCGCACACGCCTGGCCGCTCTCGCTGCTACATGGAAGACTACACACACTTGCAAGGCCAAAAAACCGGTCACAAAGCATTCTTCCATACCGGCGAAGGGTTGGGGGTTGCGATCACTTCATTTTTTTTTCAATAGAGGGGGGATGATGTTTCGTTTTTTCGCTTCTTCTTTTGCTCTATTCAACACACACACAGCATGACCTTCTTCTACCGAACGAGAAGATGCATTGGTCGCGGCCTACCATACACACACACACACACCACAGAAAAGAACATGATGTTCTTCTGGTGTGGAGGCCTACTTTGTTGTTTTCTATTTTCGTTGTTTTACTTTTTTTCATTCCATCCCGGACAGGGACGGCATTGTGCCGGCATTGTTACTCCTCTTCCCCGAGCACACCTCAACACATGTTTTTGCAATCACCACCGCAGACAACAATAAAATCAAAGCTAAGCCCTTAGCACACAGCACACTGAGTTTTAGGGCGGTGGAGATAGCGCACATACATGACTCACAAGTACGGGCGAAACACACATACGCCCAACATGATTAGGAAACCGTCACGAGGGGTAAGAGCGCAGAGACACGCGGGGGTATATTTTCAGCAAATTTTGACATTCGTTTTTACACACACACACACACGCACACACACACACACGCACAGCACGCACACCATACGCCCGTGCAGCTGCTGGAACCGACCCCAGGGGTCGACCAGGGGACCGCAAAAAAAAACCGTCACTGGAATACTACCGGAAGGACAGACCGCAGAAGGAACGACGCAGCCGGGGGATGATGAAAGACCTCTCGGAGCCTGTTTTTTTCTCGTTTGCGAGTAAGGAAAATCACGACCCCAACGGCACAGCCCGAGCGTGCGACTTTTCTTTCCGCTTTTGATCCCAGCACAGACGGCAGCCACAGCAGCGCGAACTGTTCGTGGTGGAGCTGAATAGCTAAATAAAATTCCCCGAACACACGAGGCCGATGTTCGATTGCACGCATTGCCGATGCGAGAGCGAGAGAGAGAGAGGGAGAGAGAGCGCGAATATTCACAGGCGCCGTGACGAGAACGGTGAGCGGGTTTTTTCTTCTCGCTTTGGCGCGTATGGTAAGGCGGCAGGGTAGAACAGGTTCTATACGATACAGTGCGTGCCGGCTCGCTTACTCCACCTGTTCGAGCGCATACGCAATGCTGGAACGTACGGTTCCCGGGGCTGCTGCGGCGTAGTGATGGTATCGGATCGCATGCGAAACGTCAAACCGACGGATAGCCGGCGACGGTTGCGCGCAATACCAGTCGGAACACTCGGAAAATTGCGTACAAGTTCAGGGGATAGCACGTGGGTTTGTTTTAAAAGTTAAACCGTTGGTAGCACAAGCACGCAACGATAGGTACAAAAGGCTCACTTTTTACAAATTGTTACTATTCTGCATTTTAATTGCTTTTGAGCAAATGAGCAAAAACTCTCTATACATACAGTCACATTAAGCTCCGAAAACGACTGTACAGCGTGGTGCAATGTTCACTGTTATCATTGATTTTATCAAGAAAACCATTAGTTTTTGAATGTATGTAATTTACTTTAATTTAATTCAATTTAATTGGTTTTTAATGTTTGTTAACTATGATACCATGTTTAATTGCTTAACAAACTTGAACTATGTGCACTGTTTTCCGGCTCAGTTTTCAATGTGGACAGCAATATTAAAACTTTGCAAGATGTTTTTCAACAGCTCCATCCAGATCTCCATCCTTGTTTCGACAGCAGGTTACCTTAAGTATAACGTTGTTTCGGTGACCTAAACTAAACCGAAACCTAAACTAAGTCCTTCTAAATTTCCAAAACTGTGAATTTTCAAACAGGGCTTGTAAATCCTAATGTACAATCCTGTAAAAGTGTAAATCCTACTGTGCCTTGTCCCAATTAGGTCCCTAAAGAGACTTATAAACCATAACAATAATTTTGTCAATTTACAATCCGCAATAAATTCCTTAATGTGGATGTTCAAATAGAAAAACGTGCAATAAATATAGGTTTATAATTGTCTTTGTCTATTACAAAATGGTGCCGTGGACTTCATTAAAAAAATAATCTCTTTAAATAATCAGTATCATTTAGCCCATTAGCGCCTCTAATACAAACTGTAATTTAACAATCAACAATCAGTTGACTTCATTCGCGATTAATCATCTATTTCCAAATCACAAGTATTATAAGAATGTTATAAGAATTCAGTGAAACGAAAAGTATTTTCGAAAATCAGCCCGGTGGAACCGGGAATTCGAAAACAACCTGCATCCTGCAGCATTGAACGCAAGATATCGATTACGGTTAGAAAACGGTTAGTTTTAAATTTATTGTTAGGGAATTGAAATATTTCTTAAGGTGTTTCAAACATTTCCGACGAACATTTCAAAGTTATACACGAATTTATGTTTCGTAGTGTTGCACCTTCCATTCAGTTATACAATAACGGCAATGCTTGGGGAAAGTAGAATTACAGGATTTCCCACGATTTATTGGTCAGTTCCCATGATTTTTTGGTGCGTTCCCACGATTTTTTTATCGAATCCCATAGATTTTTGGTTCGTTCTCATAATTTATTGGTATTTTCCGATTGATCAAAAAATTCTGGGAAACGGTCAAAAAATCGTGGGAACGCACCAAAAAAATATGGGAAGCCACCAAAAATTGATGGGAACCAACCAATACATCGTGGGAAATCCTGTTATCAAAACTCTAAACTGATTCAGACATTCAGTAACTTAAAAGTAAAATTGAACAATTAACTACTTCCTTAACTCAAAATTAAAGCAAACGAAAATAATTTCTTTCAACTTGAATTAAACACACCAACCACTTGCGTCATTTGCATTGATGCCTTTTTGTCCCATGGAATCGACAGCGACGGGATAGTGTGACACGAGTTTTATTGCATTGTTAGTCGGTATTGAGAAAACAATGTAATAATGATTTGCTACTCTTTTCTTGTTTTTTCGACCACTTCTGGGCACAGAGTTTCTCGCAAGTAAGATGATGGTTTTGTTTTGGGCTTTATTACACACTACAGCTGCACATCTGGTTCACCATTTCTCGGCATTTCTCTAGACCAGCAAAGCGAAACGACCTGTTTTGTTTGGCCGAGGCCGATATCTTACACATCGTATATGCACACATTGCTTCCTGTTGGTGTCGGGATTTTCAATTCAGAGATAATGCCCTATGTATGTACACGGTTTGTTTTTGCTTTTGTAACTTACATTATTTCACGGTGCATTAATAAGCGCCCTCACACTGATCTGATGTTGATTTTTAGCTGCATCTCGTTTTATTTAATCCAAAGCGTTTGCTTCCTATTTCTAGCTTTCTCTGTCTCTCCTTCTTGTTTGAACGAAATATCACCCTTTGTAGGCTGCAAACGTTCCTCTCACTTCATTTTGATCCTATCTAGTACTTTACATGGTGGCACGCTGGCACACTGAACCGCTCGTGATGGCGAGCACAAGTACAGCGTAATTTTCGTACCGCTTTACATACAAACGCTTGCAATTATTGTATTTGCACCAAGAAACGCGTCTGGGAATAAGGTGACTGACGAACGGCTAAAGCTCTCTACTCTCTCTCTCTCTCTCTCTGTATGCTGTATTTCTTGCATTTATTTGTAACGTTTTTAGGAGAAATAAATATTTCACTTCTTTTCGATTTATTTTCTTGAGCTGCCGGCAATTGTGAGTGATCTTTTTTTATTATTTAACGGAAAAAACATCCAGTTTTTACAGTACTTCTATAATTCCCCATTTTCCAGGTTCTATTTGAACTCACTTTAGCATCGCTACCTTATTGTTTGTTTCTTGTACTCCCTTCCCCATTATTTCATTCCGTTTCTCGATATGTTAATAATTTGCTTTCGAATTTCGATTTGTAATTTGCTTTAGTTTGGGGGGTGTATCGTTTCTTTTTGTTTTCCCACTGTTTTGTTTTGTTTTTGGTATGCTTTGTATCTATACCCTACGAACGCAGAATCGCTCACACACTCTTCTCTAACGATAATTGAACAGTTTTGTCCCACCTTACACTTATCGCTTCCGGAAAAGCGGCTCCAATTATCGCGCATTGCTTACAGTGTGGCAAAATTAAGAAAGGAAAAAAAGGGAAAAACATAACTGATGTAAATTTATTCATGATTCATAAAAAAAAAGAATTTAAGTACCATTTGTGTGTGAATCATGAAAATCAAAAGAAAGAAAAAAAAAACAAACCACCAACAAACACAATGCAACTTTACCTTACCTCGCTATAAGTACTGGCATTACATCATTGTGTATTGTATTGGCTGTTGTAGATTCCTGCTTTCACTTTCTCTCGCTCTCTCTCTGTCTATTTCTGTTTTGCTTATTGATTGATAAACTATGAGGTGTTTGTTTTCGTTTACGATTAAATTAAACCTTTGTTTAAACGAATTAGTGGCCTTCGATATGCATACAAATAATTAGTCAACTTTCAACTGTCGCGTAACACAATCTTCTGCCCTTGTTGTACTAACGAGTGGAGTGTTAAACCAAAGAGTTAAAACAAACGATACAGTAGCAAAATATAATATCACTTACATACTTATATGGCTAGGATGGCCGCATCACCGCGCACTGCGTACTGGTTCTGCACTTGTTTTAGAGCTTCGTTTGGTGCTAGAGCTGTTCAGTTCCAAATAAGGGTTCTGTAGTGACACAGTGACTAAACTCAAACAGTTTAAATACACACGCTAGCAGCTGCTGGTTGCTATTGTCGAAGATTGGAACAGATTGAGGTATTTTTTTCTTCTCTAAAATATAGTTAATAATTTGCTCCGTTTTATACGTCATTGCTCCGACGAAGAAATGATAGTCAAAATAAAAAAAAAAAAAAAACATGCGTTTTCACCCGAAACACGATGTCTTTAAAACCAATAACGGCAGCTTCTTAACAGTACTCTTTCCCCTAATGAGGCTAACCTAACACACGTATGCGCACACAACGACTAAAAACGAAGGAACCGACGTAATACTACGTAAAATATGATACATCTTTCTCCACATCACAGCGGTTCATGGACAGCGGGAAACATTCTGACTGACTGACTGACTGACTGACTTAATAGAGCTCTCTCTCTCTCTCTATTATAACATCTTACAACATTCCTGCAGTGCATTGATCCAACGTCGATACTACTTTTTTTATACAAAGCTGTACAGTTACTATGCTTTCACTAGTGCTGCTGCCACTGTACATTCACTACCTCACTTTACCCGCTTAGTACCCGCACACAGCTGCTTTACGCTAAAAAGTAGTGGAATATATGTATGTATATGCGCTCGTTTAGGCGTCGTCACGCCGGTGTCGCTACGTTCGTTAAGACGTCACCGATAGGTCCTCCTTCAGCCACTGGGGAATTGGTCGCGAGCCAAGCTTCTTCAGCAGCTTCACCAGCGCTTGGTTGTGAATGCGGTAGTACCTGGACGGGCGCGTGAGAGAGAGCAAAAAGTATTAGTAATGCACGATCCTCTTCTCATGAAACTGACAACTTAAGCGCACATACTTTTGAAGCATTTTTGCACTCCGATCGTCCATCGGCGGATACTGGCGACCTTTCGACTTGCCGAGACACTTGTTCCGATTGTCCGACACCACCTGGCAGTAGAAACCCTTCTTATTGTCGAAGCGCAGATGTCGGCTGTAGTCGAACGGTGGCAGCTTCAGGAAGCGCTGCAGATCGTTCATCACCGTGACCGGGTTCGTCTTGAGCTGCTCGCCGTCGATGATGTACAGCTGCTGCGGTGGGTAGCAGGCGAGCCATCGTTCCAGGTGCTGGGCGTACTTGCCCGGGTTGAGGCAGCGGTTGCGCAAATCTCGCAGCGCCTTCGGTTCCGCTTCCGAGGCAGTTATGACCTGAAACATTTTAAAACAAAAAAGGAAATTAGCATTCTGCAAGGTACAACCAATCTCAATATCATTTCTCTACCTGATAGAAGCTGTAATTGTTCGCGATCGGATCGCCGTGCGCTTTAATGTGCTGATACCACGAGTACGCTCGTTTCGCGGGCGATATCAGTATCGTAACCAGCTGCGCCTTGGGCAACAGCGCGTGGGCCCGCTTCGGCACCAGCTCGCCGTCGAAGTAGGTGGCCGACTTTTCAAACATAAACTTATCGTCCGTATCGTTCGGTTGCAGCGGGAAAAAGTTCAAATACCAGTCCAACCCCCGGTAGTAGTTGTTGCCGTTGAAAAACTGAATCTCCTCGAACGTGTCCGAGTTCGGCAGATTGCTCGCCACCGCCGGATGCATGCTCAGGAACGTGTAGAACGCGGTCGAGCCCGTCTTCTGCGGCCCCAGCCCGAGCAGCTTCGGCAGCGTCGTTCGTCGCTTGTTGCCCGCCCAGATTTTCGCATGGCGCGGATCGTCCGCCGGATTGCCCCAGATCGGATCGCGCTCTTCCGGGTGCAGCTTAAAGTACAGCTCGCCGAGCTGCAGCGGCGGCACGGACGTAAGCTTCAGATTGGTCCAGCAGCGCAGGAACTTGATCACCGACTCGAACGTGTACAGCGCCAGCCGATCATTGCCGTAGTTGGACATGTGCGTCATGAAGATGTTGATCGGATTGTACACGATCGTCTGGAACAGTTCGCCGCCCCGGATCGATTCGTCCAGCTTGTCCCGCCCGCCCGGATAGCTGTCGATGCAGATCGTGTGCGTGAACAGTCCGCACGTTTGCCGGGGCAGCACCATAATGTTGCGGTGGATAAAGCCACGCCGCAGCCGGGCCGGCCGCAGATGGGGATACTCTTCCGTCGAGGTGACCTTAATGTTCCACACCTTCTTCCACGCGGTGTAGAGCAGCTCGTGCGCCGGATACACGCCCGAATGGTGCGGTGACACGGAGTACCCCGAGTCGGTCGGTATGCCGTGCTCCTTCGCAAAGTCCTTGTTCAGCATCATGTCGTTCATTAGCTGCGTCACGTTCTCGTACAGATGCGGCTGCTGGTGGTTCCACATGTGCGAGAACCAGTTGAACTGGGCCACGTTGCGCAGCAGCATATCGTCGCCCAGGTTCTCCTCGTGCGTCCCGTGGTGGAAGTACTTGCCCGAGAAGCCCAGATTGAACCGGAACCCGGGGACCATCTCGCCGATCCGGTTCTGCGTCGCAATCAGCGCGTGCACATCGTCCGGCTTGAGGCGCGTACCCTTTTCGCCCACGAAAATATCGTCGATGTCGATCAGGATGCGTCGCTCCAGGTTCAGGCTCAGCTGTCCGTGGCTGAGGTACGACAGCGAGTCTAGGAACAGCAACCGGTGCAGCCAAAACTTTAGCCCCGACCCGAACAGTATCCGCTGGATGCCATCGAGCTGGCCGTGATCCTGCAGTACGGTCGCGAGCGGTGGCTGAGCCACCCCGTCGGTCGGATAGTCCATTACGTTCTTTTGCGCCCACTCGAGCGGCTCGTACCCGCTGTGGTTGTGCTGGAAGATGGCCCAATCGTTGCCGGGCAGCGGGCCCCAGGCCGTATCGCCGGCGCGCGTTAACCGCAGGACGGGCGAACCAGGGTTTAGGCTAGCGTCCCGCAGCCGCAGGTTCGTGTGCACGTACAGCGGGAAGCCGCGCAGCTGGGCACCGACCAGCGTTTCCTCGCTCGGGCTCACGAACCCGATGATGCCGACGGAATAGTCCCGGCAGTACTTGTCCAGCAGCTGCCGGTTCCAGTTGTCCATGTTGAGATACTTGTCCAGGTTTTCGAACACGATCACGCCGTACCGGCCCTTGTCCTGGTTGGTTAGCACCGGCAGGCTTTTGCCGGCCACTTCCACTTTGTACCTTTGAGTGGGGAGAGAGGGAGAGAGAAAGAGAGAGAGAGAGAAAACAGTAAATTATTAGATATTTAATTAAGTTGACTGATTTACACTGCATTATGGTGATGGATATGATAGTTTTTTGTATCAAACAACAGGAAAACCGCAAATACAGCCCGTCAACCACAAATAGGTGGCCACAAACACGTCATTTGTTGTATAGAGGGGGTTTAAAACGAATCGACAAATACAGCCAGACGCCTCTTTTGCCATTTAATCATTCAATCTATCAACTATCTCCACACAACATTAGCAGTAATTATATGTTGTTCACAATTAAGTGTTATCCAATCAGTGATTATTGCCTTTATTTAGCTTTTTCAATGAGCTTTCCTTGACACCTTTCAAACGCTTGTGTGTACTTTTTTCCTATTTGATGTATCATGGGAGTGATTTATACACTTTTATTACAAAACACTTGTGTAAAAGTACAAAAAAGCACTCGAAAAATGCCCACAGCACTCTCTTCATCAATTTATCTTCAATCCATCCTCCAAAAAAGTAAAAAAAGCTCATTTTTAATAAAAATTTCCATTTCTCCGATTGCAATTACGGGTGGGCTGCCCCACGTTTGGGGCGTGGAGAAAAAAAATCTCTACCCGACGGTTGGGATAGGTGGTGTTTGTGCTTTTGACACAATAATTCACCATTGCCATTGCCTTATCGCCTTTATCAACTGCAGTGCGCCCAGCCGAGCGAGAGAGAGAGTGGTTCGGATATGATTTATATCAAACGTCTCTATCCTTGTGCCCAGTTTTCCCACCCACCCAATCCACCCGACAGGACACAGAACATATTAATCTTCATTCGTATGGTCAGTTCGTATTTTAAGGCCCGAAACTTTAGGCCCGTTTTCGGGGGGGCAGCGCAAGCAGCGAAGAAGATGTATGCAGATGAGGACGAACATTCTCCATTTTCCGCCCCATACTAATGACAATTTCGCCGGCCTTCCTCCATCGCACGAAATTACTTTCCGGCTGTCATCCCTTTTGCGGTACGGACAGCCAAAAGACAACCGTCTTGAGACGGGTGTAACGGTACCACGAGTGCTCAAGCGCTTGCGTTTAATCTTCGTGAATGGAATAGCTCGTCCTTTCGTGCCATGTTCACGTGGACGACGCGTGTTGAATGTTAGTCGTCCGAGCTTGGCGTTCCTTGTCGGCAAGGGGAACCGAGAAATGCACAATTAATTCAGCACGATACCTATTTTTGCACATGTGGCCTCGGGCCTGTCTTTTATCAAACCCCGCAAGCAAAGCTCTCGTGTGTGCCTCCGTTTAACTGCTCCAAGGTCGAAGTTTTCCTTTCGGGGTTTGAAAATTACATCGTTCCGGGGGGGAGAGAGAGAGAGGTCCGGGAGGTATTAAAATGTCCATTCTCTGATTCCGATGTCCTTGTGTGGCGTCGTATCCAGCATGTCCCGTGTACTTGCCCACCAAAACGGCCTGGATATGATTCAATGCCGCAGCGAACCCGCCGTGTGTTGGGCCCAACAGCTCGACGCACGGAAGTCAACATTGTTTGCTCACGGTCTAATGCTCCGTCCACAAGGGGAGTTGCTGGCTAGAGCTAGTACTGGTCGTTTTGTTCTTGTGTGTACAGTGCCACACGACCGTACCACCGTGCTCTCTCCAGCGTACCGAAAACAAGCACCGAGAAACCGGTCGTGGCCATTGGGTTGACCATAATTCTTGCCCGCAGGCAACGAAGGGCGGCAACACAGGCACAGGCGCGGCAGGATGTGCGCGGAGAGCAAAATTCATATGGGCGGAAGCGTCTCATAAATCCTGGCCGAGATTAACTGCGTACTGCGAGTGTATGCCGGGCGCTCTCATTTGTATTCGGGAACGTAAGCACCACTAAATACATTCACGATCGTTTTACTAACCGCTGACCGTTTGAGTGAACCACAGTAGGGACACGGTTGGGCGGGGAAAGGACAGCAACGGTCGGTCGAAGTTTCGAAAAGGGAAATCAGAATTAAAGAGCAGATTTTGGGTCAATCACAAGTACATAATATTTAAGGCTTATATTTTACAGGCTGAACAGAAAATAAAAGGATAGAAAATTTGCTAAGAAGTTCTATAATTCTAAATAAGATATATTGCGCTTGAAGCAAAACATGAGATTAAAGTTTGCAAATTACATTTGATTTTGTTTCATTTTTTGCATTTTCTACTTGAATCTTTTTACACATATTTATGTTTCTTTAATATTTTGTGTTGATACTTTCGATACCTACTAGCATCGTTTATTTTGGTTTATGCTATTTAATCTATTTTTTTTTCTTATTTTTATGTCCCTTTATCTGCTTTGTGCATGTGCTTATCGTTAGTTCGCTTTTTTGTTGTTGTACTCATTGATTTACTGTTTTGTATTGATGCCTTTTTGTATTTCTTCATCTTTTCTGTTTTTTTTTTTTAATTTTTTGTCCTCTTCTAGTTTAGTATTTTGATATTATATTTTGTTTAGGTGTCTTTTTGTCTTTTATCGTTTTTCTTTCAGTTTCTCCCATTTTGTCGCTTTCTAGTTTACTATTTTAATTCAATATCTTGTTTTGGTGTCTTTTGTCTATCTTCACCTTTCTTTCTTTTTTATTTCATTTTTCTGTTTTTTTCTAGTTTTATCTTTGTTTGTTTGCTGTTTTGTCTTTCTTTGTTATTTCTCTCCCCACTTACCTTAATGTTGGCGTAAAAACATTTTCTTTTTGTCTCATTTGTGGTCCTTGTATTGCTTACTATCTGATTTCCATTTAAACCTATTCTTCCTTAAAGTGCTTTTATTTTTTAACCTGTCCAGCCATTCGGGCGAGGCTTTCGTTATAGTATTCCTTTTTTGTGTAATCATAAAGCACAATAATACATAAAAAAGTAAGCCCTAACTCTGGAAACTTTCTCTACGAGCAACCACCCTCAAATCACACCATTAACAAAACCCATTAAATGTATTGTCATAAAATGGTTCCAATAATCCAATAAGTTAATTCTAAAACAAAGCAAAAAATAAACAAAAATAAACGTACAACACACCATGCGCCTATCAGTATTATGTCGCGCAAACGGGGCCGCCATAAAATCCTCCCATTAAATCTATTTCTGTGCCGTGATAGCGGTGAACAGAGTAGCAACAAAACAAAACAAAAAAAAAGGTAAGCATAGTTAACACGCGCTCGTAAACTGTTGCAAAGGACGCGCTGGCAAATTAATGCTGAATACAAAAGTGCATGTTATACATCACGGTAATAAAGCACGGTTTTTATGTACCGGGCCAAGAAGGGTGGGGTCCCGTTCCCGTTGCTGGTCAGCATGAACGAGCACAGCACAGCGCTCATTCATTCTAATGACTGCTCATCGTTTCATGGACAGTTTACGGGATACGGCAACACAAAATTGTTCTCGACACCCGTTTGGGGAGCGATAGAGAAAGAAAAAGTTTATTCTATATATTTAAAAAAAAACTATAAAACTACCAGCATGCTCCTGGGAAAGCAGCCATCACTGAACTGGAGGCCTGGCGGGTGTTTGTCATTGGGAAAGTTTTGATTTATTATTATGCTAATTGAGTGCTCGCGCGTTGTCGCCTTTTTTTCAACACTAAAAAGCTTCCACCGCTACTTTACACCCCACCCCTTTCAAAGCTCCTGCTGCTTCCTATTCTCCCCCTGGTGGGAGGGATTTCTTTGGTCACACTTTTCACACACCTCGCACACACACACACACAGCCAAGCTCTCAATCGGGGCAATGATTTTCTCCACCGAGGTCGACCGGTTGTTGAGGCGATGATGATGATGCAGCTAAAAGTGATATTTATTTTCCACTCTCCCCCTCATGTCTCTTAGAACTTTGGCCGAGGGGGAAACGATGGAGAAATTGCAGAGCAAGATGATGATGATATTGCAGAGCAAAAGGCAAAGGAAACAGTGCTTGCCACTTAGGCGAGAAGGTTGAGTGGATTTGCACAGCAATGCTGCAAGGGGGGAAGGGAAGGGGAGAGGTAGATTTATGTTAATTAAGTAGTTCGTAATTAATCACACCTCACCCGCACAGCAAAAGGGCATCGAAAGTGCCCTCGGTGGGTTTTTTTTTTCTTTCTTCCCCCTTGTTCTTGGTTCCTTGACACCCGGCGGAAGGAAGTTAGTTGGCCGCTGCGTCGGGCAAGGTTACGACATTCGTGCGGTCGATATGGTTGGTTGGTACAAGAAAAAAAGGTACTCGAAATGATTTGACGGATTTTAATACTAAGCGTAAGTGCAGAAGAAAAGATCAGCAGTGAACAATGAAGCTTAGCTAATGCTGCAGAGAGGTTTCACGAAGGACACAGGGAGTATTAAAGATTTAATTTATTTTTTAATGAAATACGTTATCTTACCCTTTTTTTGCGGGTGGAATTGGGACTGAGTTCTTTAAAATTTATCACCAAGAAATATTGGTAAACACAACGCGTTTCGAAAGGCTTTAAGAACGGATGAAACAAACGCCTTTCCTCTTTAAAAGTACAGCAAAACATACCATTTTTCAAAACACACGTCTTGAGCTGAAAAAGAAAGCTCATGCCTTTCCAAGCGTTCCCGTGCAGGGGCCTCGTCTGGCAGACCAAAAAGGGCACAAGGAGTTGCTACATATCCATGTCTCGGGAATGGGACTGTACTGCCAGCACACAGCGCGCTTTGTGCTATAATGCTTGCGTGTTATTGTCACCGTAATGTTGCGTATCGAGCAACAGAGCCACACACACTAGACCTTCACCACTAGAGAAAAGACAAACGATGTCCGGCAGCTTAAGAAAAGGAAATAACATGTACCGCCAGCTCACACCGGGTTGCCACAGAGCAACAAAAAAAAAGGACCAAGAATTTATCGTAGCAACAACGTCCACAAATGGTCCTCTCTCTCTATCTCTTATGTCGGTACATCATACAGTTGAGTGTTGTTGGTGTGGCAAAGGGTGGGGCAAAAATATGAAATATAGATTTTACTAAACACACTCGCACCAGGAGGGGGAGAGCGAAGGCACAACCCATTTGCTTCCGTGTGGTGTCATCGTCTTGAGCGGAAGAGCAATAGCAATAAGTGAGCAGCTGCATTTATCAAGATGCGTACCAAAAGGGTGGACACAACCTACTATGACGCCGTCTATCTAACGCAGTGCTCTCCCTCCATTATGGTAACTCTTTCGAAATGGCGATTAAGGCAGAGAGGTACAGAGACGATAAAGCCGTAAGGACTGGACTGTACAAACGACTATATTAAATTGTGTGCTGTTTGGTGAAAGCTTTATTAAACTTTATTGATGCATGAGTTTACTGATATTGCGGCCCTTCACGATTCTAGCCAGCTATGTTGTATAGAAGTTGACAGTTGGAGGCTCAAATCATGTAAACACTCCATACAACACCATACACAACAAAACTAGCCTAAAATTTTCAGTCTGGATTATTTTAGCCTCAAAGCTAGAATAAGATTCGAGTACCTGCTCGAAAAAATTGCAAAAACAAGGTGCCCATTCAGACAAATCTTAATTTACAGCACTTAATTTACCCCTATCTTACCGCTAAATTACCGGTAATTTAAGAGTAATTTAATGGTAAATTAGCAGTCGTTAATTTATCCATTCGACCTGTTTTGGCAGATCCTATTCCTTCCTCTATTTTATTTTATTTTATTTATATTTTTTCGGCCAAATTGTTAATAAATAACACGATATATATTATATAACAGTTTAATGGTTATTATCAATCATTTTCCTTAACTTATACAAACGATTGCAATGTATTTTTTTTTAGCAAACTCGACTTGAACATCCGCTTCATCCAGAGAATGTGATGCACAAATAGCACTAATAAACGCAATTTCTCGGCTTTTTATTCACATTTAACAGTTTTGAACACACCGCCGACGTCTTCTTTCACTAAAAGATCATTAAAACAATACTCTTTTAGTTATTATTTATATCTTTTCATTAACAACAAACGACAACACTTCGTACCGCTAAATTGCTCTTAAATTACTGTTATGACAGACACAAAACTGCTCGAATGGGTAAATTAACAGGAGGCTGTCTGACTTAGTGGTGTTTTCATTTTTCCCAAGGTGCATTAAAGAGATCAGGTGGTGGAATCTAGAATCGAAGTGTATGTACGTCCAGGGATGTCCCATAGCATGTTTTTTATAACCAAAATTGAACATAACTTTTTGACAGGACGGGTGAAAACTTTTGCTCAAACAAGCTGTCTGGGAGTTTGACGAATACACAAAATATTCTTAAAATCTTCATTCCAAAACAGGAGCGATAAAATCAGCCTTCTAATTACATACACCTTGGGATAAGCCCACCTGTATACTATACCCACTTTGATAGCTGCTTGAAAACTGCTATACAATGCCAACGGCTGACAGGCTAAAATTTCAGGCTTCGATCTAAAAACGGAAAGGGGCCCATTAATAGCACTTATTTATTGACATGATATAAATATAGTATATTTTCAGAACAAACTTCAATATTAAACTGGTTTTTGCCTACGCCTTATAACATGCAATCAAAGCTGTGTATTTATTCAAGCAGCTAGCAGGGGAAATAAAGATTGATGATCCTTTATTTGCTTCCAACTCCACTTTGAAACGTGTCCGATCATGCGGGAGTAAACGCCGGTACCAGCATAAACGTCCCTAAAGCGGGATCCACACATAATTTGCTCCACTTCATCCAGCATCGTATGAAGTGTACAAACAAATACAGGATAGTGCAGTAGAAGGAAAAAAAAAAGCTACGTTCACTGAACATAATACACGCCCTGCTATGACATCCTTTCGCCTTTCAGCTTAACGAGCCGTGATGCAGAGTATGAATGCAATAATGCATCTCACTTTGCTTGGTGAAGGGATAAAGCAGTGATTATACGGTGGGCAAGTAGAGAATGGGGGGGACACTATCAACAATTCAATTACAGGCTCGCTTATCGAATATTATCGACGTACAGGAAACGAAGCGTAGCAGCGTTTATATTAAGCTGTTTGTGATTTTAAAGGGTTTGGAATGAAGGACCCAGAAGTGGCATATGACGGCACTTGATTTCATATAATGTCGTTAAACATTCACTCAACCAAAAACGACAAGGACCAAATATAAATAAACAGCTTTAGTTCACAGTCCAGAGGGAGGATTTGAGGCAATTCAATATGTAATGACATTTAAATTTACTGAAAAACCACAAAACACAGGATCAAAAAGCTTACAAGTCTGCCCATCAATGAACACATCACACTGCATCGGTGACTCGCGGGTCGAGTGAATCGAAAGGCCAACATTCTTACATGAAAAGGTTGGTGAAAAGCTATCGAGGATATAGGCGCATCCTTCACGCCTACCACGCCACACCGACCATTGCACCGTTTGATGGACCGGAATTAAAATCGAATCATTTAGCAACGGCAGGTCAGGCAGAAGGCATCACCTCTCCCAACTCCGAGAACGGGTGGTCAACGGATGAATAAATGACGAAGTGCAGCGTGGCTTAATAAACTCCCATCCAACGACCACTATAGAGCAGGACAGGAGAGAGCAAAGCAAGATGAGTGAAAAATTAAATCCAATCCAATGTTTTTAATGGAGTGTAAAATCTGGGTGTGTGTGTGTACCATCCCGGTTGATGGCAGTGCCACCAGAGCTTAATTGAGTGATGTAAACGTGCATAAACGCGGGCAGCACACAGTAGCAGAGGGCAGGAGAGAGAGTCATTCTGATGATGATGTTTGGCTGCACGAAGTGGCTGATGCGTTACTAACCCCGGGGTAGGGTGTTCCAAACGGCGGATGGAGCTGCTTTACACGAACGGTATTATACAGCAAAAAAAGGGGGCACACTCGTAACGAGATCAACAAATCAAAAAATATGTCAGGTCGTCCCGTGCACTCTCTACTTGAATTTGTGTAATCAGCCGGAAGCATATGCTTAAATGCATTATTTTAGCGGGCGGGCGGAAAGTGCAGTTGACCACGCTTTAAAGCGATATCAGTAGAGGGTTTTTGCGGGTTTTTGCTACGCTTTTCGGTATGAATTGTATACTAGGTAGCAAGAAAAATGCAAAAACTCTTTAATTTATTTTAAAGCAACGAACGTAGCATTGCAATAAACTCACTTTAAAGATGGATTTTCTTTCAATTTATACCTCTTTTTCATAAATGGTAATGTTGGAAATCAACTTTAAATATGTAGTTATTGATATTTCATTATTAAATTTTGCAAAATATTTAAAAGCCTCTGAAAATTGGAGACATTTTAAAAAGACTCAAATATCTAATCATCACAAATTAAACATTCCTGAAGTCTTCAATGGCTTAAGATAATAACCTTAAATTGCAAGCGAAACTATTTGAGTCAATAAGTGTCACATTTCATATAATTAGCTAAACAAGCATGTTAATATGTTGATATTGTAAAAAAAAAAACAATCTCCCCATTCCGTGACAGTGCTCTTCGTTTCATTTCTGAAATACAACACACTGCCGTGACCAGGATTCGAACCTGGGTTACTACGGCCACAACGTAGGGTCCTAACCACTAGACGATCACGGCTATCGGGGGTACTTGCCTACCTACACACTCCATTGCCAACAAAAGCCACCAAAAAGCCCCAAAAGAAAGTGCTCCAGCTCAGCTGCATCGGACTCAGCTTGAAAACTGGTTCACGCTTAATAAGCAGAAAGAAAGATGTAATGTGAGCAATCGAATGAAAAAAAAACAACCCCTTCCAAGACGCACAGTTATCGGCCTCCATAAAACTCGGGCCCCGCCAGCATCAATTTGGCCGAATCGAAGCGAAAATTAAACTTCACCCCAAACCCAATCACAGCCGACGCTCACGTTCACCTGCAAAGCGGACAGAGAGAACAGGGCAAACCGGCACCGCACCATTATTGACTTCGATGGCTTTAAAGTGAACGAGAGGTAAATTGAAACCAAAAGAAGAAAAAAAAAACAGCTTATTCAAAGGTTTATACGTTCAAATAATACTTTTAAAAAAAACCTCCCTCACGAAGGCACAAAACCACACGCAGCACACCACAACACACATCGGTACGCCAATTCACGCCAACTCATCGTTATGCGCTGTGTAGTAGCACGGTTGTGCGCACCTGATACCACCGGCACCTGGCGCGACACCTGGGAATGGGTTGGCTCTGTGCCTCGAACTGTGGTGCAAAAGCGCACCCAAAACCATCATATGCTTGTACGAAAGTCACACGAACTAAATCGGACAGCTGTCAGGTGAGATTGAGATGGTGGCGGCCTGGACTGCTAGCAGCAACCATTGCCCGATGGTGGACGATGGTGGAATGCGGAAGTTCCATATTTTATTTTTCAAATGCTCCAACTCTACCCTCCGCGCGTGCACGGTGAACTCTACAGCAGCCTGACAATGACAGCAGTCAGCTTCATCTCCTGTGGCTTTCCCGTAACCCCGACGTTCTCTCGTTACAGTGCTCCGAAGCAAGGTAAACTTGAAGCGTAACTTTTAATATCACCGATCGACGTGGTTTACATTGCCAAGAATGGCGTGGGGCGTGTGTTGCAAAGAAAAGTAGAAGATGGTTTGTAAGTTTTTCCCCACTTTTCCCAAGCAGCCTCGCTCACTTCCAGCCTCTTGGGGGCCAATTTCTTGCAATCATCTCTAGAGCAGCAAGTGCACCTTCGCGTGCCGTACACGAAAAAGGCGCACCGAAGAACGACGGAGCAGAGAGCGAGAGTTGTAAGAGTTGGAATGGTGGAGCAAAAAAATAAGCGAACAGAACACGCGGGTGGATATAATGGGTTCGTCTTCATACCCGGACGGAGTAGGGAGCTTATACTACACCACCAGGTGAGCCCTGCTATAAAAAGAACCACCTGAAGTAGTGCACTAGCAGAACAAAAAACATCAATCTAAGCGTAATGGTGAGGGTGAAACAAAAACAACCGACACACAATGTACCCTTACAAAAGACCAATGTAAGGCACACGCCAGGGTCTCACACCAAGTGCACTAAATATTGTTATGAATTGCGTTCTCCCCCAAGCGGGGTTTTCATCCTGATGTCTATTTTCAAGTGGAAGCCTCCGTCGAGGAATGGTCTAGCCGGGATATGGATAGCTGGCATTAGTGTGTATGTGTGTGTGTGTGTTTGCAGCTAGTTTTAAGCAGCTCAAAACGAAAAACTTTAAAAATGCCCTCTTGAAACGAAAGTCTTGTTAAAAAATGGAGGAGCACTTTCGATTGAAAGTCGTAAAATGTGAACTTTTCTTTTGAATAATTAAAGTGAATGAATGAATGAGAAACGTTTTTCCCCCTTTTAGTCTAATGTGTGTACGTGCGTTTATTATCTCTTTTTGTTGGCCCCTAATAACCGTCGCATTCATGTTAAACCAATGCAGACTAAGCTAGCCTTCAAGTTGTGTTTGTTGCAATTGTACCACTTATCTGAATAGTCGTGTCCTTCTCCTAGGCCTCCTTATAACCTGACATTTTGTAATCAGCTCATTATGTGCTACAATCCCATTCACAGTTGCATTGAATGCATTTTACCATTGGTGTGCAGTAACCGTTAAAATGGAAATACGAAGCGTACGAAAGTTAGATAAAAAGGATATAAGGAATATGGCTTTTGGAGTAAGGAAGAGACCTGAAATCAAATAAAGTTATTTTAATGATCTTTTATGAGTCTAAGGGTTTTTTTTTCTTATTTTCTTCCCTTCATTGAATTGGTCCATAACCAGTTTTGATGAAAATTGAACACATTAAAACGTAGTTAATTGTTGTTTTCATTGTAATAAGTAATATTCCGAGGAATAATTAATATGTTTGATGATTTAAATTCATGTTAAAATTTGAAGTTTATACATCTTTCATGAGTTGGATTTGATGTTGATTTTTCCTGTGTAAAAGCAACAATTCAACGGAAAGTCAAACGGACCCATAATTGATGCTGTATGGCAATGATAAATAAACCAGAATTCATGACATTCGTGACATTAACGCGCGCGACAATAATAAACTCATCGTTAATTAAAAATAGGACAGGGAAAGGTTACGAATCAATGATGTCAAATGTACTATACACTGAAGTATTATACGATTGGTGAAGCAAACTTCAAGCGAAAAAGTTTCATATTAGCATTATGGAAAAATGACTGTAAAATAAATTTAAACAGGGAAACCCCTCACAAACACACACATTCCCAGAAACCGTTAGCTGGTAGAATGATACATCAACTTTTACCCATCTGTACGACCTTTTTTTTTGATAAATTTTTCATTAACCACCTCCATTTCCACATCCTACTAGAGAAAGAGGGTGGAAAAGCACATACCGTGTAACACCAAACGGATGAGTTTTTATTTTCCATGTTACCGGTAAAAATTATTGTTCCTGCACACACACACACACACGATAAAGGTGAAACCTCATGTTCCAGCTTCCCGGTACGGCGTACGTCGACGAGTGCACAAGGCACCGGCACAAACATTGAACCATCAGTGAGGAGAAGCTCAGGTAAAATGTGATGTTGGAAAGCAAAACTTTTCCTTCAGCTCAACTTCTTCTCGTCAGAACTTTCGCACGGTTTCGGTGCGCCATGGTGGAAAAGATATGATGCTATTATAAGTAGCGGGTAGCGGCGCACTCCAAGAAAGTAAGAAGTAAAGCGGCGTCGTACGGCAAAACTGGAGCAAAATGGGAGACCAACTGGCACAAGGCAAACACAGCGACGCGTTCAAGATGCTACTAGGCGGGCAGGCTTTATATTTTGTAAAAAAAAAGTTGCTTATTCTATTGTTCTATTGCACGAGTAGGAAAGATTCGCTCTGGTTCGGTGGACCTGTGTGTTTGCGTGATATGTGCCTCGACTGCTTCGACATAGAATCGCGGAAACGCGAGTCCTAGAAAAGGTCGTGTAAGGTAAACTACAGTAATGAGCAAATAAAAAACGCACGAAAAGTATGTAGCCCCCGCGGGCCATGGTGTGCTCCGAAGAAGCTCGCCACGATCCTTAACCGCATGTCTGCGATTAAGCGATGGAATGCGACGAAAACCGCGCGTACGCGTGTGACTAACGGTGTGTGTGCGCTTGTGTGTTTACAAAAGTGTGTAACAAAATTGCGGCACAATAAATTATGTTTGCCCTCCCTGGGGCTACCGAGAGGAGCACTCGTGAGTCTGTCTGCGTGATGCATCGCATGATCTTCCGCATGCTCACTGCCGCCGCACAGAGAAAAGATCTGAAAAAAAAACGGAAAAGCGTACTCGCGCGTACGGTAATGTCGTACACCACCTCAAGGATTTCCTTTTTACCGAAAACTTGGAGGACCAGAAAAAAAAAAACAGGTGGAAAAGCAGCGGCACTACTCAGACAAGGGAGTTTTGGGCGCTTTGATGTGCTGCAAATTCGAGACGGTATTTAAATTTCATACCTTCATCGGCAGCTTAAAAAATTTACATCTTCACATATGTGGTTTTGTCCTTTTCGTCAAGAAACTCGCGCAAACACAGTAGCAAGCAAACAAGAGCAACAACAACAAAAAAAACAGGCACCACAAGTGGTATGGGAAGAAATCGCACAAATCTTCTTTGCCAGTAAGTAGCTGTGCGCTGTTCCGGGCGTGTTGTAAGCAAAAAGAAAGATTTGTGATACCTTTCGCCATGTACTGAAGGGAGTTTTTTATCTCGTTCCTAAGATAAAAGACACACATTATACACGCTTTGTCGTGTGGTATAAATTGCTAAAGAAGATCATGTTACAAGCGGATCAGCGGTAAACGGTTAGCTGTCTGGTGAAGACAGTAAGGGGGAGGGAAAGCCTACCAACTTCGAGGCAGCTCGCTGAACCGTTTGGACAGATTCGCTCCATGCCTTATCTTGTGTTGAGGATACATTTCATCAAAACAGCAAGACTGAAGTTGATGATATGTTGTTGATATTGGAAGTAAAAGTAATTATAATTTGTACGTACATGTGAGCCTCCACGTGCAGACAAACTTAAAGGTGGTTTATTTTGGTACATGATAAGCAATGTGTAGCAATACATCGTATCTGGTTGAAATGATATATAGACTAACCATAATGATCAAATATGAAATCATGTGGAGTTTTAAAATGCATTGTAAAATAGTGTTGGGAGTTCGTAGTCGGAATTACAATTTACTCAGGAATTGGAATTGACTCCGGAATGAGAATAAGAATTAAAATCAGAAGTTTTAGAAGCAGAATTATTTCCGGAATCTCTATTAGGGTGAAATGTTTAAAAGATCATTTTGATCCTATCGACTATCGATACAATCGATATACTGCATAGGACTCAATCGTCTATACTCATAGAGCTCTCCAAAATCGATTATGGAGCTAATTCCGGAGCTAATTCTGGAGCCGATTTCGGAGCCGCTTTCGGAACCAATTCCAGAAAACTTCGAAGCTAGTCGGAATCGATTACGACCAAAATTTCATTTTTCCTAACACTTTTGTAAATCAACGAGCAGTTTTGGAGCGCAGGGAAATCAACTTTTTGAACATTCGATGTAAGATGTACACTCACGAGTGCCTTTTAGGTGAACATGTTGATAACATGTTATTAAATAAATTCGTAAAGCGATGATTCGAGCCTCGCTTACAGTGATTCTCGCACCAACTCAAAAGAAGAAGAGGACAACGTGGATTTCAAACATAAACATGAATAAGGGTGGGCCGAGCTTTTATTCTAATAATTAATTCGACATATCTGAGGACCTCATCCCTCATCGAGTTTGGGTAGTGGAGGAAATTCCCAGTTCCACTTCAAAACCGAATTAAATTGAAGATAGATTACGTTGAACAGATCCAGCAACAGATAATGACACCAATTTAAAACTAAAAAATGGTATTCCTCAACAATCGTTCACTTGATCAAAAGTCAATAGTAACTTTGTCTCGATAATTTATTTTAAATCCATCGTCCGTAAAAAGAACACAATTGCAAAGAAAGGCTAGTTTGTTTTTCTAAAAGCACACAACCTCCAATGTCTTTTCCCAAAAAACAAGTATTGAATTACGCCACCACGCTTCCGAATTTGTCTTCTCGCATTGATTAATGGTCCGAGCCATCCGATGCTCCGAAACTAGAACCACTGGAAGGCACGTGCCGAACGCATTTTCCCAACCCAACGTTAATGATTGGCTGTCAGTAAGTTTGTTTTCCTGTTCTGTTTGTGCGCCTTCTCCTGTTCTGCAGTCGCTTCTTGCAAGTCCCTTCGCCAAACTTACACCAGACAACACGAACCATCACCGCAGGCAAATAAAGGGGGATATAATGGATTTCGGTCCCACAGCAAACCATCCATCTTTGCCTGAGGATGTTTACTGACAGTGTAACATGGTTTACGATTTGCTTTAAGGCAGCAGTTCTGGTAAAAAAAAAACCAGCAACTGCAAAACAACCGAATGTCCACTTTAAAACAACTTTCCGTCCAGCAACAACAGTTCGAAGAATAAAAGTGTTAAAGATAAGTTTTGCGCGTGCAAAATACACTGACTGTTGCGGAGGGATGTTTACGAACTCACTTTGCAACCCAACTGGGTTCGGGGCCCGCTCAAAGCTTTAATACAGCAAAACAAAGATCAATCGTAAAAGGGTACCGCCGCTCGCGTAGAAACACGGCGCTAACTTCAAGTCGAGTTTGCAAAGAAGTTAAACCTGATGGACATGATAGTCGAGCGTCACCTTCATGGAGTACGCTTTCCCTTGCCGTTCCGGAGCTTCCGGGTGCTTGTAGAGTGGAAAGTTTTCCATTTCATTTGCCATCGACTTTTAGCGAGCAGAATTTTTAAACCAAATTTAGTAAGCTTTTCTAGTAAGGCGCACAAAATAATATAAAAAAATGAAGACGTTCGTTAGTAGCAAGGGTAGCTAAAGAGTTAAGAAAGTAATAGTTAAGCTTAATAAGAAGACAACTCCCTCCTACCAGAGCAAAAAATAACAGCAAAAACTGGCACGGAAAAACACATCAGAACGGTGAAAACTCTTACGGTGGTGCGTTCGGCTGGAACAAACAAAGGAAATAACTTACACTAAATCAAGTGAACAACTTTTCGCCTTGCTGCCGCACCGATCCTCCCGGGACGCTGGACGGGTGGATACTAACGGATGAGAAACAATGATGGGATTTCCTGCCCCCCCACACCGTCCGCCCCTTACTATGCCAAATACGGCCGCGATTGGTACACGGGGCAGAGCCGCTACTCACTCCGATCCTACAATCCAATCCTTACACATTTTTTCGTACCCCAGGCCCCAAAGCATCCACACTCCACCTCCACATCCTCTCTTGCCGGACTCGTGAAATAGTTGGAAAAACTATTGGTGTTCCGTTCCGCCATCACCACTCCATTATTCGACCGAATGAAGCATGAAAGAAGATCTTCCTGTTGATTAAACTTTTGCTTGCGATTTTTCACATCCACCCAATCTTACCCTCCACCTTCGTGTGCTCTGTGTTTGTGTGCGACCGTGTGTTCTCGGACTCGACTTTTCGATTCCGTAAGCCGCGTCTCCATCACTGTCCCACCCTCCCGTTTTTGCCCCGATGCAAGCTTTCCTGATTACGAATACTTTTTTTCCCTCCTCGGAGACTCCACACCGAAAAATCTATCCTTTGGACCCTTTGCTCGTTCTCTCGTACGGTTAGAGAGTACGCTCTAAATATTCAACCACCTCCTCCTCCCCCTCTGCCATAACACTACAAGGCTAGGACAAAGGGGTAAATGGTAAATCCTACGCTTGGTCGGATGGACGGTGCAAATGAGAAAATCAACACACACCCACCCAGCACAACTATTTTCGGGGAATTTTAAGAATGCGCCCAGTTCGCCGCTAGGCTGGCGAAAAATCGTACACATCGAGGGGGGACTTGGGTGGAAAAGTCAGACCCTGGGCACAGGGTTGGTTAAATTCCGAGCAACCAACCCGCTCTTTCGCTACCGCGTTTACATCATGGCAAAACGGCGAATGGGCCAATTTTCGGTACGGAAGGGCAATGCATTTACTGTCGCTGAGCTGCTAATTCGGATTAGCGAGAGCACTTTGCTGGCATCTATCCCGTACCCTCTTCCGTTGTGCTTTTGCTGTTTTCTTTGCCCAGGTTGCAGACATGCCAGGTTTTTTTTGCCCTCTAGCTGTCAACGGAAGTGTTTGCTGTTTACTTTTCTACCAGGAAGATGGAACCCTCTGAGCGTACGGTAGGGATTTATTTTAAAATCTTAGTTTAAAGGAGGAGAAAAACTTCACTTCACTATCCTGCCTAGAGGCGCAGACGACGCTTGACCAGGAGCATGATTAAATAATTAAGTTTTACTTAACTTCACAAGCAACTAACTAATTTGCTGCCGAGTTCTGGGAACATGAAGAAACATGAATTATTCGTTTTACATTATTACTCCTTACTCTACTTTAATGATTTTCAACGATGTAACAAAATAAAGCAACAATTTCTGAAACAAATGAACTAATTGGATGGATTTTTAGGGAAACATGGGGCATTACGGCCATGATAGGCATGTTTGTATAAAGCTTATTGATACCTAAACACTAATATTACGATGGAGATTGATGCTTTATTGTGGATCTAGGGCATCATAATCATTGATGTATGACCTGACATGTAACGCCAAAAAATCAATGAGGTCCTGGCCTTAGCTTCCGTTCTTGTAATACTATTTATATATAATATTTAAGAGTGCCACAAGTTGTATTTAACATACTAATATTAGAAGATAAAAAGCTTACTTTTGAACACCCAAATTACCATTTTTTGCTCTAGATGTTATTTACTCAATCAAAATCACAATTTTTTTACTTCAAAGTATGTATCCAACAGGGTTTCAATAAATTTGTTGAATTGAGTGTAACTTGGTAATATGGGTTCATAGAATGCTTCTAAATCTAAACATCTAAATGTAAATTAAATCTGAATGAAGAATAAATGTAACAGCAGTATCGTTTGCGTAACTGATAACTTCTTTCGGCAATCTAACATGAGCTGAGATCGTTAACATTGGGAACCACAGAGAGTCTGCAAACCTCCCAGAAAAGCGAATCAAGTTTACCATTAACTTACTTACAAACCAAACGACTTGATTGGACGACGATTGGTCCTAGATTTCTTTTGAAGAATAATTCCACACCGAAACCAGGGACGACAATGCACACGCTCTACTAAATTAAATCCCGTTACTGTTACAATCAGTACGCTCCACCGTCCAGTGCAGCAAAGTCAGAGTGTACTTGCTTCCCTCGCTGCCGACAATAGATGGTGCAATAGGTTTCTCCAGGGTTTCACCAAAGTCCACGCGAACAGAACAGACCATCACAGCGCGTCATCATCGTTTCGAGCGTCCTGCAGCCTCTTTTTTATTGCAAAGCTTCGAGTGTGGATGTGCACCGCCGGCCGCACCGGGACGCGGATACATTCTTGCAGACTTACGGAACAATGACAGTGAACTGACGCGCACAGTGGGGAAACCGTACAAAATACGACATGTATCGTTATCACAAACCGTAAGCGCTCCCGATTCGGTCGTGCGACTAGGAGCAGAACCCTCCGTCAGGACACCGGAAATGGTCCACCAGAACTGGAAAGGGATGTTTTACGCTAGCTGGTCGATTGATAATGGCACAACAATAATTTCACCGCTGGGTGATGAAGGGGAGGGTGCCATTCTTTGGGTCATTTCATTTCGGGATGTGTCGGTGTCTGTGTGTGTGTGTGTTCCGAGGAACGTTAGAAGCAGGTTCCCGGTAGCGGGAAGCGAGCCATCCCGTACAAATGGGATCCTTTTTAGGGATTCCTTTCTCTTTTTTTGCTGCCACACAGAAGTTTTCTGAAATTTAATCAGAACCATTTTTCTGATCCGTTCCCGAAAGAAAGGACGAAAGAACAGGGTTCAGGGGGATGCTGCAGCGCGGCTAGAACACATTGCTCAGCATTAGCTCGTTCGGTCGAACGGATGTAAAGAAATGTAACCGGTGGTGCTTCCCTTCTTCTGTTTTTTTTTGCACGTATTTCTGTGAAAAGTTTCTGCTGTCAAGTGCGAATAGCATGTAGCAGGCGGGCCCGGGGAGGAACGAGATGATCCCATATTATTACCTTGCAGCACATGTTTCTCGCTCTCGTGAGACCAGTTCATTATGTAAATGGAGTTTAAATTGTTTATTTGATTCAGGTTTTGGAAATGGATTGGTAATTTGTTTCACTGAGACGACCTTTGAGAACCTTTTTTGAAATTGTGAAAACATTAGCATTTAAACAACATGTTAAAAATGTGTTTGTTCTTTATCTGCAGAAATGGTGTATTTCACGATTACAAGCAATTTTTTGTATGTGAAGTTTGACATTTGGCATTCGATGCCGCATGTAAAAGACAAGATGTATAATATTCAAAATTGATAAAGATGATATATTTATATATTTATAGACAAACTACTACATTATGTGGAGTTGTCAGGAGATATGAAAATCTAATATCGCTGAATGTAGGACGAAAATTCCAAATTGCCAAACTTGTAAGATCCCTAAAAATGTTCATGTGGTAAGTTTTGTTTTTAAAGACCAACAAACCAAGCCTTGTTTCAAACAATAGAAACTCGTTACTGATCTTCCGGTTTGCAAAACCTCATTACGAATCGATTGATTGGTTTTGAGAGCCAACGGTCAGAGAATAAGTTTCCATCATCGAGTTGATGGATGAGGATCGAGACATCATCCATTAACCAATTAAGACATCATCCATCCATCAATTAACACCCACGACTAGCGGGAGTTCTCATCTGCTCACGGATCCGCATCCTTATCCGATGTTCCTTTTCCCCGACCAAAGTTAGAACATCCGCATTATACTCGACCGAAAGAATATCCCTGGAAAACATTCGTGTCAGCAAAAGCTCCGAACCGAATGAAAATACACACAAACACACACACAAACTAGACCAGAAAAACAACTGAAGGTTGATCATTTGCAGCTTAGGCATTTGCAAAACCCCGGATTACCAGCACCTTTCTCTTGCTGCCACTCGCATCTGAGGTGATGCGAAGTTCCGTGTGGCCCGACTGCCGAAATGCGGAAGGAAAGAATCGTGGACTGGACCCCGGAACTACTAGCGCTTCCCAGCATACTGGAAAACTATTGAGTGGCAACAACGGTCATTTGTCCGCATGGTTATTTTTTTTCCTGTTTCTTTGTTTGCCCCTCATCGCTGGGTTTTCGCCTGTGCAAACCACAACCAATGCTATCTGAGGGGTTTTGCTACCTAAAGCCCGCCCTGTCTCGAACAACAAAACGGGGAACGACGAAAAACCCCTGTCAGAAATTATCCGGCTGTTGGGTTTGAAAACAATCCCCATCCCAGTCCCAGTGTTGTTTAGTTGAAACAAATTTCCTAAATGGAATTTTGAACTGCTTCGGTACGCTAGTTTGTGCGGCAAAGAATTGGGCGCAAACACGGCACACCAACCGACCGACCGACCGATAGGCAAAATGCATTTTCTAAATATCACGGCCCCAAAGCGAAGACCTGACCACCAGAGATCCCCCGAAGTAGTAGCAGGCAGCTCGGCGGGTCGGGGAGGATTTTATTTCCAGTTCGCTACCTATCGGTTGGTGCAAAAATTATGCCCCAATCTGCTGCCTGCCCTGGAGGTTGAGCTTCAAATTGGTGCGCTTTCGTGCTCGGCGAAAAAGGGGAACCTTGCAACCGAAACGCTGCCAAATCCCACGCTTGCAATGTCTGTCTACAAATCCTGTTTGTGCAGCTTAAAATCGGCGACCACAGACGAGGGAAGTGAAAGAACGCCCGCTAGTGGGCGGGTTGGGTAAAAGATCATCATCCAAACATCAAGTACCCGTTGCTATTCTCCCTGCTTAAACCCTGCTGCCGATTGTACCGCTTTGCCAAACATGCACCACATTTCGGGGGGGCGGCCGAGGTTAAAGCACGCCCGGGCGCCAAAGTGCCTTAATCCGATTCAAGTTCGGCCAGAAGCTTTGGAGCTCTCTGTGAACTCACGCTGTATACGTCCTTAGCTTCCCCCCGACCGGAGCTGAGCCGATGATGGATCGCCTGACGGGCGGAAAGTTGAAACAGGTTCATTATTTTGAATTTATTGATTCCAGTAATGGCAACTGAAGTGGCGGCGGTGGCATTATCTTGCGCTACCGTGCTCCGCACAACAAACACTACTGCTGCTGTGGCCCAGGAGGAGTCCGTCCGGGATGGATGGTCGTGAACAGGGAACATCATTTTTGCTGTACGCGGTAGCAAATTTATGACTTTTCTGCACCACCGCTAGCAACAGTAGCAACGGCAGCAACGCGCCATTCGTTTTCCCGTTCCGGAAGAATGAAGAAAAGCTCCTTTGGGAGGGCAAAGGCCGCTTGCCGTTGGGTCGTGGTTCGTGGCGAAGGCAGGATAGTTAAGCGTCCGTGAAACAGCTTGCCATTATGGGTTGACCTGCCGAACTATGCCTCGGCCAAAGCCGGCACCGAGAAGACACAGTGAAGATAGTGATCTTGGTTAGCTGAGGATGGGGAGGGGAGTGTTTCCGGGGCGGTGTGAAGAAGATTCATGGACCAATACATTAGTTACCTGAGCGGAACGAGGTGGGGGTGAATGTGTGTGCTTTGTGTGTGAAATCCTTTGGGCTATTGGAAAATAGTTTCTCGGCTGCATCGCTTTTCCAGTGCACTACAGTACAGCTTGGCTGGGACGATATTTATGAGCCGTTGGGTTCTAATTAACTGTTGCAAATAAAGTATGCTGGAAATTAAAAGGAATCAATCTTCTTGGAAATAGTGTCTATCGTACCATGGTATCTTAAAAAAATGCTATTGAAGGGCAATATGCTTGGACAAAGGTTTACTATTCATTAGTTCTTGCCATGCTCATGGTGACTGTTTTGGGCATCAAAGATCTTGAACTCGATGATGACTGCAGAGTAAATTCCAGAGTCTCCAGAGTCCGGAGTCGTCCAACGTCGGAGTAGGAGTTAGAGTCATCTTGAGTCGGAGTCGTCCGAAGCCGTCTGGAATCGTCCGGAGCAAGAATACTGTTCCAAAAAAATTGTTGTCGTCGCTATTATTACAAATAAAGGTCTGCGCCCGACACTAACGGACTCCGGGCGACTTCGATGCCGTTTGATTCTGATTCCGGTCGACACCGGTCGACTCCGACGACTGCTACTTTGGACGACTCAGACTATGGCCGACTCCAACTCCGGACGACTAACAATAACCGTAATCAGATCGGAGCCGTGGGTGCGCTTCAGAAAGCATATCACTACTGCAGGCAATGTTCAAACTTAAGGTAACCACATCAAACCTTTGGGGTTTACTACTTACTCGAGTCCTTATTTGTCCTTACCTGTCCTTTTTGTAGAATTTTAGAAGGCTTCCTTAAGTATTCACAAGGACAGAAGAAGCCTAAGAGCAAACTTGCAATGACGTCATGAATACATAACTAACCATTAATCGACAGCATATGGCACCAAAATAAAAGCTGGTCAAATGACTTTGGCAGAAAAAGAACAAGATTTAGCAATGGAAACGAATGTTCATATGTCGACAGTGTAAACATTCAAATCATGTTTCATTGCCTATTCAAATTGGCAACTAATTCCAACCGGAAGACCTACACCCCCCATCGTAGCGTGTAAGCAAAAAGGCAGCCTCTAAATGAACAGGAACTTCCCCAACATGACCCTAAAGCTACGAAAGATGACCAATTAAATATTAGTTTGATAATCTATCACGATTTACAAAACGTTGCCAACCTTTTGACCGCAGATTATCCACATTGCATTGCTAGCTTACGGGCAAATAAACAAGCACAAAACATACAGAGAGCATGCCCCACCTGGTACCAGCGTTGCGAATCATAGAACGAGATATAGCATGTTTTCCCTTTCTGAATTGCTGGGCCAACTCACAGCAGCACAGAAACTTTTGTGCAAACAGTTTTGCTTGTAAATTCACCGGCAGTATGCAAACGAGGCGAGTGAGTGTATCGGTTACTGGACAGATGAACTATGTTTCAAAGCACGTTGTTTATGAGCATTACCTGAGTTGGACTGGAGTTAGTTTTCTGTGTAGAGGATATGATGGGGAATTTGGGACGATCATCAGCCAGCCATACTGTAGATAAGCTGTGCAAACGCTTCGTTCGTGCTAATAGAAACATCTTTGCCGAAAATGCGACAAACTCCGGCAACTTGTTGTCTAATCGAGCGAATGAAAAGTTCACCCAATGTAAAGAATCAAAACAAGTCATCCAAAACATCTATAGATAGGGAATACCGATCCCAATTACCAGGCCTAGGGCATTGCAGAAATCAATACCGGCCTGAGAAATGCCCGAGCTTTTCAATTGCTAGCTACCGAACAAACACAAATAGTTTGCCAGAGAGCTTTGGTCGTACCGTAGCTCCCTCCGTTTCCCTACGGACTGCCCTTGAAGCGGGAGTTCGTATTTGCGTTCCTTGCATAAAAGGTTAAAATCCGTCTATAAAAAGAGTTTCCGAGAAGGAAGTGAAAATATGGTTATTTAATCCGGTGCCGAGATTTTGCATGTATGAGGTCCTTGCTCCCTCTCCGTTGGTCCAAGCGTTCTCCATCTGGACACTGCAGCCTGCGACAAGGATGTTATGTCTGGCGAGTGTCTGCGGCTTGGGATTAGAACTAACGCAAAACGGAAGGGAAGCGACAAAAGCGAACCTCGGAAGCCCAAACCCGGAAGTAAATTACGGGCATTGTTAGGTTGTACGCTAGCAATGGCCGGAAAACGGAACTGCATTGCTCGGTGGTCAGCATTCTGGTTAGCTGGTGATGCTTAGACAGCACATACACACATACACATCGTCTGGTAAACACATCCCAAGCAGAGATGTACACATACCGAACACTGCTGAAAGGTCGTACCTTTTCCTCGACGTTGTAAGGTGTAAAAGGGAAGAGAACCTGGCCAGAGTTAGAGCCGGAGTTGTTTGAATTTGGTCAACGCTGTGAATAGCCCAAAGGTAACTAACATACCGGCATAGCCCCCTGCAAAACCTTCCGCAAGATAAACATCCAGCCCACCGAAATGGAATGTTGCAGTGGCGCGAACCAGCGAGCGGTTTGGGTAGAACCGAAAACGCAATCAACTTCCCTGCGTAAACATGCCCTCGAGAAGCATTTTGTACAATGGTCATGCTACGGATAACGGTGTCGTAATATGGGCTGCCCCCGACGGGACTTACTTACTTGGGGCCAGCGTAAGTGCACGTTCGGGATATTTTCCAGAGACCAAAGCGATGTCTGAGAAGTGCGTAACAAGAGCAAGTGCAGCTGCACAACAGGGCCATGTCGAGGACACTCGTATTAAATGACTGCAAATTTATTAGCTACTCATTGCATGATTAGCCAAACGATTTGGATAAATTTTATTCTTTAGAAAACTATAACAACGACCTCAATCTTTTATGACAAATGTTGTTAAACCTTAAAGCTTATTGAAAATAGAATAAGTTCTCTTAGTGCTTCTCACATTAAGGAACCAAATCAAAGACAAAAACCATATATTTAACGGCTGTCGGAGAAAACTGTCGTCAACTATTCCCCACCCCAACTAGCACAAACACACTACCTACATATATGCATACTTACTTGATACGGTTGTGCACGAGCAGCTCGGTGATGCTCTTGCCCAGCGGGGTGTAGGTCGTCTCGACGAAGACTAGCACCTTCGGGTCGATGCGCAACCGGGCCTCGGACCGGTGGTCCGGCGTTAGCGCACCATCGATTGCGGTTTTCCCGTTCAGCATCCGGCAGTGGATCTGTGGCGCCGGTGGCCTTGCATCACGATGCATAAGACTGTAAAGAGAGGAGGCAAAAACAGAAAGAAACCGTATTAAAATCGACTCTGTCGCACCGGCTCAGCTGCATTGTACATTGATTGAAACGGCTGTACGGACGGGGAAGGAATCTCTCCACGCTGCTGTGTGGCAGCAGCAGTAGCAAAAACTCAACGCCACAAAAGAAACCTTCCCGGGCAGTGACGGGTTAGTTTAAACTCCGGGCATCATCTCCCAGAACTCCCCAGCGCTGCAAGGCGGAAAACATAAACGGTGTTCGCGGCGACGCTTATGTGGGGAACAGCGCAACGAGTGCGCGAGACCATGCAGCGCGCTGAGACAGGAACAAACAACGTTGTAGTAATCGCTTTTGTGGTCAAGAGGATAGAGTTTGTCACAAACAAATCGTCGCTTGTTTGCCCTCTTCGCTCGCTGTTCTTGCGGACGAAGCCCACTCGTTTGGGGACACTGCGCTTCCCATCATTTGGTGCCGTGTGTATAAGCTGGATCCCTTTACCTGGACACTTTTGGAGTTTTGGTTTGGAACCAATTTCCATTTTCCATTTGCATACTACGGCAGGGCTGAATGTGACGGTTCGGGCAGGAGTAACAGTTCGGGTGGTGTAGGTCATGTCCACTTCCATCGCTAGACTGTAATTTTATTTCAGCACACCCAGAGGTTTACTAGGTTTTAGCGGGTTTAGTGGTTCGATAATTAATTGGCACTGGTTTCCGTGCACGAGTTCCTATATACCACCCTCTTTTGCATCGAACTGGGGTCACACCGGGGCGGGGTAGAAGGACAGCGACGGTGTGCTTTTTGCAATTGTGAATAAAACCACATCGATGCAGCACGCCAGCACGGACAGTGTAATTGTGAAATCAATCGATGAACCGAGCGCTGAAGTGATTTGCCATCAATTAACGAGTTACCGGACCGGATCCGATTAAATAGTAAACAAGAAAGGAGGAGTTGCCTCGATTAGTGCATCGGCAGTGACCAAAGCACGATTGTGGAAATGGAGCGGAAACCCATGTTCGAGTAACTAACATTCGTTTGCATCGGTTTTGGTTAGCAGAAAAACCACAGTTGGAAATATTACGTTCACAGCTATTTGTGTACTACGATACTATACAATAGTAAGACACATGTTTAATCCTAATTGGGCTCTTTTTAACTTAATGATTTAAGTTAGAAAGCTGATATTCCAACCTGTCAAGCAAAACAATATGCATCATCCGAGTTGTATTTTCCATACCCAAATGACGGTTGGGATCCATCCTATTGGATTGGATTCGGATTGGATTGGATTAGATTGGAATAATCTACGCTGAAACACTGAGACTAGTTCTCCGTTTGATTTTGTATGGAGTGTAGACCAACTGTCAAACTCCAGTCACCAATTCAGTCAATTCAGTCACCAACTGTCAAACTCCATATAAAAACTGATTTGTATCGTGTAAAAACCCACTGATTCAACCCACTGATTCACTGAACAAATAATTGTTTGATTTGTTTGAAGAACTATGAACTGTCGCTGGATTAAACACGATTTATAATATCAGTTTTTTCTTATGAACACCTTATGACCATAATGCATTTTATATATTTATTTGTAATTGAAATAAAAAGGGGGAATCGGCCTCGGGACAAGAACACATTACGAATCTCCATAAAGTGTGCTCTTAGACCAGATGCAATAGTAAGGTGAGTCGAATGAGATAATCGTGTTTGATATTGCGATTACTCACAAAAGACATTGAATCCAATAGCAATACAAATTTGTTGGAATAAACTCATTAACATCAGCGTACCAATCCCTACCAATATCTCAAAGGCGTACCAAACACAAAGCCATACCATTCACTCCTGGTGTGTGTGGCACCAGATTTCGGTAAAAAAGAACGGCCAATTACATTTTATCGATAGACACATCAGTATTATAAATCACATCGGTATCCTTTTGTGAAACTCCTGCCATTTTCTTCCAAAACGTTACAAAACACCATCCAAATTTATCGAAACAACAACATCCTGAACGAAGCGAAACATTACCATCAGTGTAATAACAGTACTTACACACATACACACACACCACCACCACAACCCTGCTGTGTAGTGCGCATTTACGTTTGACGATTACGGCGTGTAATTTACAGCGAAACTTTCCCTGGTCATTAAGTATCGATTAGTGCGCGGTCCTTCTAGTGCGCGCGAGGGAGATAGATAGAAGGGGTGATAAAAAACCCGAAAGCAGCGGGAGGGATTTTTTTTTGTGAACAATTCACCAGAACTGCACCAGCAAAAACCGACCCTTCGCCATAATTATGCTGCGTAATATCTTGTGCGCGATCAAGTCGAGTTTTCGCTGGCAAAAAAAGGGCCATCGCCGGGAAAGCCCTCTCCAGCTCTGGCGTGGCGCGAATGGAAAATATAATCAAAAATCTGATAAGACGTTGAGTATTTCTGTGCTCCCTCCATGGACAACCAGCCTCTCGGGGGGGTGGGAAGTAAATGCACCACCATCACTCCACTTTGGTCCAATTTGCAGGAATTGCCAAGGAAAGCCTCATCGAAACGGAGGAAAGCGGACTAAAATGGCTTCCATTCACGGGGGGAGGAGGAACAACCCTCTTACGCGCGCGGCAGGAGAAAATTGCAGACAAATTCTTTGGGCCCCCTCCCTTTGCTCACTGAGCCCTATTTTCCCCCCATCTGGTATACTAGAAGGAGATGCGCAAGAAGAAGGAAAGCCTTTGCCCGTTGCACTGCACTGCGTGGTTCTTGGAAGCAGCAGCAGGGCAAAGTCGATGCTCTTTTCACTTGCAAATTCTGCATGCTAGGTGTGCATGGTAGGTGGAGTGTGGTTTGATGCTTCCGCCGTGGAAAGTGCACGGTGCGCTAGCAACCTCAAATGCGCTCTCGCATCGCAGCAGCAGCAGCAGCTAAGTGGTTGCGGTGCACGGCGCGAAGCCGCAGCGCTTTGAGCAGCGCTGAGAAATTCTCCATTATAACGTAATTAATTTAAATTTATGCCTTATTCAGTGCAATAATAAGCAATTAGCACAACCATCGACACTATCTTCGCCCCGGGGGGGTAGGAGGATGGGAAGCGACGGGCGATAGAGCAGCGAGAAGCGAGACGAGCGATGGTTTCTTTCGCGAAACTGTTCTAAAGATAATTGCACTCGTTGGGTCTGATTTTCGTTTTTTGCTCTATCCAATTTTACACCCCCCTCGCCCGCTGTCGACCGCGTTTTGGTCGATAAATGGTGTGTGCAAAGGGCAGTGGGCGAAGTGGGCTGGCAGTGCAGCGATGCGGAGCGTGGTGTAGAAGCCCTATGCGAAGGCATTTTCGTCCTTTTTACATTTATTCCATCCATCTCCATGGAGCGAACGTCAGCAGACATGCATCGATTTTATCTCAGAAATGCAATTTTGCCGCTCGCCCTTTGCCAGCAGAACCGTATGAATTATGCAGAACCTTCTTCGCAAAACGCTCCTGGCTCTACTATCTCATTCTATCAACCACTTGAGAGCTCCGGGAGCTCGTGTCGTTGAGATAGGGTCAGGGAAAATCGATTGACACGATCAATCGAGCCAAATGGAAATCGGATTTTTTCTTGTGTCATTCCATTTTCATCATCTTAACTAGAGATGGGAGCGAAACGAATGAGACCCTTCAACGAGAAAATGGCATCGAATGAGAGGAAAGAAGAAAAAAAGGAAGCAAACCTTCAATCCAATTTACTATCACAAAAGGAACATGTGTAAGGGGTTCACAGTTTAAGAAGAAAATGAGAACAGAAGGAAAAACACACCAAACAATCTGTACTTAATGATGTAAAAATGCCAAAAAAACGAGTAAAATGCAATACAGCGGGAATGGAAATTAAATTCACATTCCACCACAATGGGTTGCGGAGGGCATCCGCAAAAAAAAAAATGCACAAACGCTGATGGTAATTAAGAACACATAATGACCAGCGCGCAGAGAGATGTTGAACCATAATAAACAACACTGAACGGAACGGGGTGGAGCCAATTTTGTTTGGCCCTTTTTTCGGGCCGAAACTTTTGTTCTCTACTGTTTTTTGTATCGAAAGCACATGCTGCTCATTAAAAATATCATTTGTTAGATGATGGTGGTGCTGGTGTTGCAGTGCATGCTTTCACTGTACCACAAGAACAATGCAGCGTTCGGGGGGGAAAAAGTTATGTAGCGAAATACATATTGCACATTTATTATGTATCTTCATGGTAGCAGTATACACCAGCACTTCCGCTTCCGGCAAGGATGGAAAAAGCAAGAAAAAATGGGAGCTATCATCGATTCTTCGTGCTCTACAAGTTAAGTTTGAAATTCCTCACCGTAGTGATCGTTTCTAGCTCCCTTTCCCAATAAGCTTCCAATGCACCTTCCACACGCTATTTTACACTTACACAAACTGAGATTTTTATAGCATTCCGTGTCCGCTGCTCTTGAGCTAAACGACCGAAGAAGGCAGGAAGCTCTTGCAGGCTCCACACACACACGTTTGGAATGAGAAACATTTATTGCACACAGTGGCTCATCATCGACCAAGCGGGACCAGCGCAACTCGATAAGCTTGGAGTGAAATCCTTTTTCTTCGGGTTATTTTTTTTGCTTCCGAGGGACCTCCCGAGGGGCACATATCGCACATCCACTCACAGTTGGTGTGATACTGAGAACTTTTTGCTCTCGCGGTAGGGAGTTATGAATATTTGCCAGCATTTTTATGTTATTCCACACCCTTCGTTGGTGCTGCGCTTTTTGCATGACTTCAATCGGAAAGTAGCTGTGCCATGGCTGCAGGATCTAAGCCACTGTATGACGGTGGATGTATGTATGCATGTGTACACACGGTTCTCCTAAACTTCCCACCGCTCCTCGACGCTTGCTAGGGAGCTGATTGAATATTTGTTCCACTTGAGAACCTTTACGTTAGAAAAAATGGGATAGCCAGTGGGAGTCTTTTCACATGCTTCGGAATAGTTCCTCGGTACCGTTTCGGTACGATCGATGGACGCAATGGAGCTTTTCATTTAGCAATTTCGTATCGCATGTGACCAGGAGTGTCGCGTTTTAGCTGCTTTCGATACGGTAAAATTATGGCGTTTTTGGGCTGTGAGTGTGAAATTTTTGTGTAAAATCGTAGCTTTGGAATTCCTTTCTTTCGAAAATTCATGGACGTTCCCCCAAGAATCTAAACCGGATCCGTGCGATGGACATATTCTGTAAAGCGCTGCTCAGGATGGCATTTTGTCAAGCACACAGTTTAATGGTGAATGTTTGGAATGTTTTGGAAGGTGATGACAGATTGAAAATATATCCAGAAAGGTATTTTAAAAATATTACGTTTGAAAGATGTAAAAATAAAAAAATAACATAAACCTAAACCCATCCACAAAGTATCCATTATTTTAAAATCATTCCTCCATGAGCTAACCTGCTCAAACTCCAAATAAACTCAACTGTCAATTATTTTTATGGAGTTTGCAACTTGGCGTTGACATTCAGTCGCCATACACTCCATACAAAACCTCACACAAAACCAAACAGAGTATAGCGACTAGGGAGCAGAGTGACCAGAAATACCGATTTATCTGTATTCCCACCGATTTTCCATATGCCTACCGACTCACAGATGAGCCTCCTAAAACTACCGATTTTTCATTTATCCTACCGAAAATCACACATTTTTTCGTAATACTGACCAAAAAGTCATAAAAGCATTTCCCAAATCACTTAATTCATTAAACTCTATATGGTCTATACTTCAGATGCGATGATACCAGACGCGCTGGTAAAATTTATATGGGATTTGACAGATACAGGGTTTTCGAGGATTGTATAGACATGTTCAGCGAGTTGTAGATTCGTTCAGGCATATAATAGACTCTTTCAGCGAGATATAGAATTGTTCGTAAGTAGGCATAGACATGTTCGGTTATACTGTAGAGCTGTCACTTTCGTACTGGTCCAAGGAGTGGCGGATTTAGGGTGTTGGGGGCCCTAAGCGTTAAAAGGAGTGGAGGCCCCACGGTTGGTGTCGAGCGGGGGGGGGGGTGCAATTTGTTGCATTGGGTTTTGAATGAAACACACTTTAATGGTTTGCTGACGGGGGGGGGGGGGGGGGTCAGAATCCCTGTACTGGGCCCCTATAGTTTATGAGTCCCTCCATCCATGGGCCCCCTATCTAGCACAGAAGCTCTCGCTGAGACTACTGTACACACTGTTCTACATGCTGGAATTACCATACAGGAGGCCCCTACATTTACGGGGCCCCCCGCGGCCGCGCAGTCCGCGCACCGTTAAATCCGCCACTGCCTTGGACTGCAGCTTGGATCATTCTCATCAGAAGGTAAACAAACGGTTTTCATAAAAAAATATGTTTTTTATAACTAATTCAGGTATTAAACAGCTTGGGGAATGATTATTAGCTACTTTTAGGACTTTTAAGAACGAAAAATTGAACTCTGCTGCACAGTGTGTAAACAAAACAAATGACAGCTCTACAGAATCGCTGAACATGTCAACGCCTACTTCCGAACAATTCTATATCTCGCTGAAAGAGTCTATTACACCTGTTTCCATCTACGTTCGAATCTCGTGCCGTTTGCATCGAATCGCAAACCGCCTGCTTCGAATCGCATGCCACTACGATCGAATGCGTGCACCCATGGTTGAATCGCGTGCCAGTACGGTTGAATCGCGTTCCACTATGGTCGAATCATATCCCACTACGATCGAATCGTGTGCCGCTACCATTGGATTTCTGAAAGCAAGAGCATAGTAAACTGTTTGTTTACGTTTGAAAGCTGTTTCCTTCTTCGCCGACGGTATTAAGCTAGTAAAATACTAATAAAAAGGGATTCTCTGATTACAGATAAATCACGAATATTGGTTTAAACCAGGGGCCTCCAAACTTTTCAGCCCGCGGGCCGCATTGCTTCAAAAATCACCATGTTGAGGGCCATTTGATGTTACCTATAATTGATGAGTGAACGTTTAAATCTCATTTTTATAACAAAATACTAACGATACTTGAACAGATTCGTGTTACTAAAGCTTGATTTTTGTCTGAGAAATGTAAAAAAATACAATTTCTTTTGAAAAAGTCAAAATAACCTAATATTTATTCTAAATCTGGCAAAGTCATCGGGGCCGCATTTTAAGCACTTGAGGGCCGTAGTTTGGAGACCCCTGGTTTAAACCATAGATTTTACCATCAACAACGAACACCGAATATTAGTTGAAAACATGGATTTTACCATTAACAAAGGACCATGGTTTGAACCAATATTCGTGATTTACCTATAATCAGAGAATTTCCTTTTATTATTTTTTTACAAACTAAATGCCGTCGGCGAAGAAAGAAACAGCTTTCAAAAGTAAACAAACAGTTTACTATGCTCTTGCTTTCAGAAATCCAATCGTAGCGGCACACGATTCGATCGTAGTGGCATATGATTCAACCATAGTGGAACGCGATTCGACCGTACTGGCACGCGATTCAACCATGGTTGCACGCATTCGATCGTAGTGGCATGCGATCCGAAGCAGGCGGTTTGCGATTCGATGCAAATGGCACGAGATTCGAACGTAGATGGAAACAGGTGTATATTTAGAAAATTGTGTGACGGATTAGCTTAGAGGTACGCGGCGGGCGCAGGGGCTAGATTCCCGCGGCTGTCGAATAATAAAACAGCCGCTGGCCTGGGTTTTTATTCAATCAGTTCCCCGGCAAAACAAACAACTTGCCACGATAGCACAAGGACGGTGGAAAAATCCTTAACATTTCCGGCAAAATCCTCTTACCTCGCTTGGGGAACCAGAGGCCAGAGAGATTTTTTTTTTCTCTAGCGCCAGACCAGACCGAAGGCAGGCGCGCAAACCCGCGAGCATCTAGCGCGCGCGTGGCATTGAGCGTCCTATATCTCCTTGAAGTGCTTTTGAAATTGTTGTTCGGAACAGGTATTTAAACGCAGTGCGCTCCAACACACCAGCCGGCTGGAATGCCGCTGTCTGTGGAAGCATTCCCCTGTAGTGTTTTTCTATCGCTCTATTCGTTGCAATACCTCGGAATTGAATCATGTGCAGGTATGATCCGAGGATTTTCCGACAGCCGTGCACAGAAGTGAACAAAAAAGAATAGAAAGGAACATTCAACCACTGGCGGCCAACATCAAACGAACCGAGTGCTGGAGCACTACGTGGCAGCAGCAGTTGGAAACATCCAGATAGATATCCGGCATTGTAGGTATCGGTGCGCGGACACCCTACCACACTTCCTCGGTTTGACCGGCTCATGGAGAAGCAGTACTGGTGGGGGGCGGCGTCCGAAAACCTCATCACGAGATTCATGAGCGTTTGATGGAAGATGGAGAGAATGTTAGATTTCTTTTTTCGGTCGGATTTCGCCCCGAATGAGAAATGATTCTTTTGTGAGTGTGTGTGATTTGAAGTCGATTGCAATAACGAAAACTAGAGCACGATGAACTAGAGCTTGATGGGAAGATGATTTCCTCGAGACGAACGTGCACCACCAGCCATCCTCAAACAGTGAGAGAGAGAGAGATATATAGAACGAAAATGTGGTCCCGCTCCTGCCTGCACGGGACGGTTCTTTGCACTTTTCCAGCCCCGAAAGGCGAATGATTTCGTTGTTCGAGTCAAAAGTGCAATTTTGGTTCCGGTTCCTGTTGCGGAATTGGCTGGCCGCTGAGCGTGTGTGTGTGTGTGTGCCTGTTTGGCTCGAGTTGTGGTCTTCGGTGCTGCTCCCTCCTCGCACAGTTCGTGATTTTCAATTTGCACTCGAAAAGGGTAAGACAGCTGCCCGTTCTGTGTCTTTTTTTTCTTCTTTCTATTTGCTTCAGAAGATGCAGTGCAATCCGCCGGCCCAACCCTCTTCCAGCCACATCAGTTTTATGGTTTCGGATTGTGGGTCGTGGGTATAAGCGGGCAGAAGAATGTTCACCTTTTTGTTGTTGTTGTAGCCCAGAGCTCGTGTTATTCTACAACATCCCACCGGCAGAACCACGATGCGAACGGCTGACTGCGATTATTCGAAGTGAAGTGCCCGCTGCTGCTGCTGCTGCACTTTTGCCTTTTTGGAGGAAAAGTCTTTCTTCTGCCCATCAACAAAACCACCGCGCGCAAGGGAAACGGAGAGAGAGTGAAAGAGCTTTATCCAGTTTTTCATTTGACCGGAAGCGATAAAGAAATAGCACCGGGCGGAATAGCACAGACATTCCTCTGCCGTGCGCGCTGAAGCCACGCAACCACGAAGACGAGCTATGGTTGTCGGGAGGTCCTGTCCTGTGGGTGGAGGTTGGAGTTTTTTGTTCTTCTTCTCTGACCGGCCATGATTTGCATGCAGCAGCATCGTGATGATGATGCTGCTGCTGCTGGTACACTTTCCCGCCGGCAGCAGCAACTATGACTATTTCCTTGCATTATAAACCCGCAGGAATGCGCTCGAGCTAAGCTGGTCGGGCGTCCACCAACCTCTTCCCTAGCGGTGTAGGTGTGTAGTAGTAGTGGCAACAGCAATAACATCGAAACGAACTTATTTTCCAACAAATGTGCTTGTTCTCTTTATAATGCTAGGGGTTTTATTATTATTATTGTTCTTCCATTTTTTCTTACTTGCACACTTTTCTGCAACACACAATGCACAAAAGTTTACTGACTTTGTGCCTTGGAGAGGAGACGGGCGATGAAGTGCTCGGAAGCAAATCAAGTTAGGCAAGAGGGAGTTTTTTTTTTGTTGCCACGCTACCTCCTGTCCACTCACAAACAGTGAGTGACGTTTGTTCCATCAAGTGCGCTTGATTGGCGAATGAATTGTCGATCGTTAGCGATATCTTGAGCTGTTTTCAACAATCACGATTGGTACTTTTGGAGTTTCTTCGCCGCCGCTTGGCCGTGCAGTGGGATGCTGGTGGTGGTGATTATGATTCTGCACTGCCACACAATTTACTAGCAATCGTCCATTTTTAAATGGAAATCGATTTATGAGTGCATCATGGTAAGCTGAACCGGCTGTGTTTGGGGCCGATTTAGGGGAGCAAAGTTTCGTTAAAATTTAAATTGTAGACATTTTAATGATTTGATATTGATATTTCAGCCATTTTCGTGTGGAGATTTAATGGGAAGGATGCATTGCTGAAGTATATTAGCATTAATTTGAGTAGTTTTAATTCGAAGGCATGATTTGGTTCATTTTCTCATACTCATTACATCCATTAGGATGCATCTAACAATTACGTAACGCTCATAGAGGGAGGGGGATCGCCAAACGGTATGATTTTCATATGAATGAGGATTACGTAATTTATTCGGGAAGGTTTCTATCAACGTTCAAATCAAATATCAAACTTGTAAGAATACAGACATCGAGAAAGTACAGTTTAAGTGTAACGCAATTAATCGATGACGCCTTATCACAACAATGATTCTAGTGTGAAACTAACTTTGAAGGGATGCACAATACTTGCCTTGAGTTTGACAGATGACTGCTAAACCCATGTCAACACATGCGCTCGATCAGGTTAGATCATTTGCTATTTTTTGTCCTTATTAAATATTAATGCTTACTTTTTTGTCAAGAAAGGTTGAACACAGTTTCAAGCTATGTTTTAATACTTATTAGAAGTATTACAATTCATTTCAAACAGAAACAAAAAAATGAAACGATTTTGCAATGTCTTTGTTTGGCGAAATCCAATATGGCGGAACGTAACATAAATTGGGTATTGGAAAATAAAACCCCGATAATTGTTGCTCTAACAGGCTGAAGTTTCGGCTTTGTAGTTTAAAATAGAAAAGAAGTCGTTAGTATATTTTGGAGAGCAATTTTGGTTTTTTACATCAACAAGGAAGTCTAGAGTAATATAACTTTTCTGCTCCTCGGACTGCAACCGCTCCACATCCGACGCCGTACCGCACAACAACTATTTGTGGCTGGTTTACTGCAAAATAACATCGACTGTCCTTCCCTACTCCAGCAGTTAAACTTTTACGCGCCTGCTGTTCAGCTTCGCTCTCGTCCGTTACTTGCCCTGAACCGTAGTCGAACTGGATATGGATCTAGAGACCCCCTCAACTCCATGATTAGGGTGTTTAACGAAGTTCGTCATTTGTTTGATTTTGGAACCTCAGTGCAATCCTTTAAAAACTGCCTTAGAAGCGAATTATTAAGATGATCTTACTACTTATTTTAAACTAATATTAGACTTAAGAACATTCACACGGATCCGTTGTTATCCATTGAACGAGTAATAAACAATTAAATAAATAAATAAATAAATAAATTTCCTTTAAAAGAATACGAAATAACAAAAGAAGGATTATATTTGTAAACTCTAGTTTTGAGCATTACAGCCTTTTTGACCGTTCCTCCTGAATAAAGAAAAGGATTATAACATATAACACATGTCACTCAAGTATCACCTCGTGGAACTTCTGTTCGACAAGAATATTTTATATTACAATACTTTAGACGTTATTCGTCTTACAAATAAGTTTGACTATACCTAGCGTTTCTTTGTGCTAAGGTCCTTTGTAATACTGTCATAAGAAGATGAAGATCTAATCATGATCGCATTAGTAATTTCATCACCCCGTGCCCACTACTTCACTTGGCAAGCCTTATAATAAATATATGATTTCTATTGATTCCGGATGAAAGGCAATAACATCTATGCAACAATGTTATCTCGCTTCACTAAAACTGCATAATTGCCACTCTTCACTGGACACTTTGCTAAAAGCAACACCGAAATTCAGATATAGGCAATACATATTCATTCGATTGTCAGATAAGGACTGTTCGCGCCCATCCCTATGTTTAATTCAAATCCATTTACTTCGTTATACGGCGGGTGTGCTTGCGTTGAGAGTAAGTTCTGCTTAACTGTCATCCTCACAAAAGGTGCCCCCAATTCCTGCATTCATATTTCACGGTGAATATACTTTCATCAAAAGAGGTAAAAAAAAGCTCCATGACAAATGACAACGACCCACCTCTTTCACGGAACGCTCGGGTGGTGTTGGCAAATGATCGAAGCTGACAACTCCGAACCGCGGCCCGGGGTGTCGTCGGTCAGCAAAGGTATGTGTGTTTGAAATAGGCGAATATATTCATGCATAATGCAAGCGGTCAATCAAAAATCTGGAATGCCAATTTTTGTCCCGCTTGCTGACCAGGTCCCAGGTACGGCTCGGTGTGTTTTTGTGTGCTGAGTGGCTGTCCGCACCTGCCATCGCCAATCGTTTGTGGCAGCAACGCGGGCCGGAAGCACGAATTCGGTATCGGTGAGCAATGCCCATAATTCAAACCAGTGCCGTGTGGCACACAGCACAGCACCACCACAAGTCGGAATGTATAGCTAATTATCCTTCATCATCGCGCGAACTCCTGTGCGTGAAGGGTCATCGGAGGAATGTGACAGAGTAGTCCCCGTGCCGCCGCACAGGCAAGCGCGCGTGATAAATAGTTTGCTTTATGCTGCTAGAGAATGTCCTTTCGCTCCCATCCCAGCTAGCAACGTTGCCATGGCGTTGGAATTAAAGGGAAAAGGGACGTTTGGCTTCCCTTCCTTCCAACCTCCTGCTCCCCATACATCAATCAATCACCACTCGCAGCTCTTGCTATCGAGAGTTGGGGAGAAGAGTCGGTAAAGTGATTGAATAATGAATTTATGCCGCACGGCCATTAACGTCCAGTACGCGATACTCGGGGTGCGGATGCTGGGGCAAAGTACGCTTCTCCCACACATACACACCTTTTGTTGCCTCGCGGGCATCATCATCATGTCCCCCAACCCACGTCGTACATGCTGTGTGATGCATGCTGAGGGATGATTTTGATGATGAAGGCGGAACCGGAACCCCCTTACCATTGCCACCGCCATTTTACGGGGATTTTACTCACGGGAGGAATATGTATAACGAAACAAAAAAAAAAAACAGCACACACATCTCGCGGTAGACCGACCGGGATTGTTCGGTTTATGCTGCATTTAGCGAAGCGGAAATTAGCCCGGTAGCCCGCACTCGAACGATGTGGTTTTCATAAATACATCAAGCGTAAATAGAAATTCGTCACTCGCTTCCCCCTTTCCCTTGCGTTGCTTTCTTTCCCATGTCATTTACACCCACGCTGCTCTCTAATCCTTTTGTACCGAGACCCGCTGTTGGCTTACGTGTTGTTGTGCGTGGGGAGTTTGGGATTTTGTTTTTGGGTGGTAAAATAGCACCGATAGAGCTTTATTATTGCCTTGCGGCTGTGCTGCTAAAAAGTTTGCTGCTGTTTGAATTTAAATATTTGATTATTTTACACGGCTGCCCTCTTGACCGGGCCCATGTGACCAACACTGGGTGGGTTTTGCGCAACGTTTACGTTGGCTGGCTGGTTGTTTGCGTTGCGTTTTTCGTCACAAAAATGGAATTAGTTTTTCAAACTAATGCCTGCAGCAGCACGTAGATCGTAATAGCGCCCGGGTGCACTTGGGACGGAATTGTTTAATTAAAATGTAATTAAATATTTCATTGTTTGCTCAGGCTATGGGATGTTCCGGTTCATTTGATTATTCGCTCATTGAAGTTGCACTTTGGTGTTGCGATAGGTTGGATTTTGTAACATAATTATTTGCAATTGCTTTTCATAGTTTAGATGAATCAAATCAGTTGAAAAATTATAGGCTTTACCGACACGCCATTAACAATCCTTGGAGTGAAGCATATGCTCAATAATTCAGACATCATCTAACGACGGACAAGAAGGTAGATTTACTATTTATAATAAAACTGAACATGCAACTCATCAGGCGACATCAATAAAACTACCTTAAGAGGAAGAAGTTGAAGAAGAACTCTCGGATTCGAAAAGCGTAATATTACAGAACATTTCAACCAAGAATATTTTCAGGCTATGGTCCACAGCCAGACTATCTAACTAAAGCTGTCACTGTACTCTAGGAACTCGTGAAATCCTCCTCCCATTTAAATAACGAATTTCTTGATATCAAGAGGCACCACTTTATTGCATTCGTAATACACTCAACACACAACACAGCCATGCAGCTACACACTATCACCAGTCCTCGCATCGGAGATACTCTTCTCGCTCGCGGGCTGTTGCTGCTGGTCGAGCTGCGACTGCAGCCGATGCAAGTCATCCGCCAGCTGATGCACCGTCTCCACCAGCCGCCGATTCTCGTGCGTCACATTCCGCAGCAGCTGCTGCTCGCGCCGTATCTGAGCCGCCGCACGATCGAACATAAAGTCCAGCACCGTGTACGTGCAGCAGATCTCACTGATCCACCGATCGCGACAGGCCGCATCCTTCCGCACGACCTGTATCTTGCGCGCCTCAATGTACTGCATGGTCGTGTGCAGCCAGCCACAGTTCCAGGGGTTTTTGCGCAGCGACACCACCGTCACGGCGGGGAACGATTCCTCAAAGTACGGCACAAACGCCAGCTTGTTCTTGCTCAGCGAGAGCGTCTGCAGCTTGGGAAAGTACAGTGCCGACCGCGAATCGAGCGTCTTGATGTGGTTGTCGTAGATGGAGAGAATTTTCAGCGAGTGGCTCGCGTTTGCCAGCGGCTCCAGGTCAAAGTACTCGAGCGAGTTGTTGTAGAGGTACAGCTTTTCTAGCCCGACTAGGAAGCGGATGTTTCGCGGCACCGTCACCAACCCATTGTGCACGATCGAGAGCATCTTCAGCTCCCGATTTTCGACCGGCTCGACATCAAACTCTAGCAACCCGTTCCGCTGAACGTTTATCTCCGTCAGATTGGTCACCGGTATGAACAGATTGCGAATGCTGGTCTGGTTGTACACGTGCAGCTGCTTCGTGTTACCCAGCAGGGCGAAAATGTCCTTGCCGAAGTACGGTATGGCGCCGGATTTGATGAGCAGCGTCGGGTGGCGTGGAAACTGTATCGAATCACCCCCGATGCCGTTGGTGGAAACGTCCAGGTGCACATTCTCGATGAAGCAAAATCCGGCTTCATTTATAATCGAGCACTTGAAGTTCTTCGACTGCGCCCGGCAAATGCACCCGGTGAGGGCGAGCAGCAGCACGCCCGCTTGGAGCAGTAGCGGCAAAAACCGGGCAACCATCTCTCAAACAGGCACGAGCAGGGCGAGCGTTCCGACGAACCGAACGAAGAACCGACTTCAAAGTAATGCAAAGCGCGACTGGCTGGCAGGGTGAAGAACTGCAGCGCATATCGGGACACTATGTTTGTGTGTGAGCTTTCTGGAAACCTTATCAGCTTCGCTGCTCTCGCTACGTCGTCAAGACGGATTAAAATCCACACCGGTGACAGTAGCAATAGCGTTAACTGACCCTTCGCACGTACTCCGAAGGACGCAAAACAGTTGCACATTCCACGAATCACCGTTCAAAGCGGCAAGTTCATTAGAAATCAATCTCTATTTACCATTCACTTGGAGCGAGAAATAAATAAAAACTTCCACTGGAGTCTCATCTTGGAGCATCTGCTGGGTGGCATCGTTCACCGTCACCAACTGTTCTCCAAGGGTTTAATGACGAGCGAGTTCTGAACCCGTAGCAGAACTGTTTACACTGGGGGCAGGGAGCAACGTACCTGCCCATCCCGCACAACGTCTTCCCCGTTTAAGGGCATCTCTCCCGCATCTCGCGGATAACGACCCTGTGGGCTAAGCCCGTACCTCGGGTAAGTTGGAACAAGATAAGCTTCACCCGCCCGTGAGTACTTCGAGTGGACGCTTTTCAATGGGTGCAGACACACACAACGACACAGCACTCCAACACCACCTCCGATCGAGCGTCATCATAGCAGTGAGATAGACGGTGCCGTTTGGCGCAGATTTGTGCTGCCGCTTATCGGACGCGTTCTGGGAGATAATTTACCCGGTCTGCCCTAGAACATCGCGCCAAGATCTGGTGCGAGGCAGTGGTGGGCAGTATGCGCGCACAAGCAGTGACAAAGGAATGAGCACATCAGCACAGCGAGTAGGAGGTGGAACCTTTCAAACCCCACCACGAGGGCACAACACTCCGGGGTACGAGCATCTTTCGAGCTGGATTTCCGCTACAGATTTGGAGGTACCGGGCGGAAGTTGAAAAGTTCACCAGGCGACAACATCCGCCGTACTGGCTTTTTTCCACGTTTTTACTACTAATTCCTTTCTACAGGGCAGAGAGCACTGGGCGACTGGTTGTTTGCTGAGCGGGAAGTATTTAATTCATTAAAACTTTCCGCCTTTAACAGAGCGCACGCCCCCCCTGTGCGAGTTTTTGGTAAGATTTAATGCCGGGGATAGTTTACGGTTCGGTGTAGGTGCTGGTTGAGCTTTTGATTCGAGGCTTTTTGAAACGTTTGAAAAGAAACATGACGGTCGGTGCCTCTCTTTAGTTGGTCTCTATTTGTTTGTGAAGTTTGAAGTTACTCGTACAAGATGCTCGTCTTTTTGTTTTGATCTTTCTTGGGGTTGTGAAGACAGTTTTGTGCCTTCACCTACTTTGGAGGTATGGGAATAGCAGCAAGAACCATGATTAGAGGAACTACAAAAAGTTGGTTATGTTTATCTGACGTCTAGCGCATATCTAGGACATCTGAAACGATGCTCTTAAAATTCACGTGAAATAAGACTTCAACTTTTGCACATCTTCTTATTTTACTTCAACTTCAACAATAAAGCTCTCTTCCGGCTACGAATACCGAAATGACATTAAACCTTCAAGACAACCGAATTCAACCGCCAGGAATGTGAGTAATAAATCGAAACCTTCGGGTTTGGTCGCTTTGGAATGCTTTAATTTTGCTGCTTTTGTGGTATGCTGCAGTGTGCGCATACAACCTAACCCACAACCCCTCTACCTAAAACCACCAGAAAGGACCCCTGTGCCAGCGCTGCAGCTCTGAACTGAAGGGGACACACTTTGCAAAGCGAAACCAGAGAGAAGCTTGTTGTCACAACCAACAGCTGTGCAAAAATTACAGTAAACAGAAACTCGGAAGGGTACACGACAGCTACAGACAGAGTAAATGCTTGTTCCATTCCCCACCAACACAGTACAGCCAAATCTCGGAACCAAGCACAGCCACCAGCGCGCGTTGTTTGGTGCAAACTTTATTGTATCTTCTTCTGCACAGCGAACGGCGGATCCCCCAGACCACGGCGTGTATCTTACGGGGTTGGTGGTAAAATCTGTCGCCCGGTACAGCCGAAAATTGAAATTGAAATTAAGATAAAGTTTAAATTTAATTAGATTTTATCACACTTCCGCCGGCCCTGCCCATCTTTCCATCCGGCGTTCCATGCAGCTTCGTGAAGAAATAAATGGTGAACATCTAAAAAAAAGCGGAAAATCCTACTTCCAAAGGGTCTAGAATTGGAAAAGGCACAACCGAACGCGGCTCATTCCTTCGAACCTAACCAAAATGACGCCATGTTTCCAACCGTCGCACGGCTGGAGAAAATGAAGTTGCACTGCTCGGGAACGGAGCCAAATATGCACAGCCGGGCAAAAGAGATTAAGTAAGTTTGGTTTCAATTTTAACCCGACCCGAGCCTTCCCCGGCCGCGCACGTACCGCGCGCGCTGGGAGATACGGGTGTGAGACGATGGTAAATAGCAAGGATTATGATTGTCTCTGGCGTGTCAAACACGAAGTTAAACGAACAGATAGTGCCGCTATGCCAAGCGCGTTCCGAACGCGGGTGGACAAAGTGACAACTGGGGAGGAGGTTGGTTGAGCAAAAGCAAACACGCTCGCACAAGAGCAGCCGGGGAGGGTTGGTTGGGATAATCGTTTTCTCGAAAGTTGCAACAACCAGTGTTCCTCCATGTGCAAAACTATCCCCGTAGTCATCAGATAACGGTTCCAATGGTACTAATCGTGTAGGAATCATGTCGCCATCACGTAAAAGAAAAAAAAAACTCGCAAGTGGAAAATGAAGCAAACTTCATCCAACGACTGATGAGCGACTCACTTTCGCACGAATCTCGGATCAAATTGTCCCAGCTTCATTAGCTTCATATGAAGCAGGGGAAGAGTCGATTCTATCCCTTTGCGGACGACGGTTGCACACACGGATCAGAATAAAGTTACTTTAATCGGGCTCTCGTTGCAACTCCATTGTTTGGAAATGCTATTTGAACAACTCGTTCACTGTTAAGTTTTATTAAATCTCCGTCTTTGTGTGCGAGCTACAGCAGTATTACCACACTGGGTGAAGAGCCAATATGCCCAGACAACGACAACGACGATGGGCGAATTTAATACGACTAATTTCGCCTGCACATGAATGCATCATCATGCTCCGGAGCATGGTGAAGGAAGCATATTGTGTAAAGCTTCCTGAATGGATCTATAGATTTAAATTGGGCCATGGGCCAAAACCTTCTGCAAGATACACATGCACACACACATACACTCGCACAGATAAGGCTATGGCCTGCCTGCATATGCATACACACACCGTCCCAATTCTGCTAACGGTGTTAGCCATTTCGCAAACCGTAACCATCTTCGAAACGACGTCTACGGCACTTAATAAGAACATTCCTGGCTAAGACAGGCGTAAATTAAATTCTTATCCATTGACCTCCTACCCATTGCTTCTTACCACTCCTCCTCCCAATGCACTAAAGGCGTCTCGGATGGAGCACACAATTAAATGCCTGAGTGGAATAATTTACAGTTCATCGATTTGCCCGTACTACTGGATAAGAAGGAAACGAGGGGATCTGCTGTCTGCTGGTAGTGTGCTGTAAGATTTGAACCCCTGTTTTGCCCTGGTAGCACCTGGCCTGACCGAACCAGTCACACCTTAACGTTTGGCCGTAACGGAACGGAAACTAAGGGATAATTCTAGGTCATCCGACATGTTGCAACTTGTCGGCGGTGTTGCTGCCCGCTCCTCTTTTTTCAGACATTACCAGCATGACAGGACACACGTCAGATCCTTCGCATCGTCATTGCAAACGGGTGATAGGGTTAGGAAGGTTGCCTGATGCCGTACTCCCGGGTCAGTTTCTTCTCTGTGTGTATGTGACGTCGGTTCAGCTCGAACGAATCCTTTTTCATGGAGGAGGGCGTCAGTATATGTGTCTTCTGCTCTGACCCCTTGCCACGCCGAATGTCAAGCAAGCCAAACAAGGGAGCACACAGTGGACAACCTTTTCCGTCCCCACACACTCCCCACTCCTCCCCTCTCAATTGCTGTCAACACGGTTAGGCGCTTGACAAAAGTGTGCTAAATTGCGGAGCCGGAGCCGAATTCGGACAGGTCCTATATAGAGGATCGTAAAAACCTCGGTGACAGCCACCGGATAAACGCCCGGATGGGATTCCGGAAAATTGCCGTTTACGGGTGAAATGTGATGCAGGCCCCAGCGCAAACGACGCCAATTTACGATCACAGGTGTTTTGGCACGGACCAGCAGCAGCAGCAGCAGCAACACATGCATATACTTGTATCCCCACATATGTGTGTTGGGTTGGGACACAGGCTGGGCTTAGGCAAAAACAATTTTAAAAGACTCAAAAAAACTGGGAGCATTTTGAACGGAAAACAAAACGAAACAAAGCAGTAAAATTGTGCAAAATCATAACAGGACAGCAGGTTTTAGCACGCACGATATCATCCGAGCTTAATGATGTACTGACATGACACTTGAACCGATGAAATGTGTTTTGCTTATCCTATCGATTTCAAAATTGAAGGGTGGGTGAACCTTCATCCGAAATATTATTGAGCTCATAATCATCATACGTTAGTGTGTAGCTTTAGCAATAGCTATGCATGAAAAATAACTAGCATTAGTACCCCAATCTAGCCAGACTTGGGATTGACCAAAATCAAAACAATTCATAAGTTTTGATATGAAAATATTATAACAATGTTTGTAAGTAAGTGAGTCTTTAATAAATCTAAAGAAATTAGATTAGAATCTAATGAAGGAAAAAAACTGAATGACTTCTCACAAACTGATTATGTAATCATAAACTTCAATGTGCTCAAATAACAGATAAATTAAATCATTAACTCATCATTAAATAATTCAAAGAGTTGAATGTTCTGTTTTTACATAATGTACTAAACCAATCCTTTAGCAAATGCCGCACCAAACAAAGCTCTTCTCTTTTAGGATTCAAATTCTAAATGATTCACTGTTTGGTTTTTAATCGTCTACTCCCGCAACAGAAAAGTGACTCTCTGTTTTGGGTTTCCAATGATCAGTACTAAAAAAAATATAAGCCCTTATCTGGTTGCCCTTATCTGAAAATATTCATTTAAACTCTTTTTGTGAAATTGACTCCATACAGTTGTGTGGAGGATATACAAAACTTTACCCCTAAAAATGCTCATTCAGTACACACTCATCTATCTATGTGGTAGCCTAAACTTCCAACAAATTTCTTTTTGTTCCTCATCATCTTATTCTATTCAAAACCCTCCGAGAATCATTATCCCCTCCTTATATAGGAGACTTATTTAGTACCACGCTGCTGAATATTAGTCAAGTCCTTGCTACTTAAGCGACGGCTATGAGGCTTGAACCCACGACGGGCATGTCTTTAAGTCGAGCGAGCTGACAACTGTACCACGGGAGCGCCCCCGAAGTTCCAACACTGTTGAGCCAATAAAAAGGACCATGTGTGAAAAGCTTTTGCTTTTTGTGCTAGAGCAATTCAGTGCAAACGGTGTTGTTAGTATAAAACATCCAATAGTGCAAAAAGGTATCGAAGAGGTTGGCTGCAAACATGTCAGTACAAATTTCTGAATTTATTTTGTGTTCTATTCATTTATTGCATCTAATATTACTAAACCAGTGAACATTTTGCAATTAACATAAAAAAACAAGATTTCAAATTACGCAAGAATGTAGCAAAATTACACCAACTCATGAAACACTAGCATACATAAACCAACCGCGCTAGTCATCTAACTAGCGTAACCCGAGTAACGCACCAACTAACAAGTAAACAAACAACAACTAAAGCAATTTCATCATTGAAAATTACATTCGCAAGATCCGTACAGTACAGCGCACGGAAATGTGCAACCCTTGCAAAACCCCCAGCCCCACATCATCCTGCCTCCACACTTACAGTATCGGACAGAAAGATAGGGCATTGGTTTTTTAACGCACCATGCACCCGTTGGGCCATGTTTATGTGTGGTTTGTATGTGTTTGTGTTTGTGTATGTGTGTGTATGTGTGTGTGTGTGTGCATGTGTGTGTGCATGTGTGTGTGTGTGTGTGTGTGTATGTATGTTTGAATGTGTATTGATGTGTGTGTTTGTTTCACAAGTAGGTCGTGTCGGATAGATTTGTAAGTAGTTTTTTTGTGTTTTGGGTAAGGTTTTTGGTGTGATAAGCAGGACCACCGCCCTCGCGATCAGTGTGTTTTCGATATATTAACAATGTTACGGTCTTCTTTCGCCGTGGTCTTCTGAGGACGTCCGGTTGACTTGCGCGTTTCGGTTGTCCAAGCGCGTTTCAGTTGTCTAAGCACGTTTCGGTTGTCCGAAGCGCGTTTGCCACAAAAGTGCGCGATCGTTCCATTACGAACTCGATCCTTTTGCGCTTAATGCCAGCAGCAGCCATTCGCTTTTACATATGGCGCTGATAATCGGTACAACGTTTACCTCGACCCATTGTTACTAACATTGCTTGCTTGGACCGTCAAGAACGCGCTGGTTAAAAACTTGGACACGGCTGATCCCGTGCTCTGCCTGCGTTCTACTTCTATACGCGATGAATTACATCGTTGTCGAGCAGCGAAAACATCGCATGGATAAAAACTATCAACGAGTACGCGAGAAAGCGTCTTCCCTTCAAAATCGAGAACAGAATACTGCCGCGCTCATGAAACAAAACGCCCATTGAAAAGAACAACTGCGCGCCAGCTCAATGCACGCACAAAGTTTACCATTCGCACACAACGTGCAACGCAGAGATGCACGAAGGCCTTTCAATGGCGCGCACTGGAGAAACACCTGTGAGGGAATGCCGAGTTCATTGCTATTGTGCGCGTGTCCATTTCGCACCAGTGTCGCATTCACATTCATGAAACAGCACACCTGCGTTTTCGTCTGAGAAACAAGCGCTGCTGTCGATGCAAACTTTAGTTTTTATCCAAGTGTAAACGCACAATGTTTCACATGATAACACACATAATAAGAATAATTTCAACGCAATATGACATCATGGCAAGCTATGTTTTTCAGACACAAACCCGCGCACTTGCTAATACACATTAAAAAGCACACTCTCCTTCTTCTACTACACACACACACACACATGCACACACACACACATACACACACACACACACACTCACACACTCACACACATACACACACACACACATACACACATACACACACACAAACACAAGTAACGTGGCAAAACAAGTGCACGGTGCATTGAAAAAAAGGGTCCTATCTTAATGTCCGATACTGTACCTAGTGATCGGTGAATTATCCACGTAGTGCGCGTACGCGACCACAGAGACGAGACATACGCCGAGCAGGAACACGAACATCCGCATCTTGCCGTGGTAGCACAGGGAAAACCAAGGCAGATAGGCACTTCGCTCACCACCACTACCGTTAATGTTGAAGCCGGCGATGCTGCCGTTACTGTAGCTACTGCCGCCGTAACCGTGTCGGCTGCGGCTATTCGAGCCCGCCGTACCGGGCAGGCTGTGATTGCTATTTACACTACTGTGACCGTACGCCGTGCTCGATGGCGCGACACTGACTCCGTACGTAGCTTCCGTTGCGGCAGAAGCACCCTGGTGCTGGTACTGTTGCTGCTGCTGATCCGACGACCTACCGGTTCGTGGTCGTCCACTGCTATCTCCTCCACTGCTTGCACTCTTCATGCTGCGATGATCAGCTGAATAGCCGGCTAGATTTAGTGTGATGTGTTCGCTCGCTGAGTGTGCCGGTCGGGTGCCGGCCGTGTCCGTGCCCGCCACACTGGACGCTGGTGGAGGAAGCTGCCGATCGCCGTTCTGTCGCTGTGCGTACGGTGCTGCTGCTGCTGCCGGTGCACCGTACAGCGTTCTTCTGTCGTCCCCACCGCCCGGCACGACGGACGGCTCGGGCGTCCGGGCCGGGTAGAGGCGTTCGGTACTGGACGACGGTGACGAGGTGGCACTCCATAGCTTCACCGTGGAATCCGATGCTTTCATGATGAGACTGGCCCCGCTTAACGCGACGCCACCTCTCCGCTCTGGGACGGCACACCGCGACCAACTACTACCACTTCTAGGCTCTTTCCACTGGCCAGTTTCCTTCCAGAGGCCAGGTCTCGCGCACTAATCAGTATCAAACCGTAAAATACTGTAGAGTGGGGGCCCGATTACAAATTACCTTTCGCGTCAATGTACTAGAAGTGGTTCTGTTTGTTCTATAGTTCTAAGCTACTGAGCTCTATCCCTCTCTATCTAGCAACGCTTGCAATACGCACTCACACACAATGGGATCCAAGTGTGATGTTTTCTGGACGGGGGTAGTAGTCTCCCGTACGTAATTTGTTTCTTTTAATAGGTTCGGCGGTGTGGCACTCCCCGGTTTCATCGTTCCCGTTCCCTACCGTACCGTGTCCCTATGCTGGCATCAATCACGCGCAATTGGCTATGAATGCGTGAGACCGGGTACGTGATGTTATTCGACATTTACATTGTTGCCCGGGTGTGCGGTTCGTTGTTTGCCTTGCACAACGCACACGCGCGAGCGTTAAAAGGGATGAAAAGGTTCCAGGTGGGATACACCGTGTCGGTGGTGGGGTTTGGTTTTGTTTGCTGGTTTCGGTGGATTGTAATTTTTCACTCCCGTCGCATTGATGTACGTGATACGTGATACACCTAAAATGAAACGGAACGCACAGAGATTGCAATTAGTTGTTATGTTAATGTTTGAGGGGATTAGATTGAACGTGTTATGGCGTGTTCGCCATTCCGGGAATTCAAAGTAGAAATTTTACATGGAACTTCATGATCATCATTATAAATTTTTACCTTATCGTCGCTTCCAAGAGTTTCGTGGTGTTCTTATCTACGAAAAACAGGCAAAAATCAATCATCTATAGACAAATCGTTTCCCTCAAAAGTCAACATTGTTTACTTGCCAGTTCAATTCCGCAAAAACTACCTTTCCTAGACTCCCAACCGACAACCTGTGATGTTCATTTGCATTCTAAGCAGAAAGCAAACGCAAGGTCAGCGTGCACCCCTCACTGCCGCTCGGTTGACGATGTTACGGACGTTGATCGTCACATAAAATGTGTTTGTTAACTATTTGCCATTACAGGGTTTTCAATGATATTATTGACGTGTTCAGTGAATTGTTGATTCGTTCGGGCATATAATTGACACTTTCAGCGAGATATTGAATCGTTCGGAAGCAGGCGTTGACAAGTTCGGCGATACTATAGAGCTGTCACTTTCGTACCCCTTGGACTGCAGCTTGGATCATTCTCATCAGAAAGTAAACAAACGGTTTTCGTAAAAATATGTTTATTTTAACTAATTCATGTATTAAACAGCTTGGGGAATGATTATTAGCTACTTTCAGGACTTCTAAGAATAGAAAATTGAACCCTGCGGCACAGTGTGTAAACAAAACAAATGACAGCACTACAGAATCGCTGAACATGTCAACGCCTGCTTACGAACAATTCAATATCTCGCTGAAAGTGTCAATTATATGCCCGAACGAATCAACAACTCGCTGAACATGTCAATAATATCATTGAAAACCCTGTATACCGTACACGCCAGAGCGCGCTGCTAAAACGTGCCTTCATCGGTCGTGCATCGGAAGGGCCCGATTAAGCCGATTCCCTGTTTTCAATACGCCCTCTCCCTGTCCGCGCAACAACGGGTGCGGATTGTTGATCCATCCATCGAACAGCGTTCAAAATACAGCCTTCTGTGGATGGGGGGAAAACCTGCACCACAGGCAGGCAGGGAGTAATGGATCGGAAAACAGGTCCAGTACGTGATCGACACACGCTGCCGCCCACTGCGGGAACTTCGGAAAAAGGACGACCCCTAGCGGCACGCCTTACCGGAGGAGTTCGAATGGATAAATGTTAAATTATAGAAACCCGGCCAGCTAATGGCTAGTCGATGATGCCCAACCCAACCCAAAAAACCGGACATGCTTATACATAAACCATCAGGATGCGAACAGCCAGGGTCATTCTGTTCATTCTGGTCACTTCCCCAAAATGAACCACGCTGCTGCCCAAGCCGCACCACCACAACAGTGAAGCTAGAGTGATATTGGATACCGATGGTAATGTCGATGCCGGTGACGATGATGATGGTGATGGCGATGGCGATGGCGATGATGATGATGATGGTGATTGCAATCAAAAATTCAAAACAGTCATATTGCCGTGCAAACACCGCCGTGCATCTGGCGCCAAGCACCCGGACCCGCTCTGACGCTGAAAAGCACGGCAATTAAATTACCTCTGAGTTGCGTACCCGTTTAACAATCGGCGTAAACGGCGTGGATGATGATCACAGATGGTAATGCTATCGCTGCATGCAGCGCATGCCAAAATGTGTACCACCCTGAGCACCCTGTGAGTGAGCTTTTTGGGCGACGTTAAGGTAAACTTTTAAGAAAAAATTCTCACGTAGAAAAAAAAATCTTCAAAAAAAAAACAAGCAGCAAATGGAAGGGTCATCAAATTGCGACAAACACAGCGAACTTTGTTTGCGCCCGTCAGTCACAAAAAGGCACAAACTTGTCACCTTAACCGTTGCTCGCTGTCGTATGGAAATGTTGGGACACATTGGGAAAGCGCAAATAAAAAAAAAAACTCCCAATCCGCTTCAAAGTTGCTGCTGCCCAAACCAAGACCCAAACTTCCACGAACGGAAGTTTGCGCAGGTTGACGTTAAAAGCTAAAACAAAAAAAAACCCAAACCTAACTTCCAAAGAATCAAACTTTCTTTGCATAAACGTGTGTGCTTCTTTCTTTTTTCGCTGTTTGTTTCGTTACTTTCCATTCCACTCGGTTCGCCGTCTGACTTTTAGCTCGCAAAAATTCGAACTTGTGTGTGCTGCTGCTGCTGCTGTGCAAGCAGCGTCACTTTCGCGGGGAGACTAAAGCTGTCGACCTGCCTGTCTAAGTCAATCAGTGAAATGTGCCATGACAGCCCGATGTTGATATCTCGGCGAAATGGGATCTCCCATTCCCTGGCAATACCTAAAGGTAAGGTAAAAGGATATTGGGGCATGGGAAGCTTTTTGTTCCCGCTTCCGGTAGAGCGACGGTAATTACTTGGAAAATGTCGGCCACAAGATGTACAAGCTCTGACAGGTTAGCCGCACTCGAGAATCAATATGCCACTGCCTCTCTCTCTCTCTCGCTCCTCGCCAAGCAAACATCGTCTGACATTCAATTACGTCGGAGATGATGTTGGACAAGCCGAGCTTTACACGACAGAACGGAAGGCGCTTGGCGGAGTTTGACCTCTGGAGGCGCATTTCGTGCTTGGGAAGCGGGCAAAATTTGAAATGTGTTGACAGGAAAGTTTTGATTGATGAAAACGTCTACCATCCATCGTTGCGGGAAAGCAACTTTCCCGCAGCATTTCCGGGAACTGCTGCTCACGATACCTTCTAAGACGATGCGGTGCGCTTCTGCAAACATCGCTCCATAAACAATTCAAAATGCGTTGATTTTGAATCACAACAGCTTGTCCTCGCTTTGCCGTAGGACGTAGCCCAGTTGGGGCCGATGACGAGCTGGGAGCACTCGGCAGCACCGAAAATAGCAATCATCGCACATCGCACACACGTCATCTAATCCAGCATACAAATACAAAAGCGCGCACAAATAGATTTCCAGTATGTACGTTCACATTCCGAACGGTTTTATCTTCTGTCATCTGCTGTCATCTTTCGGTGTGTTTGGTGGCGGCCGTCATTCTCCCGCCCATCCTTGCAGCCTCGTTACCAGCCTTATACATGACATGTTTTGCACCGATTGTTCGTGGTGTGTTGCACATTCCGCCTGTCTTGCTTGTGACGTTCCCGGACGGGTGTGCGACAACGCCAACCAAGAGTGCATACGAAGAGAGCGTGCTGCATCGCCAGAGACGCTGAGGTGGTGCTGGTGCGACCATTTTTCTCCTATTGTATTTACACAAAACTTTGCCCGCCCCAGTCCACAGGGTGCCTACTCCACCGGCATAGTAGCGGTGTGGGGAGAGGGGATTAAGTATTGGTTTTGCAAACTGTCGGAAAAACAAACACATCGATGTTCTATCGAATGTCGGCGCGCCCGCCCTCGTGTTCCAGTGCTTTCCTGCTCTCTTCTGTAATTTTTGCAATTCTCGTATCCTTCCTTCTTGCCATCCCGTTGTATGCGATCTGTCTCACGAGTTTTCCGATTGTTGACACACATACACACAACCCTCTCGCCCTTAGTGTGGCACGACCCGGTGGCGCAGCTTTGCTGCAATTGTCCTTATTTTGCCCTCCTTCCCCGTATTCCATCTGTTTGCGCGCCACATGGCCTGTCAGTTTTCCATTTCCGATTCCTTGACCCCCCCCCCCTCACCCCTTTTTCTCCGTCATCCCCCTGCGTTTCTTGTGGTGCGTTGCACTCTTCCCGCTCGGCGTTGCCTAAGCCGGTGTCACTTGTGGCAACTTTTATTTCAATTTCACTCAGCCCGCACCACCACCTCGACCAGTTCCGTTGGCCAACACTACCACTCTGGAAATGGAAACAGTACCACCCTTTTCCTCCATCCGTTGCAGACCAAAGGAGGAGCTTGCTTGCCAACCCTGGAGGGGATTATTTCTATTCTTCGTACATTTTTGTTGGTGCCATTTTTTTATGTCTTATTTTCGTTCTGTTTCATCACTTGCTCAAACAACTTTTCTCGCGGGCAACACAAATTCGCGTCATTTTTTCCCCCTTTTTTCCTGCCACTGTAGCGCACTTCCGTTTCTTCTTACGCTCAGAAGGGGTACTGCTGTTTGCCAGTGACCTCCTGTTGATTCCTCTGCTCTATTGCGGAGGAGCTGGGGGGGGGGGGGAGGGTGCCGCTTTTCTCACATTTGCGAAACATTCAATACTGTTTATTTATTTTTTCTCCCTTTTGTTTTTCGTTTACGCTTCTCATCGGTTGCTTCTTGCTCATATTCTTCCTGTCATTTTCACTTATTGAATTGTTTTGTGTGAATGTGTGTTTCCAGCCCTTTTTCTTTCTCTATGCAATACACACCAATTCGATCTAAACCTACATGGTGGTGTGCGCACGTATTGCTGCTTTTGTTGCTCTATTGCGCCAAAATTACACCATAAAAATGGTCGAAAATGAACAAACACATTCCGGGCGGTTTTGTTTTGCCGTCCCAGAGGGTTGACGGGGTACAACACTACGCATACAACATGTCGACACACTTGTGCGTCGCGCGCCGGGCAAATAGAAAACTTTTATTTTCCCCTCCCCTCGAAACAATGTTGTTTTGCTGTCAACCTGTACCGAGCGCTGGTGTGTGTGTGTGTGTGTGTGTGTGTGTGTGTGTGTGTGTGTGTGTGTGTGTGTGTGTGTGAGTGGCACAGCTCGTCGAAAGTGCATCTCCATCGCAGCACGGTCGAAACACAATAATGAAAAGCTTTCCGTCCATTCTTGGCCGAAATGTGGGGAGGTGGTAGAGAGAGAGTGCCAACGCAAAAAAATAAAGGAAAACTTGTAATATTGAAGGGCACACGCTGCTCCTGCTGGTGGAAAACACGTCTCGTGTGAAATGGAATAACTTTTTTTTTCATTTGCTTTCGCTTGACAGCGAGTGGCGGTACAGGGGGCTTGGTATAAAGTTTTACACCCAATGTCACAAAAGCTTCACTTTATTGCAACACACAACCGGCAAAGATGAAGTTTGTTCGAGCGCCAGGTCCGTAGGTGTGTGTGTGTTGCCAATATGGAGGATGATAATCAAACGATGATTTCATTTAAAGTTTGGTAGAGCAAGGCAGAGCAATGAAACAGGAGCGAGACAGTAAAATCGATTGTGACAAGCGTAATTTTATTGAGAGAGCTTTAGAAATAACATAATAAGCACTAGAATTTGGGTAAACAAATACAACAAATGAAGTAACATTAAAACGATGATTTATTAAGGGTGTCCTCAATTTAACCTAATACCAAAGATTTATTAGTTATCCTGCAGCTTTTGTGAATTTCAAACATGCGTAGCTTTAACAGCACCCATGTGGGACGTTATTCATGTCGACCCTATGTGTTGCATGATGGATGCTACCAATGAGTATATTATGGAGAACGTCAGGTACTTTTAAACATAATAGATCGTAAATTATGGCTTTTATAGTTATTTATGAAGCCGATTTCAAAGCACGGTCCAAACATAACCAACATGATTTAACATGACATCGAAGATTGATAGTAATATCGTATCGTTTTCTCTGCATAATAGGGACAATACGTATCCTGGTAAGTAAACTAGCAGGTATCCAATTACACAGAAAGAAAGGATTGGTTGGTCAATCAGCTCTTTACAGCACTGCCAGTGCTTCCCAAAGGATTCCCAAGTGCACCTTAGTGGATGCATCAAATAATTGAACGAAGAATGTGATACCTTCGCCCAACCGTTTTGAAGCCAAGCGTAGCGAAACGTAACGATGCAAAGTTCTTCATTAGCTTCTTTCTTAATTTGTGCTCACTCCGTAGACATGCTGCAAACATGCCGGTGCCGGAAGTGGCATTGGCAGTCGATACCCGGGCGAGGCACACGTAGCCAAACACAACCCACTATCAATCAATTACTTACAGTTCAAACTCAATGCTTTCATTGAAGTTTTCAATAGCCGTCGTCGTCTTCGTCGACGCTGTCGACTTTCAAAAGCACGTGCCTTGGATTTTCTCCGTTTGTCGAGCGAGGTGGTTGTGCACGTAGGTTATGCTGAGTAATTTAATTAATGAACTGCAACATGAAAAGTCCATTCCGATGATATCATTTGTGGGTGTGTGTGAGTGTGTGTGTGTGTGTGTGTGTGTGTGTGTGTGTGTGTGTGTGTGTGAGTGTCTGTGGGAGGATGCTTTTTTGTTTATTCCTACATTGATGCAGAACTAATTTGAAGGGACTGAGGGAAGTTTTTGCCCTTTATTAGCGAATGTATCAAAAGACTGGAGAACAGAATTTTACACCTTTGATAAACATCTTAGCTTGATATTTGAACTCATTTTCTGCTGAATCGAACGACATAGGTCACATTTTTTATTCAACCCACCTTTTTGCTTTGCCAGTCAGTTGATCTCACTCGCGAACATTCGGTTGCACATCGTTCAAAAGCCCAACAGTTCAACTCAGATTTTTTGTTGTCATTTTCGTAGGATGAAACAAAATCCTCCCCATTTCAAATTCTCAACTTCTAACAGACCAAAGCACTCTTCAATCGAGCCAAAATGAAAACCGTAATAAACAAAAAAGTTCAGACAGTGTACCCCGTGTGCACCATTTTTCTATTTCGTACGAAATCTACATTCCATTATTCGGTTGAATCATAAATGAATCGCTCATGAATAGTGCATCTCTTCGGGGGGAGGAAAGCAATACGTGTATGCGTCACCAGCACACTTAAGACGTTGCGCTCTAACTCTGGTGTTGCATTTTCCAGGAAATGCCAACGGCGTAGGGAGTAGGGATGTAGCATGAAAAGTGAATATTCAGCGCCTGGTGTCCTTTGCTTCTTCAAGGTTGCCCAGCAGTGGTAAGTAGAAACACAGCACCAATGTATATTCATATTTTATCATAAAGCGGTACTTTTTACCCCACTCGTCCTGTTCCTCTTACTCGCGTGAAAGAATTTTACACACCATCGCACTCACCACATATGCAACTTTGATTGAAGTAGAAAGTGTGTATTCTTGTTATTTTTACTGTGAGTTTCAACAAATGGGGGTTTTTATGTTTCTTCCATGCATGAACAATAGAACCGGACGGGTATGAAGTATTCATGAAACGTGTTATTTAACCTCAAAGAGTTTTATGAAAAAAAAGGAATACATGCATCCCTTGATGAGATCATGTTTCCAATGTAACGAATCGTAACAATGTAAAAAATGAAAAATTCTTAGTTTTTTCTTAAATTGCAACCAAGTCACTAAAGAAAGTTTATTTTATTAAGCATTTTTCCTTTTATATTTTGTATTACACGTCTACCCACTAGTGATGGGAAAAATGAAGATTTCGTCGGAATCGATTCCGGCTAGCTCCGAAGTTTTCTGGAATCGATTCCGGATAGCAGGTCCAGAAACGGCTCCGGAATTGGATCCGGAATCGGCTCCGGTATTGGTTCCGCAATCGGCTCCGGAATTGGTTCCGGAATCGAATCCGGAATCAGAATCAGCTCCGGAATTGGAATCGGTTCCGGAATTGGCTCAGGAGTCAACATCGGCTCCGACAACGGAATTGACTCCGAAATCAGAATTAGCTTCGAAACGGAGTCGGTTTCGGCATCTTCATAGGAATAAGCGTTTGGGTCCAATGATGCTACGTGTTGATAGCGGCAAATAATCAAAATTTACATGTTAATTATCTATTCACATGGAGATTCCCGGACTTAATTCTCATTCCGGGGCTAACTCCATATCTGGACTCATGCCTGGTTCCGTTACCGGAGCAAATTGCTATTCCCAGGTTGATGTCGATTCCGGAGGCGATTCTAATTCCGGAGGCGATTCTGATTCCGGAGCGACTCCGGAATCGGCTCGGGATTCAACTCCGAAATCGGCTCCGGAACCAACTCGGGAATCGGCTCCGGAACCAACTCCGAAATCGGCTCCGGAACAAACTCCGGAATCGGCTCCGGAACCAACTCCGGAATCAGGTCCGGAATCGGGTCCGGAACCAACTCCGGAATCGGGTCCGGAACCAATTCCGAAATCGGGTCCGGAACCAACTCGGGAATTGGCTCCGGAACCAACTCCAGAATCGGCTCCGGAATTCATTCCGAACACGGAATCGGAATCGGGTAGGTCCGATTCTGAGCTCCCACCATTACTACCCACTAATCGGAATGAATCTTATTAGATTGGTTGAGCAGTCACGGAACAACATGGGCATTTTGTTGTTGTTGATAAAACTACGTTGAAGCCTGAAAAAGGTATCCCAAACTAGTAGCTTAACTGTGCTCTAAAACAGAAGCTACAACTTCGCAAATACTTTAGTTATTTAGGCATTATATTTCGCTTATTATTTACAATTAACAATGTCCCAAATTTGAAATATCGTACCAACAAGAAAAATTACATTAATATCATATTTTATCTTGGAAATTCAAACACGAGAGGACATTAAAAGACAACAAAACGGGTCATTAAATTGTTATGTTTTGCATTGTGACGTCTTTATAGATATAAAGAACAATTCGTACAATTAGCACTTCATTCATACAATCATACTTCATATTTTACTCCCACAAAAAAAAACGACACAAATTGCTCCAAAACGAATGACAGAAAACCATAACATCCCCAAATCAAAGCGAAGCACGTCAGCACGACGATGACGTAACAGCTCATTAGTATATAGTGTCTCAGGCAAGGAACAGCACACACACATACATGTAGAACCAACGCGGCCTGTGGCGACCACCAAGGCCACAACCACGCCAGCCAACCAATCTGCAGTGGACGACCGGCGGCATCCTCTCGATGGTTTTTCCCCCCATCGTTCCCCATGTGCTAATGAGTGCTTCAAATTAAGACAATGACAAAGTTAGCGCAAACTTTTACCTTCCAGTTACTGCCACTACTACCACTATTGGCCACTGCTCGCGATCCTGGTCCTGCGCCAGGACAAAGCAAATTTTGCCTTCCGATGGCAGTTTTCCGAAACGACCATTGTGTTTCATAAGCTGCCCAAGGCTAGGTGCTGCCGTAGCGAGCGCACCAAGAATGGGAAAGTCAATGTAAGCCCTTCCCACCGCTCTGGAAGGCAAACATCTTTCCCATCTGTTCCGGGGGGCGTAGTGCTTCAGGAAATGGGTCGTTACTGGGGACAAGCAGATCCGAACGGTATGCACGTCACGTCCATTTCGTGTTCGTTTGTCGCAATTGCAGTTTTACAATTCACGAAATATGGTGCTTCCGGTGACGTTTTCGTGCTGCAAGCGGGGAGCAGCAAAGCGCCAGAACAAGATGTACGTGTACAGCCGGATTCCTTGGTTGAGATACATACAACAAAAAAAAAGGACCAAAAAGAGCACTCATTTTACTTCTCAAGACTTACAGACCAGGTGCCCAAGAGTAAGGTACGGAGATATCTGACAGAAACGGACAAAAGGGTGGACACATGCAGTTTTGTGCACGATTTTGTCTGATGTCTACAGTTTATCGCTTGCCGAGAGAGTTTGAAAATCCGCATTTTTTATACTCTTTTCAGCACCCATCTACAATTGTCTAGAACTGTTTCACCAAAACTCGAAGTACCAGTGAGGCACCTGTATGTTCTCTCCTGTGTGCAGCAAGGACGCGCAACCGTATAGCTATAAAAGCCTTCAAATGTCAAACGCTGTCAGCTTCAAGTGTTGGAGAGCACCCTCGTTTGCGACACTCGGAGGGTGGTGTTTCCCCTGTCCGGTTGTGATTGTGCTGCGATCTCGCGTTTATTCTAGACCATCGGAGTTTGCACACCTGCACACCGGGAAACGACAACAACGCTCGCGGCCTCCTACCATCCCAGCGGCAAGCGCACTACCTTCTCCCATTCTTTATACTACGCTGATGCAAACTAAACACAACTGGCGCGGGACGGACGGGATGAATGCGAACGGACACAGAAACAGAAGAGCCAACACATCCAACTGGTTTCCGTGCCGGTGCTGTGTCCCTGGGCTTCGGGAGACAGTTTTCCCCACGGTCCAATTTTCAGTCGAATGCCCGGAGACAGTCCGTGGGACCGTAAAGCACAGAAATCAATTACTTACAGCACCAACCGATGGCACGGGCAAGCAAAGTTTCGTGAGTTTGGATTTGGAGCCAGTTTCCATCGCTCCCACTGTCAGCTTGGCTGTTGCGCATCTCCGCAACCGAACACACTTAACAAGAGAGCGGGACTTGACGGGTGTGTACCGAGATGTCGCTCGTTAAAGGGGCTAAATAAACTTGGTACAAAATCATCCATCCAACCGGAACCTGTTCTAGCAGGCGAGCAGGTGGTGCACGGTTGTTGATTCAAGGAGACTGAGAAATAATTACAAAAGGTAGTAGATTAAGATTAGTTTGAAGTCCTGCTCGCCAGGATGAAGGTGAAGTGACACTGGAGCGGTGGTGGTCTGGTCGAAGTTTGTTTGGAATCTATCAAACTTAGAAATAGTTATTAAAAAGTTACGCCAACAATAGCTTGCCGGAACTTAATCCTGCTGCTTGCGTAACTTACCGAAACCGAACGAGCACAGTTGCTGGAGAAAACAATCGTAAAAAGTGAAAAGTTTGCAGAAGTTCTTCATTTTCACAATGTCCCCGGCGTTGAGCGGCATCAATAAATTTTGTGTCAACAAGAACGCGATGTTCTACAATACACTTTAATGAGCTTCAATTACTTCACAACGGGCACCCCTCGTTACAGCTTTACAAAGCTAGCGAGGGCGGGGTAACGTTCCTTACATTGTTTAAATCGCGGCCCGCAATACAATGTCCAATTACACTAATATTGATGGTGGCGCATAATCGATTCAGGAGACTGCAGCATTATGCATCCCTTGGGTGCACCTAATCATCATCGTTCTGGGTATGGGGGGGTCGAATCAATCACCCAAGCAAGCTGAAAGGCGGTTGGCACCTCTATATGGTGATGAACTATTCATTAGGGAGAGAATGGAATGTATTCATTATTTTGCATGTTAGTCCATCAATTACATCAGCAAATCCTTTCCGTAACAAACTATTTCATGCTCGCGGTGTGGTCCAAATTTCTACTCTTGAACAGAGGATGCATTTGATCTGGTTGCTAATTGTTTGCAGAATTAATATTGACAACATCAATGGCCCAGCCTGTTGTAGCTTTAAGGATGGGAAACTAAACATTAGCATGTCCGTGTCATCATTAGCTTCAAATGTCTGAAAAGAGTTCTCCTGTTGACATGTCAGTATGCTCGAAAGCTCGTACATACAAAGCACGAGAAGTACACGAAAAACTGTCTTCGCTTGCAAACAAACAAACAAACAAACAAACAAACAAACCAGCCAACCAACCAACCAACTATCAAGCATGTAGTGATAATAGTTTTACTCCCGGTCTCTTGTATTTGATCAGTGTACCCCAGATTCTAGCTTACACTTTTGAAACCATCCTCTAGTAATGATAGCATCAATGCCCTAAAGGGCAACAGGAGGTTAGATGGATAGTAAATTACGTTTGGCAGTTTCAACTTTTCGCCCGGTACATCCGTACATCACAGATTGCAGCAGCTGGTGCGCGCGTCCTGATATCCCTGGGCCGGATATTTTCGACACGACACGAGAAACAAACGAGCACCAGTCAATAAATTGTGCCCGGTTCGCTACGGACAGAGTTCGCATGCATCTCCTACTGCTGTGCTGCGCTGCTCGAGTCATTCGCTGCTACATTAAGCATTATGCTGCTACTGCTACCTCGATCCGACGGCAGTGCAATAATGTGTCTATTTCTCGCGAATTAAGCCCCCAAATACACTGGGATGCACTGGGATAAATGGGAGCACATGGCAAACGAACCGGAACACGGTTCTGAGCTTCTCCCAGGCGAAACAAAACGGCGAAGCAGTCTGCTCTCGGAAGCTCCTGTTCCGCCGTTCCGCAGCCATGCATCGAATAAGCCAAGCGTGATGAAAGCGAGCTTCTTGCAGGAGAGGAGCCACGGTGCCACGAGAATACAGCACACACCCGAGTTGGTCGGAAGGGACTATGTGTTCGGTGCCCGCCCCACTACTCGGAAGTAAATGTGCTTATCTATTTAGGGGACGACAGGCAGTCAACAAATCGCCTCCCGCCAACCCGAGGACGGCGCATCTTATTAAGTAAGCGCAGCATATTTCCGTACAGCCAATACCGTACCATATTGTTGCCGGATAGAGTAATGATTGTTGTTGGCGGGTGCACTTGTAGCATTGAAAAGAAAAATGCTTAAACAATACGGAATTACTACAGCGACAATCGTGCGATGACTGTTGAGGGGAAGAGCATGGAGGTTTCAGTACCTTGAGAGTATTCTGGATGGCACAACAAAATACAGCTTGTCAATGAACTTTATGAGTAACTGAACGCAATTTGTATTTCTTTAGGTTTAAGCGAGTCACACCGCGATTATCGCTGATACTGTGACTGATACTAATTTTACATTTGAATTGATTCTAAAGTCTTTTAGAGATGAACTTCTAGATGCACATCCAGGGCCACTGTCCTTTTCAGGCTGTGTAAAAATTAAAGTCAGTCAGACTCTGGTGACATTTCAATAGGCAAGCTTTTGTGGAAGACATTGAGAAGTCATTGCGAAGAGGATTGATTCAATATTTTCAAATTTCGTTCCTAACAAACAATGTAAGCAATATCTTCGATTCGAAAAAAAATAAAAGAAATTATAGGTTAACAGTAGAACTATCGGAACAGTCATTTTGCCTAGTAATGCTTAAATTCAACTATCAGTTATAAGTAGCATAACATGCGCTGACAATTTTTGAAGATAGCTTTATTACAATTACTCCAATTAAATTAAACAAAAGTTCAGCTCATTGAAATGTTTCATTAAACAGTTACTAGCCATATTAGCATAAACGGATGGAAGTTCTAGTGATAAGTTGAATTTCCATTAAATTTCCATTGAATTCCATTTATTTTGACTGACTGCGAGAACAGTACGTTCCAGTTTACCGATAACTGATGCGATTCGAAAGGAAATTTCAAGGATTTGTTTTGTAAAAATGATGCAATTTCCATTATAACTTAGACTACTTTTCAACTTCAAGTTGAAAATACATTTATTTTTTACTTAATAATATTTCAGAACTTAAGTTGCAGTCTAATTGAACGCATCGAGGTGCAGTCTAATTGAATTTAAAACAAGCAAAACCATGGATTATGTCATTTTGTAGTATTCAATTTCAGTTCCGCACGCTCTGTGAAGCACCATCATTGATCGCTCCCTTACTGATTTATGTTACACCTTTTAATCCCCCTCCCCCACTGTCATCGAATCAAGTGGCGCACAAATGAAATGTAATTGATCCATCGCCAGTTGATTAGATTTCAGCGGACAGGCGTTAAAACTGGCGGGGCTAGGTGCGTCACGAAACTACGCATGCAACTCGAACCGGTCACTAGCCACTCGACCAATTGCTGCTACTGCTGCTACCACTTTGATGTAAAAGTGATCTAACAAACGACAGCACTACAGGGCCGGGGATGTTTACAAACGCGTCGCAGGGTGCGCACAAAAAGGTGTACGCTGAATAAGGGGGGAAATTCACACAGTTACCCACCATTTTCGTGTCCCGTGGCAGCTGTCATTCGGTTTTATTATGTAACCGTGCAGCAGACAGCATGTTGTAGACACCTTCTTGTATGGTTTATTTTTTCCAGCTCTCACTATCTCTCTCCCGTTTGCCCGTTCTGCGACCGACAGCTCATGAAACTGTCCGTTACTATTGCTTTTCGCTAGTTTCATTGTTCACAAACGGCACTGGCCGCCTAGGGAGTAGGCAGGCAGGCAGGCTGCTATACCGAGCGCGCGCCCGCGCGGAAGTACAATTTAATTTACGTACCTTTACGATGCCTTGTTCAGAGTTTTCGCAAACATTGGTTACAATTTCATTGTACAGCAGTGTAGCACTTGCAAACACACGATTAATGACTTGGCGGCATTTTGGATGGGAGAGGAGGTGCACGGACGCACTACACTGTAATAGTTTGGTCGATGTAGCTCGCTTCAATGACCCTACGGTACGGCAGAGCGTGTGGATGCGGATGGATGTGTTACCGATGGTGGTATAATATCTGCACGAAAATTCCAATTAGCATGCGCTTGAAATACATCGGGATTTTGGAAACGTGTTTTTATTAACACCGTGTGTATGTTTGTTGCAGGTATTACCTCAACCGCTCCCCTTGGTGAAATCCAACACTTGCGCTCAATTTCACTGCTGCACAACACCGCAACATTGCACCATGTTTAGGATGTTGAGTGGACGACCGTGGAGCCCGGCTTGGATATTTACCACGGTATGGGAACAAAACATGAGCTTGACGGAATTAATCGACCAGTTTGTGTGAGAGCATTCGCGGCTCGTGTAGTGGTATAGTGTAGTACATCGAAATTCGATTATTTTCAATCAACAAATGAATGCATTTGCAGCGAAAAGCAATTTTAATTTCGTGATAGTTCAGTGCAATGGCAAACTGAACATGTTTTGCGGGAAAAGCTACTACCGACTACAAGCTTACGATTTTATGAAACAAAGCTTGTTTTTTTATTGCTCATCGTTCACAAAGCTTCATGAAATAGAGTGTTAAGGTCTAGCTTCTCAGTAAAAAAAATTACCAATAGGATTACCTTTGCAAATAATTACAAACATTCGATGTTGGAAATATTCCGATTGTGTTATATTTTTGTCTGCCAACCTGCTAATACGATTACACGCTTTGCTAAAGCACATTCAGAAAGACTTTAAGCTCTTCGCAATGATTACCCACCTCCGCACCTTTTGCTCGCCGATGTAAATCTCAATATAAAGTTGAATAAAAATCTGAAAATAGACAAAACAGCTCTATTAATTTCGAAATGCTTTATGAAAGGAACTTCAAAGTAAAAACAATAATGGGGGCCTTCACGATTCTAGTTAGTTTTTTGTATGGAGTTTGACAATTGTAGGTTGAAATCATGTAAACACTCTATACAAAACCACACATAAAACTAGCCTGCAATTTTCAGTCTAGATTATTCTAGCCAAAAAAGCTAGAATTAGATTCGAGTACCTGCTCGAAAACACGGTGTTGTTTACATTTATCCCAAGGAGCATTTAAGAGTTCAGGTGGTGGAATCTGGAATCAAAGTGAATGGTCCAGGTGGTCTCATAGCATTTTTTTATAACCAATTTTGAACATCACTTTTTGGCAGAACGAGTGAAAACTTTTGCTCCAACGAGCTTTCTGGAGGCTTGACGAATACTAAAAACACTCTTAATATCTTCATTCAGAAGCAGAAGCGATAAAAATCAGCCTTCTAAATTAATACACCTTGGGATAAGCCCACCTGTATATTATACTCACATAGATAGCTGCTCGAAAACTGCTATACAATGCAAATAGCTGACAGGCTGAAATTTCAGCCAACGAACCTAAAACGGAAAGGGCCCCAATCTTGGTTTTGGGTATTAATATTTTTTTGCCAGTACTGCATAAATCGGCGATGGCATAGCGATGGACAATTTACGATGGTAAGTTTACTCGATTGCATACATTCAGGCGATTTTTTTCTGGGGATACGTTTTTGAGACGAGAAAAATAACATACCAGCAGGCTAAAATTTACATAAAGCTTTATGTTTTGAAACAGTAAAACAATTCTATACAAACGAGCTTCTTTCAAGCTTGCAAGCGTAACAAACGTACGAAATGCCCTGGAATATTTCACACGGGGAAAGCAACAAAGCAAGAGAAAAATTGTTGCACGTCAAATGAAAAATACAACCACCGTAAAAGTCCTGCCGAAACATTAATAACATGTACGGGCGGCAGGGGAAACATACTAACACGACAACCGGGTACCGGCTCACAGTGCCAGAGCATGGTACAAATTGCAAGGACATGATGAAGAATCTACCAGTAGGAAGTATCCGTAGCCCACTAACACCCCCCGAACAGGGGGCGGAGGACGCTGGTTCGAAACACGGTGGCCCCAAATGTGTTTGCGAGTTAATTTATTATTCCACAACCAATATGCGATCGAAACATAAATCATCGTAAGTTCATTTGAAACTCAGCACGCACCGATAGCTGGAGCATGGTTGACAGAATGTGATTATAGGCTCCGGGGGCAAGCAGAAGCACAATGCACAGTGAGGCTGGAGAACTGTGTGGCGATGTCCTGTGTTTGGGCCTTTTTCCATTCACCTTTCACCACTCCACAAACGCTTTGCAGGACAAAACGCATATGAAACAATGGCCCCGCAAACAATTTAGCTTCCGCGGCACGAAAAGGTGATGAACCGGCACGGTGTTATTATAGGCGCGGCTCAGTGCTAGGCACCCGCCAGTGGGGAACTGTACTTTTCCCGCTTCCCTTTACTCCATGCGGGAAAGCAACGAGATAATATCGGTGAGGATTTTCCGCGTGTCATATTGGTGTACATACACACATCCGCTATTAGTAAACAATGGATAGTTTATGGAGTTTCCGCGACACTTTTCCACCGTGCAGGACGGACCACCGTCCCCGGGAGGACTGTCTATGGTAAATAAAATAACAACCACAAAGCCACAGCAGCAGTGGAGTGGGAGAGGGTCGGTTCCGTTGGTTAATACGTAACATTTCCATTCCAATAAGGGATAAAGTATAGCTGGTTGGCTTTGGGGGAAGTGATTGTGTAGCAATTTGTGGATTGAATTATTGCCGATCGCATCCCCCCGCTGGGGACAGGGAAGCTGCTGGGAAGCAGGTTAATGTGCAATCGTGAACCGTGTTGGGAAAGTTTTTTAGTTGCTTGACTGGGCTAATCGCTCGGGTGTTTATCGTAACACCTGTCGGGTTAGATTGGTTTCGACGGCGATCAGGGCCGACAATTTAATCGATACCATGCTGGTTTTTCTTTATTGTAATTTTAAACAAAGTTCAAATTGGATTACTCTTTTATGCAACGAATGATCGGTATAATTAAGTGATATAAAGCACAGTATTATTGGCGTAATTAGTTCAATCCATCGAGTTTTGATGTGTAAGCAGTGAATGGTGATAATTTATTAGTAGAATTAAAAACGACTAACTTTAAGATGAAAAACAGCGAATAACCTCATATTTTGGGATTTTATAAAGCTTTTTATCGGTAATTGTCAATGTCAATTTCAAAAGCCTAAATAAAGCCATAAGTAAGATAATTTAAACATTATAATACACAGTAATGATACAGTAAAAGACATAGAACATTCTCAAAAACCTATTTTTCAAACCAAACGCGCAATTTTTAATTGAACTGTCAGCCAAGTATCAACCTTCTAATCAGACATGTTAGGATGTCAACGAGAAGCCGTCCAAGTATTGAATCCCGTTTGTATTCAATTCCTTGATTCCTTCTATAAAATGACCTTCCAATTGAGTGATGTGATAATGCATTTAAAGTGTAAGATTAAACTGGAGCTAACATAATCCCATTACGTGCCAATAATCCCTCAATGCTTATGCACTGGCCAGCTAATCCTTCTCTTGTAGTGTTCTTCTACTGCACCGTAAAGCAAATCATTCCCACACATTTGTAAAACAAACGAAAAACTACTGCCCCCCAGACATGCACATGAAACTAATATCCTGTAACTGGTACCCGTTTTCCAGTTGGTGAGGATTTTCCAGCACTTTCTCCCACACACACACACATATGACAAGCGTCACAACGGAGCGGCACAACGCACACGGAATTCATTACCGGTTCGCGGCTTCAGATCCGATTACAGCACATTTAATTTGCTTAATGCCACATTGGCGGCCGGCGGAAAATCAACACCCAGCCACAATCCACCCGGGACGGACGGTAATAAGGAAAAGCTCAACGTGACCTTCGGATTACCAATTACCGATTGATTTTTCCTCATGCCCGCAGCGGGAGCTCGTATCCGCCCCGAGGCGGAGTGCGCCCGTGCAGAAAGGTTGCTCTGGTGGATAATTGGTGAACGCATGTTTCCACTGATTGTGGCATGCGCACTGTTGTGTGTCACAACGGTGAAACAAATTGGCATTAATTCGGCCAAACATCGATCGATCGGAGGGGATTAAGATTGAGGGTGCATTAAAATAAATAATTTCCCAGTGTCACGGTGCGATCACTTGCTGGGGCGTGCGACGAACGAGATGCAAAACCACAAATTTCACAATTCGTACCGTTTGTGGTGAGGATATGTATGTATTCTACGAAGAGATGCAAAAGGATCTTTTGTTCGCAAATAATTGTTTAATTTCATTTGATTTCACTGTTATCCAGTATTGATTTTGTCTCAATGAGTGCTCATTTTGACAGAGAAAAAATTGCATTAATGTTTTGTTTATGTTTGTTTTGAAAGAAAAATAAAAGAAGGTCAATATTACAGTTTATTCATGGGTAAAGTTGGCAAAAATCTAGAATAGACTCATATCCCACTCCGAAAATTTAGGAACCGACTCCAGAAAGTAGGTCCTATAGGCATTATACGGAGCTGTCCGGAGTCATTCTAAGTCGGGTTATTCGGAGTCGTCCGAAGTCAAAATCATCCGAAATCGGAGTCATCCGAAGTTGGACTTTTCCCGAGTCGAAGTCATCCGGAGTCGAAGACATTAGAAGTCGAAGTCATCCGAAACCGGAGCCTTCCGGAGTTGGAGTCATCCAATGTCAGAGCCATCCGGGGTCGGAGTCTTCCGGAGTCGGATGCATCTCTAGTTGAAGTCATCCAATGTCGGAGTCATCCGAAGTCGGCGTCTTCCGGAGTCGGATTAATCCGAAGTCAAAGTCATCCAATGTCGGAGTCATGCCAAGTCGGAGTCGGAGTCATCCGGAGTCGGAGTCGGAGTCTTCCAAAGTCGAAGTCTTCCCATGTCGGAGTCTTCCTAAGTCGGAGTCATTACAAGTCGGAGTCGGAGTCATCCGGAGTCGGAGTCGGAGTCTTCCGAAGTCGAAGTCTTCCCAAGTCGGAGTCTTCCGAAGTCGGAGTCATCCCAAGTCGGAGTCATCCCAAGTCGGAGTCGTCCCAAGTCGGAGTCGTCCGGAGTCGGAATCGGTTTCGGAGTTGTCCGGAGCTATCCAAAGTCCGAGTTGTCCGGTGTCTGTGAGTCTGAGGGCGACTTCGAGCGACGCCGATTCCAGTTCGATTTTGATTCCGGTTGACATCGGTCGAGTTCGACTAAGGGTGGAACTAGTGATTCCGGATTTGCTGGAGTTAGAATCGGACTAACAATAACCGGAGTCGCATCAAAGTGGTGTGTGCGTTCCTGAGAGCACATTACTATTACAATGATGCATTAAAATGTTCAAACACTGAAAAAAATTAAAATGACATGAGCAGCTTTACACTGTGCAAAAAGCTATCACGTGCTAGCTGGAGTATCGCCCATTAAGCACTCTTCCTACTCGGTGGCACATATTAGAACCATTTTTTTAAGGTTAACACATGACACACCATCATAAGTAATTGCTTGCACGACATCAATTGTACTGCTAGACTGTCGTCGCCCCCTTTCTTAACAGCAGCACATCCGTGTGAGCGGCTTTGAACTATATACACCCACCAACGCTTGCTGTTGGCGAAAATGTGTACACACCCGCGCACTCACATTCATCATCACCACACCACACAGCAGCATCGCCGTCATCTTTATCACCATCATCACGGACGACGGGCCCGAACAAGTGACAGGAGAGTGTGAAGAACTCGGCAATATGAAGATGAATCGCAGCGAAGGGGGCGCACACGCGCGCGCCAGAGTACGCGCATGGAGGCTGCAAACGCGCAGAAGCCTCGTGATATCTACCGGGCACCGCGGCAGTAGACAAATGTCGCTTTCAGACGAAGTTTTATCTCTTCCGGTGCCGGATTCCGGCGGCCGGCCATAAATCAATCAGAAAATGTGCGTGCACGCCACTGTGTGGCTTTTCGCGAGCAAACATACACGCGAACATGTGTTTGTTGTTGCTGCTACTGCTGCTACTGCTGCTGGTGCTGGTGGCGTTAGAACGGAACGAGTATGTGAAAGAAAGAAAACAAAATGGTTTGGAGAAAAGAGGAAAAAACCCAAAGGGAAATGCTATTCATTCTGTTCCTGTGCCGCAGTTCGTGCGGCTCTAGCGCGTGGCGGGGCCAACGATTTATGATGACGCTCGAAGGCAAAAGAGAGAATATGAGAGTATATTCACAGAAACTCTTAGAAAGAGCGAGAGAAAGAGCGAGAGAGAGAAAGAGAGAGAGAGAGAGAGAGAGAAAGAGAGAGAGAGAGAGAGAGAGACCATCTAAAACACCACACAAAGAATTGGTGCGGTGTCGGCTTCGCATTGTGTCAATAGATAAACGAGTGAAGATAATGAACTTTGGGGTGGAAATTTGGAGCTTTCCATCACAATCGACGCACAGCCGAAACCGGTGAAGTAAGGACAAAAGATTTCCCTAACGCTCGCCTTCGGCAGCTGCCGCCAGCGATCCCCAAAGCTGTGTGCGGTGGGAATCGATAGGATTTGAATTTGTCTGCTTCTCGTCCGACGGTTCATCCTCGAGGTATGATTGATCGGCAAAGTAAAGCGAGAGCAGAAGCGCATTGATCATGTTGAGAAGTGTGATGTACATCAAACATTGGATTTCGTGATGTTTGATGAGTGCTTATGGGAAAAGGGGAATGATTTATTAAATTGTTGCTTGCTTTATTGGGCGGATTTGCGATAGGAGGCCAGTAAATCTGGAGCCCTATAAATAACATGACTATGACTAATAACATGACACTACATCTCACTATATGACAAGAATCTTTAAAGGCACTGAAGTTGTATAATAATGAAGGAAGAAAGACGAAAGAGGTAGAAAAACACACACTTCAACGTTGTAAAACAGCCATCGGAAGCAACGGGCAGTTAATAAAATTTGACAAAAATCCCATTACATCTCGTCTAGCGAAAACCTTTCACCGTCATACTGAGGAAGGCCTGCCATCTACTGTCCGGGTTATTGCTTTTTTCGAAGCTTCGAAGCCAAAACGAGACACTTCTTTTCAGACTGCCAGACGCACACAGACGCACACACCTGGCATCTTAGACAGGATAAGATAAATCTGCCAAAAGCACTTCACCCGACCGGGGTCACATTGTTTGACAGGACAGGGGCCAACAGCGTATCCGTTTGATTCGTGCCGTTAACGATTATCGTTCAACACCGCGTATCGTATCCGTGTGGGCGATAAAAGCGGAATGCCCCCGAGGGGGGTCACATGAAAAGCTAATGTGTTTTTTGGCGCGGGTTGATATGGCGTGCCAGATATACTGCTATGGGAAGTGGAAAATGGTTCGATTTTCTATTGAATGTTCCACGAAATGGGTTCCGTCAGATAAGGAGCCACGAAAAGGTTAAACATAAAGATAAACAGTGACTTCTTCTAGTCTCTTTGCGAGGCTGAAAGGTCGTTATTTTTGTTGTTGTTGACAGTATAGAAGATGCTTTGGTTTCCCGGGGGCAGTTTTTAAACTAGATTGTGAAAATTTAAATAATAACAAAGTTTTCAACTACATTTTTAAAAATATTCAAACCAATATCAAACAAATCACTATTATCATTTTTTTACCACTGGACGCACTGAGTTTGTGTGTGTGTGTGTATAAGTTCATGTTCTCTGCTGCATAGCAAGCTACTTACCGTCTCAAGCAGCATTAATATATTTAATGTACCATACAAAGGACGACCAGCGCTACACATGTTGAATAACGGCAGGGGTTGAAACATACAAAAAAGTTAATTATTTTTCCGTCGAGAACTGTTCCGTCCATTCGGCCAACTTTCCTCGGCCATTCATTATTTCAACGAGTGATATGAAAGTGCATTTTCAAATACATTTCCGTATATCCGTGCAGAAAAAGTTCAAGTGCGTCGGTGCGATCATATCGCCACGGTGGGAGTGTAGCACCACTACACCCACTTTCCATCGGATTCAGTTGACAATAACACAAACACACACACACACAAAAAAAGAAGCGAATCCCACCTCATACCTTTTCGGTCCGGTTGGCAAGGCTTCCAAAGGATTTTACTCAATTTGCATAAAAAATTCATTACTTTAAGTGAGCTCCCCAACTACTGAAGCCACTTGAAGCAAAACTGTACTGACAGTGCACTGAGTGGCACTCACCAAGAGAAAAAAAGGTGTACCTAAAGCCAATGCCAGAGGTGGTTTGAAAATGGTAGCCCGTTGAGTATCGGAGTAGTGGAGATTGAACGACATAATACAAAAAAGCAGGCCGAAAAAGGCGGACAAAGAGTAGAGGGAGAAGAAGAGGGAGGGATGCTATAAATTGTGCATCTTTTCATGCATTCGCAAAAATGTCCTTATCGTCCTGCTATCGTCGTCCTGCTATCATTCCATTGCTGCTAGAATTTCGAGCTGCGAACAGCTACTGCTTATCCGCTTAGCGCACCGGCCGGCCCTCGCCGGATATAATCCCCCCCCCCCCCCCCCTGAACCATTACTTTAGAAGCTTGTGCTGAAATGGAACTAATTTTCGTTTCAACAAGCTGAAGAGCTGCCCGGCTGAAGATGCTGCATAGTTAGATGAATTGCCGGCAGCATCGGAGCACTGAAAATTCACACTGTAAGATTGCATCGAACGCGCTCCGCTGCTGCCACGCTTTCATCTGCCTTCGATGCAATGCTTACCCTGTCACCGGCAAAAGTCTCTGGCGACCGGGAAACCCGAACAAGCGGGTGAGTTTCGCGAGCAAAGTGTCACTTCGACGTATATTTTATCCGCAGGATATTTCGCTACCCGGCTGGTACGATACATTCACACTCCCGAACTGCGCTGGTAGAGCTTGAAGGAAGCAAGCACGTAATAAGTATCGCGCCCCGGTATGCGAAGCGATGAAGCAAGTGGCTTTTTGCACTCTTGGGCTCTGCTCTCCACTCGAGGCTCGATACACAGCGCTGTGTCGGTAAGAATGGAGAAAATTTCATAAATTTGTCACTAGTGCAAGTGTTTTCTGGGTTGGCTAGAATGTGAAAACTCGGCAACTTGCCTACACAGTTGATAGCGTAAGCGAACCCGTGCGGCATTTTGGAGACGAAATGAATGCATATGACGGCTGACAGCGGTTTTGTCCCGAGGTCCGAGCCTGTCTCAGTTATGGTAATAGAGAGTTTCTGAATAGGGATTACGTTTGATGGAGCAGTGTGGTACGAAATGGCAATTATGTCCATTTTAAAGTACCGAGCATAGTGAGCAATTAAATATTAAAATCTTCAGTCGTTTGAAACCGTTGATAGAGTTGATTATCTTAATGAGCTTTTTCATCATCCATAACAAGAAAGGAACGTTAATCCTATGTTCGTATACTAGCGTTTGCTGTTCGTAATAAATTCATTACAATCATTATTTTATAATTTGTTAAGGCATTATATGCTCATGCTTAGACAGAAACTGAACAGAAAGGTATGTCCTAATAACAAAGGAAATGATCAAAGGACCGGAAATAAATTGAAAAAAGACACATTATGAGGTCCTTTTACGATACAGACACTTTTTTTGCCCAAAATGTAATAGTTTTACAAAGCATTGCGGCAACATGAATATTTTAAAAATGTTCGCAATGCGAATTTCATTTAAAAAAGACAAACAACGGTGAGTGCAATATTGTTCATATTTTAACAGTAAACTTGTTCATTGATGCATCAAAATTTGTAATTGACAGTTGACGATTTAAATCAGTGCTCAACTCATTTCACATTGAAGAGAAGATAACAATCCCATTCAAAACAACCAAAATCCAAAATTGTACTGCTTAAGCACACACAAAAATCCATTGAAATTGCAATTGCAATAAAACAAAGCACGTACAAAGAAAAATCAATTCCCAACAGAATAATAGTGGTAAAATACAGAAAAAAAGAAAGAGCATGGGTGGGGGTTTGGGAAGGAGAAAAAATTACACCAACACCTTCGAATGCTTCAGCATTAGCACCAGCATGATCGTATCGCGTGATGCATACGTGGGGATATCCCTTTTTCTATACACCCGGTCACTGACAGTTTGGCGATAGATGGGCAAAAGATACTGAAGCATACGTATGTTGCGCTCTTTTTTTTTTTTTGGTTTCCCCATTTTTGCTCCCGCTTTTTATTATCACATAAACCGTTCACAAACCACGCAGAACCTAGTACGGCACAGCGCAACACAGCAGTGAATATATGTATCCTTTCTTTTTTTAGATCCCTCGCCGCCACGGCTGATGTTCAATGCACTTGACGTGCAAGAAATGTGGACTGCCCCTGCTGGGGAGGACGGAGAGATTGCAGATTGGATAAAAAATATATTGGCCAAAATTGAATTGATCTAACCATGGACCGGCGTGGCGTTGCTGGCCTAGAAACGGGATCGTCCTCGTACGTACGGGCGCTGCAAACCCGCTCTGCTGACCGGTAGTTTCCGGTGCTGTAACAGATTGCTTTTGACCGCCGGCACACACCCAACCCAATCGCCTTCCAGCACGTATACTAGAGATGTCGGTTAGTAGTTTGGTTGTTTTGGTTCCGTGGCTTCGTGCTCTCCCCGTCAGCGGACTGCCTGTACAAGTCGTTGGCGTATCCGCTCCACTTTTTGCAAAAGCCGGCTATACACTGGCATTGTCACGATTTTAATTGAAAGACTTATTGGATGCACGCCATGGTAGTGGTGGGTGGGTGGTGTGTGTCTCGTGCAGTCCTCGGGTGAGCAAATCGCGTGGTCATCACCAGCGTAAAACGTATTTACAGCAGCCCAGCCCTACGGCACTTTTATAGCGTGATCGGGTGAGACAGATGCGAGATGCAAGGCAAAACGGGTGTTGCTTGCAATCACACTTCGTTAGTGTAGCAAGCGGGGGCAGCAAATAACCACACTCACACACATCAGCGTCATTATTTACAGGTGACACGGTCAAGTTATTTTCAGTATGCGCGCACGTTGTGTGATAAAATTATGTGAACTTTTCCCATTAAAAGATGCATTGATGCCGTTTTCTGATTGACATTTAACGAATTTCTGTTGTTTTCTTGGAAACATGATTACTCTAATGCCAATAAGATTAAAAACAAAATCCAACTGTGTTTTGCGTTTATATGAAATTCTCATATTTAAAACAAACTCAAACAATCGCGGTTGCCAATTAAAGTGCAACAATATTTTTCGTGTGAAAAATCATAAAAAAGAACATTCCGTACTCCGTGCAGCATCAGATTATGCAGACACGCTCGCACACGAACGGAGTTATTCCAATTTATGAATATTTACTATTGAACCGCAACGCAATATAACCGGATGCTTCCCAGAACAGCCGTTACCAACGCAACAGCAAAAAAGATGTCCCATCATTGCCGCAAAATATGCGCAAATTGCTTTTCATTCGCTAACCTGTTGCTAAGTGAACAGTGCTAAAAACGTTGTTTTCTTGCCTTGGTCCCCACACACAACACTACGAGCACTCCCACTTTGCATGAAAATAATACACACCCCGCCGAAATGTTCGTGTTCTCTCGTTTTTATTAACAATTTTCTTCACTCCTTCCAGCCTAAAATGGCCAAATTTGTGGCAAATGATTCAGTTTGGTTCAGCACACAGCTTCGCTCAAGTAACGAGCAGAACGTGAGCGATACACTCACCAGCCATTCTGTGCACGATACACCACTTAACGCCGAAAACAAGGTTATTCAATTGGAAAAAAACAGCAACATAAAATTTAAGGTACATTAAAAGCATAACTTTCATCTTACTGCCTCCTCTCTTTCTCTCTCACTCCGACCGCAGTTTGTTATTGCCGACTCGTCACCAAAAGTACTGTTTTCCCCCGTTGTTCCCAATTGGAAATCGATCGTTGAGTACAAACACACACACTCTTTTTTTATTTTACCGTTCTGCCAGGCTTAAACCGAATGTTTCACACAAACGCAATTGAACCGAATTGTTAATAGTACGGCCAGGAATGGTTCTGCAGCAAAAAAAATGGAGGCAACGTACCCCCATAAAAACAGTGGAACTTCATCGTACTGCAAAAACCGAAACACACCTTTTTTTGTCGTTACGTTGATGTTCCCATTTCATTTTATACCCGCGTGGTACCAACACCAAAAAAAAAAAGATATCACCTCTCGCGACCTAACACATCACACTTAACGTTCCCACCTGGTTTGCTTTCGTTCTTCTTCTTCCAGTTCCAGTGCCGGCAAAGAAGGGTGGGAAAAAAGGGAGTTGCTGCTGCACTTATTTCGGCTAGCCGCGTTTATTTATTCATTATAGAGAGCTTATTTTCATTTTTATTGGAAATTCATTTTTATTACCCTCGGGGTACACACTTCGGTTGGCCCGCAGGCAGGTTGGTCTACGGGGGCAACGCGTATGTATCGGATTTGCACTTCCGCTTTTTTGCCGCGGAAAGCAACGAATAAATGCGCGGCCGACACACAAAAAGGTTCAATAGCGTGCGCGGCGCTCGTTGCAGTTTGCACCCGTGTTTGCAAATGGCTCTTTTACATTTCTTCTTCGATTCGCAGCCGCTGTTAATCTGCGATCGATTATGCAGGTGGTGCTTAGGCAGATTTGGTTTTGCTAATGGTACCGGCTCCATTGTGCGCTGTGTTTTGCTGTTCGCAACCAACCGATTGCACTTGTCGTGCACTTGCGATTGCACTCAAGAACGGTTTTTTTTCTCCTACTTTAAAATATTCTGTTGTACTATATGCCCCATTTCCATATCAAACAGACTATTTCGAAAAACTAAATTTAGCGCTTAAAATTTCCCTAAACCCGATCGGTATTGTTTGCATTCGACAAATATTTGCTTTCGTAAGTGTACTCGAACGCGCGATTGGATGGGCCAGAATGGGATATTCGATGAGATTATTGACAGAGCAGCTTTTAAACTTTTTGCTTTCTTTTTTTTTTGGTAAAATTTCAATATTCAAAACATTCAGTCTTACATGAAGAAAGATTACAGTGAAGTTGCAATACTTAATTCATGTATTATGTTTAATTTGCTTAGAGAAATTGACAAAAAAATCAATTTTATACTTTTTCCAAAGACGTAATATAAAACCTTATCCATTAACCGAAAACTAATATGTAATCAGAACAGGACTAAATAACGTACAAGGGATTCAATATGATTTGAACCTACAGATCAATATGATTCGAACTTGATGAATGATTCATCAATAATAATGTTGATTTACAGGGTTTTCCAGGGATTCTCATAGTTGTGGGACAATTCCGTGACTCTTTCTTATGCGAGAGAACTTCATATGATGTAAATTTGACTCTATGGCATCCTTTTTGGACAGGCTCCTTCGAAATTCCGATTGGATTTGTCCAACAGGGGTGCTATAGAATCCAATTCGCATTAAATTAAGCTCATTTCACGTAGCAAACAGTGAATAGAGTGTCCCAAAGCAATGACATCTTCTGGAAAACCCAGTAAATGATTCGTTTTATGCACACACTAATAGAAAACTTATTTATAAAATGTGTAAACGAAGGCCGTTCCTACTACATAATCAAATTTATCAGGATAGAATGATAGTTCTACATCAACGATAAAGCAAATTACGCTTGAAAACACTTTACGAGATTCTAATCGCACGAAAAAGTTGTTCATTTGATGAACACGCCCCGCACACACGGCCCTGCACACTACACCAGAGAACCGCCGCCTGCACTACCGGCAACAAGGCTAGCAATAAATTTATCACGGCCTGCAATCAGCCGCACCACCGCGCGGACCACCGTGGAAAAGGAATATATCCTCGGCAACCTCAAAGACAACAAACCATCGCCCGGTGGCACGCCCTTCCCCCCGGGGGGCAGGAACACAACGCAGGAACACATCAAAACCAGCGTGTACAGCGTCGTTTCCGTGTGATCTAAAATTCATCAGTCGCCTGTGCACGCCTGTCTGCGTACAAACGCCAATTACTGCTCGGCGAGCGGAAGGGCCTTTCCTGGTCCTGGTGGCCGGATCTGGCGCCGGCTATGCTAAACGGTTGGATGCGTGCGTGTGATGTCAAATATTTACTTTTCCAAAGCAAACCCGCTGCGTGCCTGTGCCCGGCTGTGCTCCACCAACAAGCAGGGGGAACCGTGTCCTGATGAGCTGTTGAAGCACGCCGTCTCTCTTCCTTCATACTGTGTTTTGTCCTCCTGCTGATAGGTTTTTGGCGGAATCCTGGTGTGTGGGAACAAATAAAGCCAACCGTACAAAACATGCACGAAGAAGAGAACAAAACCGATCTCTAAACACGATGCTAAAAATGCCGGATTGCCAAACGTGAATTGGATTGAAATTGGACCGCGGCGGCGGTCGTAGGCGGACAAGGAATTGATAGTGGAACGAATCTGAAATAAACCACCAAAAACTACCCCCACCGTGTGCTGTACTACATCCCTGCTGGAACACGTATACGGTTCTCGCTAGTGCGGCAGCAATTTGTCGATGCTCGCCGGTCCGCGGCACCTTCCGGCGTGAGAAAAACCACGTGGGAAATTTGAAGCCTGTATCTCCTGGGGACGTTTTTTTTTTGTAGGCAAAATAAGCTTTTTCGTTTCACCATCCACACACCAACGACCTTGTATGTGCGAGAGAGGATCGTTACGAAACGCCCTTTGTTTTTGTGGATCCAAAAAAAGAAAGATGAAAAAACCATGTACAGACACCCATCTGATGCGTACACCAACATTCCCAGCAAAAAGAAAAAAAGAGGACAATAAAATATTCCTACTATCCGACAGAATGACGTCAGTCACATGAAGATAGAGCTGTGTTGAGCTCTGCGCATCTATTGGTTCGCTGTGATGTTTAAAAATTCTTCGCCACCGTCCTAGCGCCTAAAGCGGGCGCGAGTGCACAACACATCAGCAGCTCCATGTGCACCCAAGGTCTCATAAAGTCGGTTCCAAAGCGCAACGGTAGTAAAACGCGGGATGAAAACCACTGGATGGTTGGTTGTCATGTGTTGTTCGTGGTTTGTTCCTGAGTTCCTATTCTATAGCGGGACCTCTGTAGAATAGGAATAGTGAGGCAAGAACACACAGGAACGTTCCCACTTAGTGATCTGGCACGTAAAATATTGTCAAGGTGTGACGTATAGCCTGATGGTGTTGTATTCATTATCACTACATTTTTCGGACTTCCTTACAGCAAAATATTCTTTATACATTTATGGAGAAGTAACGGATTCCCAGAAGATGTTTTTAATGCCCAAATTTGTCACATACTTTAACAGTAAACACAAAACGAATAGCAAACTTAAAAGTTAAGTGAGAGGCAACAAACACGGGGCCAAATGATGGTCCAAGGAACTCTTTGGAGTTGACACGCAGTTATGCAGGCCTTCTGCGGGCTACGATTAAATGATTATTCTATACATTCTACACAATGTGTTAGCCAAAATCGGCACCTGGGAGTATATCTAGAAGATTTCTACAAGGACATAACAGAATTCCAGCAGAAATTTTGAGAAAAATTCGCAACAGAAGAGTTCTAGTTAGTTCGAGTTATGACCAAATGCACTACTAAACATTTTTGCCGAGTCTCGTTTAAAAATAAACGAAATTCGCACCGAAAATCTCGGCTAAAAATGATAATAACATCTTACGCCTTTAACCGAAATTTTAGTTCAGGAAAGCTGAGATATCAGCAAACTGGATGATTGTCGGATATTGCTAATTATTGTTTTTTTTCTCGCCTAAAACAGTTGCATCGGGTTGTGACTGTATTACGATAACAAACAACGTCCGGGAAAAACGATTTATTCTGAAAAGAAACATTTAGTTATAACTACAGAAACTTAGTCCTTTTTTAACGAACGGATAATATCACACGATCATAATCAAAATGAAAAATTGGACAACAACAAAGGAATCATTATTCATGCTCAAACCAATCCAACGCTAGACATAAATTCTGATTTATGTGAAACAGCTGTTACAACCAAACAGCAATCCTGCACTCAACAAACCTAACTAACGCAAAACAACGTGTCCATATACACTATTGACTGTCCTTCCCTTCATGGACTAAGCTCGTTGACATTCAATAGACAAAGCATATTTTTTAGTTACTTTTACACCCGTAACGGAGCATCAGTAGAAGCGTTAGCAAGCAGCAGTATCTATTTGCTGTTTGACAGTATATGCAAAGCAAACAGAACAGACCATGCTCTACTGGTTGTGCGAAAAGTGCGCGAAACAAACGTGCAGAGCAGCGCGTCCCTGAGCGGATTCACTATTTACTTATGCGTATCCGTATCGGAGAATAAATTCCGGGTCGGTCAGACCCTTTTTCCGGTTCCACATTTCGGCATCCAGCGGCAGTTTCCGCGGGTCGGTGTCGGCACACAGTGCTGGGGTAGCGCAGGGCGCGCGCATTCGAATGAAAAATTTAATGTTTATTCGGGGATTTATGATTACCGTGTGGCACCGGCACCGGCACTAGTTACGCCCGTTACGACCTGCCCGGAAGTGCCCGGCGCAAATGGTCAAAACGCCCGTCCATGCGTACAAATGCTGTGCAAATTGTATAAATGTTACAGAACCCTGGCCTTGGCTCCCGCCCCCTGCTCTGCCGAAAAAAGACAGTTAACCTCACGTAGCACGGTAAACTCTTCTCTGCCGCTGCCCGTTTAGTGCCCGGAGTACGGAGAAAAAACCAGGTCCCACGAAAAGCCAGGCCACACCATTGCGCTCCAAGTTTCACAGTCGCAACAACAGTCGGAAAACGGTTCGTTTCGTGAGTGAAGGTACATACCCCCAGTAGCACTGGTAGCTCTCGTTTTCAAAGGTCCGGGAAAAGGTACACACTGGTCGGTCACATTGAGAATGGGGGAAAAATGTGAAACCGTACCGGACTACGGAACGGGTGAAACGATTACCGCTGCTTTCCCAGGCACAAACACACGCGTGCCTGCATGCGCTGTATAATTAATGGGATTATTTTCGGGTTGTGCCACGGATTAGCTAACGCTAACCACACCACCCTTCGCACCCCGTTCCCTACGAATTGTTCGGCCAAACGGCCTGGCCGAATTGGAAGGAGCCAAGTGTGTGCTGTTAGCGCTAACAACCCCGATTTAAGTCTGATTAGTTGTCTCCGACCAGGCAAAGGGGGCACTACTTAACTGGTCGGGGCGGACGCGTTTGAGTGCCCCAATCTGGCAATACCGAGAGCTGTAGAGTGTGCGGCGAGATGGCGATGCAACCGGGGCACACTAGAATTATTATAAAGGGGATAATGATCTAATTTATTTGCTTAACTAAAACATGCTCGTGTCGCGGCTAATGCAGAGATTAGATGTATCGCCATTAGCCTGCGGGTTGCGGTACATCCCCGATCTATCGGAAGCATTTTGGGACTCCTTTTGGCGAGTAAGAGAGTGTGTTGTTATTTTCACAATTAGCATTACGAACTTAGCAAAGCTCAGCAAACGATAAGCGATCATTAGAAGCATGAGAAAAGGTGAGGGTGTGCTTTGGATTACTAAATCTAAGATGTTGATAAGGCTGGGAAGGAGGGTTTGTAGAGTACAATGGTTTAGAAGATATATCTTTGTTTCGGTTTGTTTAATCACTTAATTGAGCACTTTTCTAGAAAAGAACATTCAATTAAGAATTGGAGATTTTGCATATCTGTACTTGGAATTAGTCAATCATAATTTGTAGATGCAATGTCTCGGTAGGACGCAACTCCACAAAAAGAACAACAAGCCTTGATTTCAAATTGAGACTTTTAATTAGACTATTTTTGATTCAAGAATAGTCTAAACTTAGCGCCAATTCCATTGCATCGATTTTAATCTCAAATGTTAGTCTTGTTAGATCATTTTTAATTACATTAATAGTTTCCATGACTCAGACTTTTGAATAACAACTTTTTCAAAAAAAAAATCCTTATCAAAATCTTATGATTCATAACCCCCTTCATAACCTATTCTAACCGGTCACTAACCAGCAAGATGGCATTTTTCTTCATCCTTCTTTTTGTTTTTGAATAAAAACCTTCCTAACATTGCGCTTACCCTTTACCACTAACCATTATCTGCCTATTATGTACGGCTTACTGACCCGTACACACCCCGGCAGATAGCACCACGTCCAGAACACACGGCACAAAAAGCCACGAGCCACCGCCCACACACGTACAGTAGTGGACAGCAACCAGCTGGAGCTGGAGCTGGCGACTGTTTACACCTGCTAACCGTCATTTTGCCGTCAGCCGTTAAATGGTCCGACTGTGGGGCCGTGTGCAGAAGTGTACCAACAAGTGTGCCTCGGTTTTTGCCGCCGGGCACGACGACTTCACGCACAGATGCTACTACTGACGATGAGTGTGGGGTGATGGTGGTTGTCGCTGGTCTCTACTACTTGCGTACGCCTTTAGAGGCTCTCCAGAGAGCGGGTGGAGATGATAATGTGCTTTTAAGTGAATTTTCCTCCCATTGAAGCTGCACTTGGCGCTACGGTCGGCATGGAATATCTCCTGCAAGCTGGACACAACATTCGAATGCACATTTAGGAGAAGTCATTCTACCATACGCACCAACCCACCCTCGCACACAAAGGAGGGCAAGCAGTTGTGCCTAGCGCCTTAACCACTTTACTATGCACGAAACCGTCATCTGCACACAGCAGAGGAGCATGCGACACAGTTGGCACTCGGGATAGTGATGCTTTCGGTTGGCTTTAATCGGTTTGCCAGCGGGCTGAAAACACGAGCAGCAATCACGCGTCAGTAGATGTCAAATAGGACACACTGTGCCTCGAGATTCGGCAAATGTTGTACTCTAAAATTCTAAATCTTAAGTTCAGTATTAAAAGCATGGTATGAACAGTAGAGTAAAGTTAAAGCCTTACGTTAACGAAATTATCCCAAAGTCAAGTAGTTAAATAGATAAACAATACCTTTTCTCAACGTCAGACAGCTACAAAACTTACCTGAAAAGAAAGAAAGGCAAATATTGTATTAATACATAAACAAATACACACATACTAGCTATTGTCAGTATCCTACTACACGAAACAGCATGAACTACAAATGCTTTACTTCCTAGAATGATCTCTACATCAAAATCACTCTCGGGCCAGCCCAACTACTCAATTCACCGCCGCTAACCGCATCAAAGAGCCGACCAGGAAGATGAATCTTACACCAAATCGAACATTTCGGAGCGTGTTGAAATCAAATTCCAGCATTCCACACAGCCCACACGTGCACGAGATGGAAAAGGCTTCGCGCGGAGCCGCGCACATCGCTGTCGTCTTCGCTTTGAAGACAAACGAGCAACAAAAAAAAGGCTAACCAAACGTTAAAATGTAGATCCCTTTTATTGCCTTTCACCGTACTTGAACTCAGTGCTTGCTTGGGAGAAGCTTCACTCTATCCGGCGCGAAGACTTCTCCGTGCATTAGTAGGAGAAATGTATGGTTTCCACCATTTTTTTGCAGCCCAATTTGAAATCGACCCGAACCGCATCATCTATCTGCGGGTTGCTAGAGTGATACGGGACGAGTATGTACTGTATGGTGTGAGATAGGCAATATTGCAGTTCAATTCCACGATTCCAGACATCTGGTTTGCAAAATGTACGCGTGGGTATAGACAAGAGGCGGGAATGGAGTTTTTTTGAAAGCGATGGCTTGTAAGGTCTCCTCTTTTGTTCGCCCGTGACTGTCCTATTGACAGCTGTTTTAGGGCCATGTTGTTATGAAAATAGAGCACCTAGCATTTCCTGGAAAGTACGCTTCGTGCGTGCTTGTACTATTTCTGTCGATAGCTACGCGAAATATGCAACCAATTATCAGAAATCTCTATTGAAACGTGTAGTGTACATGTAGCTCGCACATGTAGCTCAAAATAGGACAATTCTCATAAATCATAAATGAGAAAACAAGCAGGTTTCCGTTGTTGCTCGTAACCCAAATTGAGCTGTTCAAATTTCAATTTCTACCGATAAAAAACAAATATCAATCCTCAAAATCAAGGCTTTGTCCCGCTAATCATCTATCACAGGCATCTATATCTGCACAGCAAATGGGATGCAGTAACCATCAAACACCAAACGTAATTGCATTCTTACCTCCACATTTTCCTCGACATTTTAATGCGATTTGTTATTTTTTTCCAACCAGCGACACCAGCAAATGAAATTGCTTTCGGTGCTATGTCATCACTATGCTGCACAGAGCGTGCGGTATGCGATTACACGCATAAACCCTTGCATAGACGATTCTCAGGCACAGTATGCAACAACAACAAAAACTTTCCCAGACACACTGCTCACCATGCAATATTAAATATGCACTAATTGCATTCACCGACCGTGATGGTACCTGGGCGCGCATCCGGCGTATGTGTCGGAGCGGAAATGCACGGATCAATGGAAAACGTTCTTCACCGAATCAAGTGGTTGTGGCGGAGGTGGGTTCATGTTCAGCGTAATGGAACACGGTATTCAATTCAACTTTTTTTTTTTAATTAATTCTCTATCCCTCATTCCGTCGTTTATTTGCTTGCTTGTAAACAAACATAAATAGCCATTTTGCTTTGATCTCGTGCTGAAGTATCGATAATGAGTGTACCATTTCATTCATTTTTTTTTGCTCCACCGATTGTCACTCATTAACATGGAAGCGTCATCATAAGAGCGCCTGAAAAACAGCAGCGTAACAAATTCCACCAACGAAATCAACGTGGAAAACTACCATGCCGTGATTGGAGTTTCACCCAGCTGGCGTTTTGCAGTATGAACCGTACGGCATGCGGTCCTCGTATATCAAACATACCATACTAATGCTTTTCAACAAACGCAGTCTCATATTTGAATTCTATATACGCTCAATTACAACATGGTTCGTAAAAACGGGTTGTATAAAAAGAAAAGTTTCAACTAATTTAGTGGTCGGTTACTTGGCAACGAAAAAAATGTGTGCATGCATCAATGCCAAAGGAAGCAACGAGCCGTAAAACGATGCGCAACTAATATAAAAAAGGAACCCACCTTGTCCTGTGTCCCGTTTTGTCTTCGATCCTTTCTGGGGGGACAGCGTTGTCTTTTGCACATAAAACAAGTGGAAGGAAATTTAATTATCTCCACAAGCGCTCGCGCCGTAGTTACTCCAGCGACAGCACAGCTCGGATGCCAGCGCAGTGAGCGAAACGGACTATCTACAACACCATGGCCCGCAAGAGAAAGTGCCACTTTGCCATCATCATTGGCCTGAAGCGGGCAGCACTACAGTGGCGCGAGGCAAATAAAAAAAACAATCCTTACTTTTATTTCGCAAAAAAGAAAACATTAAGCACGCCGTTAGAAATGGAAACCGTGGCAAAGTGCGTCACCGATCCGTGGGAGAACATAATCCGTGTCGAAACGAAGCCAATGAAGCCACCCCGGAACTGCTGACTTGCTTGAACTCGAGCCGTTTCTCGTTCACTACTTTCCCGCAGAAGGTCCTTCACCGTTTCCAAAACTCGAATGCGCTCCACTGTGGGCATGCTACAACAACTGCCGCAGCCACTACTACAATTCGGACCAACCGTATAGGGTGGCTTCTGCACGAGCCAGAGATCCCACCCGTCTAGACGTCTACGGAAAATGGTGCTGTAGTCTTTGTTTTTCCCTCTTTCTTAAACTTCCAAAATGCGAAAAGCTTCGTGCTGGTGAATGTGACGGGAGACAGATACCCCTGCGGTGGGATTTTGCAGCTCAACACCAGACATTGAAATTATTGGCTGCCAACAATGTACTTGGCGGCTCGGTTCGGTTGCCGAAGCGGAGCAATATCGATCCCGCTTATTTGCGTGCAAAGAAACGTACGCCAAATTTGCCACAATTTTCTTCCGCTGTTGAATGCGTTCACTGAGAGGATACATCGTAGTAGATTGAGTTTTTGTGAGTTAAAACACATTTCTAATATTGAATTGTTCATTGTGTAAAACTTTCCCAACCGGTTAGGAAACATCTTTAACCGTTGAAAAAAACTTATTCAAAGCACAAAATCACATCGAACAGATGCCTCGAGAGTTCTAACCGCAAAGCTCACTGTGTATTAGCTAGCTGCGGTTTTTCATTTTCGTTCGCTCTTTTGTTGAAACCCATTTTCACAACCGGGTTAAGAACTCGCTGCTCGAAAAGCGCTGCTTTGTGGTTTGCTCATGTTTCCTTTATCGGTTAAAAACTAGTTGACAGCTGAAAAGCTAAAACCTTGGCTAAAACCACAATGCCAG